>NC_056750.1:784555127-784912627 GCF_019279795.1 Protopterus annectens | reverse complement strand
TGTCCTCCTCACACATCAAGACTTTTATGGAAATAGTGCTTGACCACCATGGCCTAGTTTGTATCTGTACTTCAAGATGAGGTTTTACTCCTGAATCACTTTTCTTGAAGAATTCGTAGAGGCCTCATGTAACAGAATGTTCTTGAAACCACTGGGGGTGTATGTCATATTTCTCTGAACTAGTTCCTTATGCTACACTGAGTATGAAAAGAGTCCAGTGGCATCTGAGAAGTGTTTTTAAAACCAGAATGACCAGTCCCCAGAACAAAGGATTCCACCTGTTCCTCACTCAAGAAAAAATTTATTTGGTGAGCTTTTCAAGTCAATGGCAACTCAGGCTTCCCCTTCACTGTGTCAGATTTTAATCAAAGATTTATCATATACGTGCTTGATTATACATTACTGGCACAAAGTACTGGACAACTGGACAGGTTATTCAAGAACCCGTAAGACAAGCATTTAAATGTGAAAGTCAGAATGGCATTTATCTATGTTGTCCCAATCTTCAATGCAGTACTCAATCACATGACATGAGAATTATTTTGCTAAACTGAGCAGAGATCTCATCTTTGACTTCCTCTTCTCATGTTTTAAAACTTTCACTATGTTTGGATCTGATGAGTTCAGCAGATATGATTGCAGTCCCATGACTGTTGATCTATAAATGTAACCACATTTGAGGAGGCCCATAACTCCTTCAGTGTGTGCAAAATATAATTTCTTGTTCTTCTGTCCAGTTTATCAAGTACCTTTTGGGGCCAGTCATCCCAAAACTGTAAGTTAGAACAGGAAGAGCAAATTGGTTTATAGCTTGGACTTTATTCCTCGATGTCAGAGGTGTTTCCACTGTTAGTTTGTCTTCTGAAGTATACCTTTCTGAGTTTGTAATATTTGCTTATGTTTTATTTACCATCTTTCATCAATTACCAAATATTTATACACTCCTTCCTGCTCAAGTTCCTTTAATCCCATTCCTCTCCCGATTGGTATATTTTTGTTACTGCAACTTTTGTGCTTTAAATGTTGCTTTTGAACATTTATCAAAACCAAGTGTCGTTCTTGTATCATCAGAGAAAGTTTTAATCACTTGCACTTGAGCTTTCAGCTTCTAATCTCATGAGCTGTATAGTTTTGCATCATCCAGTAAAAGGAGATGAGAAGTTTTTAAGCCAGGTTATTTTTTGGGAGGCATATTGTAACAAGACGTAATCTGTCAAGTAAACAGTTTAATGGATAAAGGGCAAGGCAAAACAGCAGTGACAAAAGAATCACCCTAGAATATTCCCCTCTGATATTTTTATCACTAGGATAATAATTTGCCCTTTGTCATGTTAAATTGCAGTGGTTTGCCACTGTTTCTTGATCACTATAATGTAATTGATCAGTGTAGGCTGTATCTTATACATCTGTAAGTAGTCCTTTATCCATGAATGTGGGATGCTGTCTTCTGTAGAAGACAGGTATGGCATGCGTTTGGTGGTGGATACATTTCACCAGTGGATAGTTGATGAGATCAGTGGAGGTTTTGCCTTTATGGAGGGGGATAATATAGGAAGTTTTCCAGATGGGTGGGATTGAGGTTTCTGAGATTGATCTATTTAGTTGGATGGATATGGGTGAGGCAAGTTCATTGGCAGCTGCTTTTTGTAATCTATCCGTGACATATTTAGATTCTTTCCCTTTTTACAATTCTCCATTGTGGCTTTATTTAGCAACATATGATCCTTTGTTCCATATTACTTTATTTTGTTACCCATTTTGTTCTGTTGCTATGATTGATTTTTCTTCTAAATAACTGTAAACTCTATCTGCGTCAATTCCGGTATGTATTTTGTACATCGTTGGAAGGCAAATTATTGGTGTGTAGTTTTTAGGATGGCTTGCTGGTTCACTGTTAAGGAGGAACATCATTTTTCCTGTTAATCAGGTTGGTTCCTCTATGTTTAACTTCTCAAATCTTTTGGGTTTCTAATACCTTGAAAGGAATGGACCCCATTACTAAGTCAAGGTATGATTGAAGTTCATGAAATCAATATTGTTTCAGTCTTTGATGTTAGTTAAAAGTGCTCTTTGTAGCACTCTGCAGTGTGGCCAGAACTGTCTCATGTAATTCATGTGGAGTTGCGTGCATCAGTAACATATCTAAATTTGACTGTAAATTCATTTTTATAAGACCCATTGCACCTGCCATTATTGGAACTGTCTGGGTATGTTTCTTCCACATTGTTCTCGTTTCTGCCTGTAAATCTTGATATTTTATGACTTTGTGCCTCTTTGTACATGAGGCACTGTAATCGCTAGGTGTAGTAATTTCAATTATTTGTGCTACTTCTGTCTTTTTTTCATGGACCACTATGTTTGTTTTTCTCGCATTTATTTTTTGAGTTGGTGGTAATAGGTGATGCCATGTGATGTACACTTCATTGTTCTCTGTAATGCTATGTGGTATATATTTCCAATGCCTCTGAACTACTTTTTTGATGCAGTGTTTGCACAATCCCCCTTGAAACAGTTTTGTCGCATTATTGTGGCTTTCAGCGTACATCATCTGCCATGAATATATCACACCCAGTAACAAGGTGCGTGATTGATCCCAATTTTTTTTTTTTAGAAAATGTACATTTGTCTGTTTCTCTCTCATGTTCAATGGACTTTGTAAACCAACGTGTGCGTAGACCACCATCTTGGGCTGCCATTATCATTCTTTCATCCTTTGGTTTTAAATCACCTCTCCTTAACCATTTCTGCATCAAATCCTGATGAACAGGAGGTCGTTCCAGGAGATCTCCAGATTTGGCACTATGTTTATGGCCTTTCCAAACTTCATTCCTTCTCATCTGAGCCTTTTTAAATTCTTTATTTTTGTTTTTTTGCACATTTATTCGTTGTCTGTTTTTAGTCTACTTCTGGTTTGACCTGAATTCCCAGTTGCCACCTGAATGCGTCTGCTAAACTAACCAGAGAAGTCATCTTAGACTGCCTCTCCTCATGTTGTAAAAGTTTTGCAGTGTTTGGATCTGATGAGGTTAGCAGATATGTATGCAGTCCCAGGACTGCATATCTGTACATGTAAACAATTTTGTGGAGGCCCATACCTCCTTCAGAGTGCAGAATATATAATATTGGTGTATACTGTTTTTTATATATTATTTGATAAGCGTGAAACATTTTGGGGCCAGTCAATCACGACAAAATTGTAAGTTACAACAGAAAGAGCAAATTGGTAATAGCCTGGACTTTATTCCTTGATTTGAATGCTGTTTTCAGTATAGTCTTCTACAGTGTTCCTTACTGATTATTATTAGCATTTGTTTGCATCGTCCAATTTACAGTTTATACATTGTCAGGCAAGTTATTGGTCTGTATTTTTTAGGATGGCTTGCAGGTTCACTTTTAAGGTTGGTTGTTTTTTCTCTGTTTTAATTTCTCGAAGTCTTTTGAATTTGTAATGCCATGACAGGAATGGACCCCATTCCTCAGTCAGGAGATATTAAAGTTCATGAAATTAGTATTGTTTCAGTCTTTGATATTAGCCAAAAGTGGTCTTTGCAGCACCCACAATGTGCCCCGAATCGGTTCCCGATTGTGACTGCATTGTGAGTAACAAGATGTCCAGTCGTTATCAAATTTGTTTCTGCTTTACACCAAAAATTTTCAGGAGTAGGCTTAACATCCTCAAAATCTTTCAAGGAAACAAGACACTGCAGAACTTTGCCGTGTGCAAGCATTTTTTCTTATTCCCATCAGACGTGTACCTCTGTTATCTGGCCTGAGACTGATGACTCCACTGAGGCACATACACAGCCCTCAGACAGTCGATTTGTCTTTCCGGATCTCCTCCACAGGCTGCTGTGGCACAGGAAAATTCTACATCCCTTCAAACCATCCCTCAGGCAGAACTTGCTGGGAAGGGACAATCTAATTTTATGTTGTCAGTGGGTGAAGGAGGCATATGCCAAGTACTTGTGAGGGTAGTTGTGACAGGTCGCTTATTGAAGTCTGGCTTATAGATTCCTCTTCTAAAATCACACATTTGAGATACCAAAAAACATGCATGAAAGGCAACGTACTTTTCTCCTCTCTCTGTGTTCAAAAAATTTCATAGGAGGATTGATTTAATTTTGTGCAACGATTATTCAAAGCCATCTAATCTCTTCATCCTTCCTTTCCAGCTTCTTTTTCTTCTACTCTAGTGAAAGAGCTCCTCATTCCTTTGAAAAGGAAGCTGTTTCTGATTCTGATAATGAAGGCCTGGACTAAACTGTTCAAATGTTTTCCTCAACTGTCTGTTGGTCTGAATCTGATGATGCACTACCCCGGGGAAGGCCAGGATTGAATATAGAGAACTGTTTTGGCAGTTGAAACTTAATGCCCACATGCATACCTCTCAACCTCATAGCACAAAAATTTGGACAAATACAAAAATAATGGTGGTACAAGGCACTGAAAATATTAACAATTTTTAAATATTGCTTGTATAAACTAATGTTGCTAGAATAAAAGGACTTGTGTTACTATACATTTTCTGAAGAATATGAAGTCTGAAACTCAAATGCCTTAGTGAATTCAGTCCTCACTCAGTTGCCGCAAAAATCCAAAATAACACAGATTTTATGAGGAACACACCAAAGATATGAGGCAAAAATCTGGACATTCTGTGAAAATCTGGACAGTTGAGAGATATGCTCACATGTCCCAGGTGTTAAATACCATTTTATTTGGAAGCTCAATACTGCAGTTAAGGGCAGCCACACTATAAGGATATGGTTTCAGTAGAATTTTTAATGGATTTTTTTGTTGTTAGCATTTTTGTAGTGTTACTGATGAATTTACCTGTTTTACTTAATTTGTTTTGACTTGGAGCCATTAAATGAGAGTTAATAAAACAAAACACTGAAGGCAGAAGAGAACAACCAAAAGCAAAATAGTGTAAAAACTATTTAATGAACGCTTTCGTCAAATAGACTTTTTCAGAAGTACAAATGTAGTAAAACTTGTGTGTGTGTGTGTATATATATATATATATATATATATATATATATATATATACACACACACACACACACACACACACACACACACACACACACACACACACACACACTGAAACTTGAATCACACCAATCAATCAATTATACAATTAAAAAAATAAAAATCAGTAGTTTAAAACAACTTGGCGTTTCCATAAAATATACACCAAATTTAAAGAGCCAGTTTTCTGTCAACCAAGAAACATTTAATGTTGACCATATTTAATTCAGACGGGCTGTCTGCCCCTAACTTCAGCTGCCATAATGTCTCCTTTCTCTGCACTTTGTTTTTCATATTGCCACTCCTTAAATCTTCATCTCTATGTTCCACAATAGAAAAAGTAAATTTCTTATATGAAGTACAAATAACAGTGTGTCTATATAAAGCATTATTTACATCTTTAGTTTTGATGGCATAGGAGTGTTCTTTAATACGCTTGTTCAGGTGTCTGGTAGTCATGCCTGTATAGAAGACAACATCCTGAACACAAAGCTATATATATATATATATATATATGTCACATTCTGAGTACTACAGTTAAATCTACCAGGTACACTAATGGTGTAGTTGAGATGTTATAAACTGACGTAAGGACCTTTGTGTATAAATTTATGGTTTATGGAAAGGTCAAGTTTCAGAGTGTGTGTGTGTGTGTGTGTGTGTGTGTGTGTGTGTGTGTGTGTGAGTACATATACATATATATATATATATATATATATATATATATATAGGCAAGTTTCACTACATTTGTATTTCTGAAGAAGTCTATTTGACGAAAGCGTTGATTAAATAGTTTTTGCGCTTGTGGTTGTTCTCTTCTGCCTTCAGTATTTTGTTTCTTTAAATGAGAGTTGTTACATGTGTAATAAGGCTCTAGTGAAGTCTTGATGTGTGATGGGAGGAAAGCAGTAAACCTTTGAGGAATGAACTTCGATTGTTTTGAATCCTTTTGTTTTATTGCATTCTTTCATTGATTTGGATCTCCCAGACTGTTTTATCTCCTTGTTTATATATTATTTTCCAGCCATTTGTTTGCATTATTGGTCAGTTTGCCCTGACTGTTGGAGCAGTTGGCGGTGATCTTAATAATTTTTTATGTCCTCAGATCCTCCTAATGAAGAAATCTCATTTGGAGACACCATCTCCAAAATGAAAGTTTTTTTTTTTTTTAAGCAGGAAGGAAAGGAGGTATCAGAGTCACAAAAAAAGATACTATGAATTCTAAATACTTTTTTAAGACCAGTCCTGTCTCATGGGATAAGGATAGTCTTGTCTTTCACAGATTTGACAAGAAAGCCTATGCATCATCCATTTTTGCTTTCAGAGCAGTAAATTGCCAAACACATGTCAAAAAATCTTTTATTTATTTTGATAATCAACCGTCCTTGATAAGCCTTCCCATTTCAAGTGTAGCCTTTTGCAGATTTCAAGTCATAGCCTTTTGAAGGGTTTCAGATGTACTGCTGCTTGGATGGGTGCTTCATTTCAGCATCGTTCATCCAAGGCACTCTGGCATTTCTTTGTTTTACTATACATCTGTTCAGAAACCTTGGCTTCGATCTAAATTTGAAAAAGTCATCCTTGACCTCTTGCCACAGAATACACTTCCCAGGTTGTCTGATATGCACATTTCTAACAGCTTTCCTACCCCAGGGAAATCACTTTCTTGCCATTACCACTTTTTACATCTGTCCCATCCAAACATGTAAACAACAAAAGAATTTTTGAGAATTTTAAACTTTTTGGCCTCATCTACTAACTAATAGTTCCATTTACCAGACTCCTTGTGAGTAAAATTCATTGACTCCTCAAATGCATTGTGTCCCAACTTCCAAATCCCGTATCCTTTCTAATTCCTTTTCTCCATTTTACTGGAAAAAAACTCAATTGGTGGGCCAGTTGAGTCCTTTTAAACTTAGATTTTACCCTATCTGCCCCTATTCCCTCTCTGTTACCATACATGCCTCAGCCTTGGCATATAGGGGCAGTGTCTCAAACGAGTCAATGTTCAGGGCATTTAGGAGCCTAATTTCAAACACAAGCACACAAATTTCAAGGAAATGACAGCCCTGATAAAAACTGTTAAGAGTTCTAAACACCAGTGAACACCTAGGCCACTGTTAGTGATCATAGAAACCACCGCAGTGATGTGGTACAGAAACAAACCGTGGGATGAGGTCCTATCTCCTTTGCAGACTAGCCATGATTACCTGCGATTTGACAGTTTAGCACAATCTAACTTTGCATGCAGTGTACATTCTGTCAAGCAGAACTCTGTTGCAGACTCTGTGAGTGGATCTAAGATGGACCATCACAAGTGGCTGCTATACCAAAAGGTCTTCCAGAATATTGTCCACCTTTAGGATAGATCTTTTTGCTACCATCTCAACAGACTACTAAATCACTTCTGTTCCCGGCTTCTTGCAAAAAGGCCTGAAAAACAGATGCTTTCTCATTCTCCTGGATGGAAGTGCTCCTTTAAACCTTCCCCCTTTTTCACTGATATTCAGAGTCCTTCTAAAGATCAAGAGGGACTTGCCAGAGATGCTTTTCATGAATATCTTTTGGCCCAGGCAACAGTGGTCCTTCCTTCTCATACATCTGGCCAAGGGCAATTACCAAAACTTCCTTCACAGAGTGAACTTTATTAGACAGGCAAAGGACCCCCCTCATCCTCCCTAACTCTGACTGCTTGGATGGTAGTTTTTGTTTTTTTCTGTTTTTTTTCCCCATTTAGACACTTTTTTTCTGAGAATGTGCAGCAGGTATTGAAGGAGGCAAGGAAACCTGATACTAGAAAATCCTACTTCTCCAAATGGAAAAGATGTTCTGCTTGGTGCCACAATAGAGAACATGATAATTTCGAAGTGGGACCATCGCTGGTTCTTCAGTACTTTTTTAAATTTCTCCAAGTCTTTTGGGTTTCTAATACCATGACAGGAATGGACTTCATTTCTAGGTCAAAGTAAGATTAAAGTTTATGAAAGTAGTATTGTTTCAGTCTTTTATGTCATCCAGTAATGCTCTTTGCAGCACCTGCAATGTGCCCAGTAATGACTCCTTTTGCAGTTCGTATGGAGTTACATGTATTGGCAGCATATCTAAATATGATTGTAAATTCTTCTTTATAAGACCCATTGCTCCTACTACTGTTGGAACAGTCTGGGTATCTTTCTTCCATATTGCTCTTGTTTCTGCCGGCAGATTGTGATATTTTATAACTTTGTGTCTCTCTGTACACAAGACACTGTAGTCACTGGGTGTGGCAAATTCAATGATGAATGTTACTCTTGTCTTCTTTTCTTGGACCACTATATCTGGTTTTCTAGCCTCTGTCTTTTGAACTGTTGGTAATGGATGATCCCATGTGATGTAGACGTCTTCATTTTCTATGATGCTTTGTGGCTCATGATTCCAGTGTTTTTCAGCCACTTCAGTACCATAATGTTTGCACAATCCTCAGTGCAACAGTCTCGCCACATTATTATGTCTTTCATTTTACAGTCCTTCTGCCATTCGTATATCACAACCAGCAATGAGGTGTGCAACTGTTTCCAATTCGGTTTTACAAAACCTACATTTGTTTGTTTCTCCCACATGTTCATTGGACTTTATACATCAATGTGTATGCAGCCCACGTCTTGGGCCGCCAATATTAACCTTTCATCTCTGGGTTTGAGTTCTCTTCTCCTTAACCATTCCTGCATTCGTTCTTGATCAACATGAGGTTCTTCCAGAAGTTTTCTTTACTTTCAACTATATTTCTGTTTTTTCCACATTTCTTGTCTTCTCATCTGATGCTTCACATTACATTCTTTCTTTTGTTGTTTGGCACATTCAGTTGCTGCCTGATTTTTATCTACTACTGGTTTGATTTCCATTCCTGCTAGAAGCCGATTAGCTTATGCTAGATTAAGCAAAGAAGTCATCTTAGATTTATTCTCCTCATGTTTCAAAACTTTCACTACATTTGGGTCTTGTGAGGTCAGCAGATATGTGTGTCCCATGACTGCAGATCTGTACATATAATCAATTTCAAGGAGGCCAATCCCTCCTTCGGAATGGGGAATATATAATCTTGATATTCACTGATTTTTATAAATTATTTGGTGAGCATGAAACATCCTTCTTGTTTTCCTATCTAATCTATCCAACACATTTTGGGGCCAGTCAATCACTACAAAACTGCTACGTTAGGACAGGAAGAGCAAATTGGTTTGTAGCTTGGATTTTGTTCCTAGATGTCAGTGCTGTTTTCAGAATTAATTCAAGTCTTCTGAAGTATTCCTTACTAAATTTTATATGCATTTGTTTCTGTTTTATTGTTGATCCCTCATCACTTCCCAAATATTTATACACTCCTCCATGGTCAAGTTCTTTTATATCCCATTCTTGTCCCAAACTGTTGTTTTCCTGATGTACAAGTTTCCCTGCTTTAAAGGTTGCTTTTGCACATTTATCAAGACCAAATGACATTCTTGTATCATCTGAAAAAGTTTTGTCAACTTGTATGCTTTCAGTTGTCATCTGATGAGCTGTACAGTTTTAAATCATCGACAAAGAGAAGATGAGACATCTGTACACTTTGTTGTTTTGTAGGAGCCAGATTATAGCCATGGCCTAAGCTGTTAAGCAGACAGCTTAATGGGTTAAGAGCAAGGCAGAACAGCAGCATTGACAGCGTCACCCTGTAGTATCCCTCTTTTAATTTTTTATCCCTGGGATAATAATTTGTCCTTTATCATGGCTTAATTGCAAAGTGGTCTGCCACTGTTTCATGGTCAATGTAATGTAGTTGACTAGTGTGGGGGTGTATCTTATAATTTTTAAGCACTCTTTTATCCATGAATGTGGGATACTATCAAATGCTTTTTTGTAGTCAATCCATGCCATACCTAGATTCTTCCTCATTTTACAGTTCTCCACTATGACTTTATTTAACAACAAATGATCCTTTGTTCCATATAACTTTATTTTATTGCCGTTTTGTTCTACTGCCATAATTGAGTTTTCTTCTAAATGACTATAAACTCTGTCAGCATCAATTTCCCATGTATAATTTATAAGTTGTTGTAAGGCAAGTTATTTATTTATAATTTTTAGGGTAGCTTGCGGGTTCAGTCTTAACCAGGTTGGTGTCTGTTCAGGTTGCGCATATAAATAGTTCTTACTCATGGCTAAACCATTGTGCTAAGATGTTAATACTTTCAACCAAAAGTTAGATGCTGCATCTGGGCCTGGAGTTTTCCAATTAGAGGCTTTTCTTAACTTTGTTTCAATCTCTCTGGCTGTTACTTTCATCCCATTTCATGTCCTGTACCGTTAAACCTCTTATTCTTTCTTTAGCTTCTTCTGTCCATTTAGCATCTTTGTTATGTTCCACAGGATCTTCATAGATACTTCTCCAAAATGTATCTATTGGTTTTTGGCGGTCTTTCAATTCCTTTTACTGTATTTCCCAGTTCTCTTTAAAACTTTTTTGGGTCATCAATAAATTGCTTATTTTGTACTTTTCCTTTACATTTATCTTCATATCTTCTAAGTTTTTCCACCTGTGCTGAAATTTTTAGTTTGTTATTCGCGATAGTGCATGATAGAGCCTGGTTTGTTCTAATACTGTGCATTGCTTTCATCGCGTCTGTCTTTCTTAGTATTTTTGTTGATCTGTTCTCTCTTCTATAGTCTTTTAACAGTGACACTTCTTGCCTTAACTGCTTTATAGTTTTCTCTATTTGATATTTCCATGATGGTTTAAGATTGCTTCCCTTCCTTTCCCTCACTACCTGATTGCTTCCCTTCCTTTCCCTCACTACCCTGTGTTCTTGTGGTAGAACTTTATTGGATATTAATTTAATTGCACAGTAATATATCCTGTTTACTTCTATTATATCGCATGGATCTCTATGAACAGTCCTAATTAGAGTTCATTTGTTTTATCAGACGTCTGACTTTTTGGGTTTTATTAACTTTCTACAATCTATTTCTTTCATTGCTCTTGCTATAGCTGTCTTATGTCTATTAAATTAAGCAACTCTTCTCTTAGCTCATTTTCTTCCAAACTGAGGGCACATCCCTTGTTTTCTAGTTCCTGCGGGCATTCTATGGAAGATTCTATAGCATCTTTCTGTGGCACATTCTCTTCAGTTTCATCTTGTGCCATTTGTTGCTCTGTCATATGGGAACTCGCTGGCCTATCACTGCTCAGCATTGACTGCATCATCGTTTCCACAGTTTCCTGTTCCTTCTCTTGCTGTCTAGCTTGAAGTGAATGTTTATACTGGTTTCCTGTGGAAGGCTCCAAAATATATTCATATGGTACCTGACCAATTGCTTCCTGTTCCACTGGTTTCCTCTTAATTTGGATATCCATTACTCTATCCTGTTGTGTTGCTTTCTGAATTAGATTTTCTACACTAAATCCTTCACTTTGCAGGTACTCCATAACCTCAGTTTCTATTTATTTAACTTCTCCATTACTAATCTCCTTTCCTGCTTTTCCTCTGTCTTCTTACTTTTTGTATAGTAAAGTTTTCCATGTCTGGATTCCTTTGCCTGAATTTCTCTTCAAATAGCTTTGGCGCTGCACTTTTTGTATTGGTCAGTTTTGCTTTCTCAATACCTGTGTGAATATCTCACTTCAAACTTAGAGAACACCTCTGTCATGGTACAGCTTTTGGCCATTTCTGTTTGTCTGCAATTGGATCCTTTTTTTTTTTTTTTTTTTTCTGATCAAATAATTTTTGAAAGGTGTATTATATATTAGGCCATGTAGTAAACATTGCATCTTCCAGGGATCTAAAGTTTGTTCTGGAGAAGTAAACTCTGTATCCTTTTGAACCTGCAGCCAGCTCTTCTCTGAAATTTCTAACTTGGAACACTTTTGCTCGTTGCTTTGACTTCTGATACATGGGTATCTGAATTACAGTCCCTTATATCTAATAAACCTTTTTTGGCCTTCCACAGGGACAGGATGAGTCTTAGGACCAACCCTTTCTTCATGTTCAAGGTTGTTTCTAAATTTACACTAAACCAGAACAGTTATTTCCCTGTATATTTTGAACAAAAAAATTGGGGAGAAATAATTCTCCAAACTTTGAATGTTCACAGACAGCTAAAATTTTACTTGACTAACCTTAAAATTTTAGAAAATCTTTTCGACTTTTTGTTTCCTTTGTTGGTAAGATAAAAGGACAGCCTGCATCTAAGAAAACCATTTCTAAGTGGCTGTGATATGCTATTTACTTTTGCTAGAGCTGTTCTCCAGGAAATCCTAAACTCTGGCCCTTCTCCATCCATCCTTTCTGAATGTTGGCAATTGTACCATATAGTTATGGCTGCTGTAACAGTGATCCAATGAAGAACCTAGTACAGTTGTGTAAGTTTACTTATCATAACAGCAGATATTTGAATAGATCACTATTGCAGTACTAGCCCTCTCCCTCGGTTCTCCTTTTTCTTGCACCTTCCCTTGCTGGGACAGAGCGTCATTTACTCCTTTTCTGTCCTGCTATGACACAAGAGTAAGGGGATCACATCCAGAGCTAAGGATGTTATTACTCTCCTGTACTCATCCCTCATCAGACCACTAATCGAGTACAACACTCCCTTCTGTATGTACCTCACCAGACGCCAATAGCAGCTGGAAAGACCTCAGAGGTTTTTCACCAAGAAAATTAAGGGCCTTCAACATATGACCTACATGGACAGACTGAAGGCCATGTCACTCTGCTCTGTATCTTATAGGCTGCTGAGAGGTGACTTGTGCCTGGCCTACAGAGCAGTCTTGGACCCTGCCCTAATGGAAATGCTGCACATCCGCAAGTCATATGAGACGAGATTCACTCACTCTAGGAATCTTAACCTAGCCTGAGACATTAATAGGACTTGCTGGAGAGAGAGATGCATCTTCCAGAGATTGCCACTCCTCTGGAACAAACCCCCAATTCACATAAAACAAAGCTCCTCAATGACTCTATTTAAGCATAACTTGGACAACTGGAAGGGAGACCATAAATATTTCCCGGGGGTGTCACCTATGGCCCTCTTGGATAAGGGTAGTCATAGACTCATGCTGCAAATATAGACCATGCAACTTGATCAATCAGGGAACACATGTATAACATGGTTAGGCTTATAAAGGGCCTAGGGCCAATATTGTAGTAACTTCCTGTGTACCTATGAACCCATTTAGCCTTCCTTTTTGTCAGGAAAACTGTGAGTTTTGGGGACTTCCAAGATGGCCGCACATTGAGTAACCGCTTACTTCTAGCTCTCCCAGTGTGAAAACAGAAACTCGGCAGAGAAGGCCAGTGGACTTTTGTGTTTCTGGTAAATTTCAGTAAATGGCTAGTAAGTGTACTCCCTGGATACCAGGAAAAAAAGAAATACAGAGCTTCTGAAGGAAAATTGGCCACAAAGGGTGAGGAAAAAAACTGACTGGGAAAAGCACTGCAGCTGTTCAGCACAGAGCAGTGCAGACTCCAGACATGACTTCCAGGAACTTAAATGAAGACATAAGATGACTGGACACAGACCTGTTTAAAATAAATGAAACACTGATGGAATACATCCACTCAATGAATGAAAGGCTGGAAAAGTGGAAAAAGCTTTAAACAGATATTCAGATGAAGTGATGAAACTGTAAAAATCAGTCAAAATGAAGAAAGGACTGGCTGAATATGAAACTACTCAAGAAGAAATGTTTCAGAAAATAATAGAATTAGAGGACAGAGCACATATTGAAAACCTGAGATTTTCAGTTGTACCAGAGAAGCTGGAAAGAACAGACTGTATTAATTTTATGAAAGCACAAATAAGCAACTGGACTGGTGTTCTTCACCAGGAGTTAATTGAAAGGGCACATCATGTATATGCTCCAAACCTGTCTATAAGAAAGCATCCAAGACCTTTAATAGTAAAGATGCAATCATACTAGCAGAAGGAGTTGATTCTGACAAAATTGTTGCAGAAGAACAAAGTACTAAAAGTGGAAGACAGCAGAGTGTTTGTGAAGAATGATTACTCATTGTATACCAGGAAGAAGAGGAGTAAATTAATTCTGCTGTTCAGGGAATGTTGAGAAGCAGGCATGAGATTCAAACTGCTGTACTCGGTTATCTTCAAAATATTCTTCACTGGAGGGGCAAAATCATTTCTTGATGAAGTCCACCCTAAGGAGGAAATACATAAGTTTGTCCAACAAAAAGTGAGCTGTGAAACAGAAGGAAACTCTGTTTCTTGTTCGTTTGGTGATAAAGACAACAGAGAGACTGTGCCAGTGAAACATTTAATTGACTAGAAGAATTGAGAGCAGGTTGGAAATGATGCAAAGACAGGATTTGGGAGATAGAGATGAAAGGAATAAAACCTGTAACTTGAAAATTGACAAATGTGAGATTAAAAAAAGAAATACTTATATTTGGGAATATGACAAGACAAAACATAATCTGGAAATATTGGACTTTTTTAGACATTGTTGGACTTGTGAGGGCTCTAAAGTATATGCTGTAGTTCATGTCATTAGTGTTTGGAAAAGTACTTAGGGGTGGGGAAAAGGAGGTAGAAAGTTAACTGTAAGTAAAACAATTTTTTTTCCTAATAGTACTGTTTTTATAGTGTACAGATTTCTTTGCATGCTATAAAGTAATGTTTTCTCAGTTGTGTTTGAGTGTAATAGGGATACTACTGTAAACAGTTACTCATGTTTTTTTTTCCTGCCTCCCTTCTCTCTTTTTCCTTGTTCAGTTTTAAGAAATGTAAGCACTGCAATGTTTTAAAAAAAAGTCTGGTTAAAAGAGCATGACTAAAATATTTAATGAACTTTTTCTCATTTTTTGCATGGGGGAATGACTGGGTTAAGGCCCTTAGCTTGATCTAGTAAGAAGTTTAAGATGAAGCAAGTAGATGTAAAAGAATATTGAATATTATAAGGCTTTTGTCTAGCAAATAAATATATGCTTTGCAGCAATTATGTATCTGGTCCTAATATCTCCATGGAGACAATGTGATAGAGAAATTGACCAGGAGATAATGTTCTCTGAAAGCATTCAGGTGTTTTCCTAGGTGGGAGAGCTGTAACAGTAAGATTAATCCAGACAGCACTTTGTAGAAGCACAGGCTGCAACATGCATCTTAGCATGTATATAACATTTCTTTTAGGTTAACACAAGTCTGTGAGTTTCGCTGTCAAGTTTGGGACATTTGTTCCTATTAGGATGGTAAAACTCCAATATTTGAAGATGTACATAGTTGTGTTTGTTAGTATTAAGTTAATAGGTTTTAGGGGTGGGTTTTTTTAGGACTTTCAATAAAACAAACGGTTTTGTTAAGTGTAACATAGACTCAAATGGTATGATGAGAAACACCTGTATAGAAGCTCAACCTGTCAAAGAGTGTATTCATGTAACACTAAAGCTGGAACTAGACATTTAACAAAAAAGCTGTTATACATAAAAGGTGGGAATAATAACTTTTTAATACAATGTTTTCTGTAACATCTTTAAATGTCAATGGTGTCACAGATAAATACAGAAAAGAAAGAGTAGTGAACTCTGTTAAAATGTAGAGTGCAAATAGCTGTGCTACATGAGATACACTTGGAAAGAACTGAACATGTGAATTTGATAAAGAAGGGTTTTTCAGAGTGGTTATTCAGCAAAATACCTGGGACAGCGGAAAAGAGAAGTACTTATATTAATTTGAAGAGGAGCTCCAATAGTAATAGAAGAGGATACAAAAGATAATGGTAGATTTGTAGTACTAAAGGGCTACTTGCAAGAGTGGAGGTTTACATTAGCATGTATTTATATTCCACCTAAAACTGTTATAATGGAGCTTACGAATATTCTGAGACTTATAGGTATTTACTGGGATTCGATTTGCAACAGTAAAGATGTGTCGGGGGGGGGGGCAGAAGTGAAAGTATAACAGAGGAGGGCAGATTTTTGAAATAATTTATGAAAATATTTGGCATGGAAGATGTGAATTCAATACTAGCAATTCAGCGTGAATTTAAATATTATTCCCCAGGATACTCTGTACATGGGGGAATGACTGGGTTAAGGCCCTTAGCTTGATCTAGTAAGAAGTTTAAGATGAAGCAAGTAGATGTAAAAGAATATTGAATATTATAAGGCTTTTGTCTAGCAAATAAATATATGCTTTGCAGCAATTATGTATCTGGTCCTAATATCTCCATGGAGACAATGTGATAAAGAGAAATTGACCAGGAGATAATGTTCTGTGAAAGCATTCAGGTGTTTTCCCAGGTGGGAGAGCTGTAACGGTAAGATTAATCCAGACAGCACTTTGTAGAAGCACAGGCTTTTTATAGTAACTCCTTCATCTTCTTCTCTTAAAACCTGGTTGCCTCATGGTTTTGGCATCTTTTCAGGCTTGTTGGCTGTTGGTGAAGCACCCACCAAGAGGAGAAAACGCTGAGAGAAGAAAGGAGCCACTTTTGAGACTTTAAGTATTTTTCCTCTGTTTATTTGCTAAGTTTTTCTGCATAGCCGCCTATTTTGAGCATTTTCTGGCTTGTTAAATTTGATTTCTGCATTAGTAACTGTATTTAGAGCACAGCCTAGAGCTGTTTACTGAATTTCCTGTTTGCACTTATTTTTTAAATCGTTTTTTCTCAAAACTTGCATTTTATCTGTCTTTGGCCTAGCACTCTTGTGTGGGGTCATTTGCTGCACTGTTATAACTTGTTGATACTTGTTAACCTCTGCTATCTCTGAAAAAACAAAAAAACAAAAAATAAAATCTTGCTTTTTTCCCACTTTTCTGAGATTTAAAAAAGTTCAGTTACAGGCTTGCTGTTCTTGAACTGTTTGTAAGTTTCTGTGAGGCCATTTTTTGCTTGGGCTAAAGGAAAGTCCTCTCTGTTGATCAGTGGCAGTGAAAAACATTGAGCAGCCTGCCTGCCCCTGTGGGAGTGGTTACTGACTTGAAACTGTAGTTTTATTGGCCATTCTGGGTCAATTCCAAAACTCCTTCATCTTCCTCTCTTAAAACGTGGTTGCCTCATGGTTTTGGCATCTTTTCAGGCTTGTTGGCTGTTGGTGAAGCACCCACCAAGAGGAGAAAACGCTGAGAGAAGAAAGGAACCACTTTTGAGACTTTAAGTATTTTTCCTCTGTTTATTTGCTAAGTTTTTCTGCATAGCCACCTATTTTGAGCATTTTCTGGCTTGTTAAATTTGATTTCTGCATTAGTAACTGTATTTAGAGCACAACCTAGAGCTGTTTACTGAATTTCCTGTTTGCACTTATTTTTAAAATAGTTTTTTTCTCAAAACTTGCATTTTATCTGTCTTTGGCCTAGCACTCTTGTGTGGGGTCATTTACTGCACTGTTATAGGTTCATAGGTTCATACTAGGCTATCTGCCCTAGGGCATTTATAAGCCTAGCCAGAATGTGTTTGGCTTTCGCCACCCATTTTAAATTTATTTTGATATGCCCTTTTTCGAGGTTAGTATACTGTGCCTCTGTCTAACAGTGACACAGAAGTGATACCCAGGGTAAACCTACGATCTCCCATCCACTCATCAAGATTCCTCTTGAAGAGAGTCGATGAGGGACTCTGCCTAACCTGGACTGGGATTTTATTCCAAAGTGAAGGGAGCCTCTGGGTTATGAATCTGTCCCTCCAGCATGTCCTATTTATTTCAGTGCTGAGGTTCAAGTCTCTCGAGTGCATAGCTCGATGGGATTTGAATTTTCTGAGGTGCAGCATGTCCATTAATTCCGGGTAGGACATGGCTTTATACGTCAGGCACAGATCGCCTCTGAACAGGTGGTATGCCACTGAGTAGAGCTGGAGTTTCTTTAACCGGGCAGCATATGGCATCTGTTTGAGCCCTTTGATCCTCTTGGTGAGGTACTTTTGGGGTCTTTCCAGTTGCTGCAGGTGTCTGGTAAGGTACATCCCAAAAGGGGCATTGTACTCAATTATGGGCCTGATGAGGGATGAGTAAAGAGGCACGATGACCTCCCCTGATCTAGATGTGAATCCCTTCATGATTAGGTGGGCTATATAAAATGTTTTTCTAACCACTTTGGCCACGTGGTTGTCAAATGAGAGATTGCTATCAACTTGGGTCCCCAGGTCCCTAATTACTTCTTCTGTACTTAATGGATTACCACCTATGTGGTAATTTGTAGGCACTTTGTTTTTGCCAAAGGGGATGACTATACACTTTTTGGCATTTAGCTTGAGGCCTTGGCTCTGGCACCAGTTGTTTGTTTCTATGAGGCCCTTTTGGAGGATGCTTGTGTCGGCTGGAGAGTCGATTATGGTGCCCAGTTTGCAGTCATCTGCGAACGTGGTCAGCCACAGTCCTTCCGTGTTGGCCTGTACCTCCGAGAAATATATACCGAACAAGAGAGGTCCCAGGACTGAGCCTTGTGGGACACCACTTGTAACTGGTTTGGAGTCTGACATGGCTCCAGCAATTCTAACCATGTGGGTTCTGTCCTTGAGCCAGTTTGCAATCCATCTAGTGACATAGGGGTTTATATTTAAGCTGGTGAGCTTATCTATAATGCCCGAGTGGGGTATTGTATCGAAGGCTTTTGCGAGGTCCAGGTAGGCTTTGTGGACCACCTTATAACTTGTTGATACTTGTTAACCTCTGCTATCTCTGAAAAAAAAAAAAATAAATAAATCTTGCTTTTTTCCCACTTTTCTGAGATTTAAAAAAGTTCAGTTACAGGCTTGCTGTTCTTGAACTGTTTAAGTTTCTGTGAGGCCATTTTTTGCTTGGGCTAAAGGAAAGTCTCTCTGTTGATCAGTGGCAGTGAAAAACATTGAGCAGCCTGCCTGCCCCTGTGGAAATGGTTACTGACTTGAAACTGTAGTTTTATTGGCCATTCTGGGTCAATTCAAAAACTCCTTCATCTTCCTCTCTTAAAACCTGGTTGCCTCATGGTTTTGGCGTCTTTTCAGGCTTGTTGGCTGTTGGTGAAGCACCCACCAAGAGGAGAAAACGCTGAGAGAAGAAAGGAGCCACTTTTGAGACTTTAAGTATTTTTCCTCTGTTTATTTGCTAAGTTTTTCTGCATAGCCGCCTATTTTGAGCATTTTCTGGCTTGTTAAATTTGATTTCTGCATTAGTAACTGTATTTAGAGCACAACCTAGAGCTGTTTACTGAATTTCCTGTTTGCACTTATTTTTAAAATCGTTTTTTTCTCAAAACTTGCATTTTATCTGTCTTTGGCGTAGCACTCTTGTGTGGGGTCATTTACTGCACTGTTATAACTTGTTGATACTTGTTAACCTCTGCTATCTCTGAAAAAACAAAAAAAAAAAAATCTTGCTTTTTTCCCACTTTCCTGAGATTTAAAAAAGTTCAGTTACAGGCTTGCTGTTCTTGAACTGTTTGTAAGTTTCTGTGAGGCCATTTTTTGCTTGGGCTAAAAGAAAGTCTCTCTGTTGATCAGTGGCAGTGAAAAACATTGAGCAGCCTGCCTGCCCCTGTGGGAGTTGTTACTGACTTGAAACTGTAGTTTTATTGGCCATTCTGGGTCAATTCCAAAACTCCTTCATCTTCCTCTCTTAAAACCCTCTTTTGCGTGGTTTTGCGGGCAGCGCCACCTAATTGGGTTTAAACTATTCCTGGCTCCACAAAGTCTGCTCTTCACTTTTTCCCTTAGAACTGCTCTATCTCTCAATTTAAACACCATATTCTCATTCTAAGGCCCTTCACTGGTCCAATTAAGTAATCCTACAAGGTAGCACTATTAAACCATAAGCACTACTTACTCTTATACTCTCTACGATTACCCTGTCCTCTATTGGTCCGTCTTAAATTCAGTTTCCCTATTACTCTAGCATGTCCAAAGGTCAGTCAATGGTTTCCTCTCCAGTCCAGCTGGTGAATCTGGGAATTTTGAGGCAATGTTACAACTGTCTCATGTACACGGACAACCCTCTCCTCCTCCAAACAGGTTCAAATATATGTGAGAGATGCAACTATTTAGCCAAACTGGAGGCTGAGCTCTCTCATCTCAAAACTGGTGTAACCAGTCAGGAGGAGAAGGTAACCTCACACAACACAATTCCAGTATCACATAGTCCCACCACATCAGCAAACCAAACACATAAATACACAAAAATATACTCGGAGGCTCTAAATAAAAATCTACCTAAGCAACAGAGACCTCCAAAGCAGACATCCAAGCAAACGCTACCTCAAAATAAAACACACACAACACATAACCCACAAAGTCAGTGTGCCAAGCAGCCACAGCCCTTAAGGCTGAATAACACACCTGATACTCTTGTTATAGGTGACTCTATTGTCAGACACACTGACACCCGCTCACCAGGCTGAATAAAGAGAAGGTCACAGTGAGCTGCCTGTCGGGTGCTAGGATCCGACACATGACGCAAGCACTCAGGTCACTCCAAAGCAAATACAAATATGACTCAGTCATTGTACATGCTGGTGTGAATGACCTGTAACATACCTCCCTGGACTACATGAAAAGAGACCTACAGGAGCTCTCTGATCATGTAGCCCAGGCTGGTATGACCCTGACCTTGAACAGCATCTTACCCTCACCTAGAACGATGCCACAGTACAAAGACAAAATGATCAATTTTAACAATTGGCTAAAATTTTGGTGTCATTCAAAGGGGATCCAGTGTCTGTCAGCCTGGGATGACATGCTCGACAAGCCACGTTGCTTCGCTAGGGACGGCTTGCACCTATCACCACTGGGCTTTCGGGTATTGGCAAAGGCTCTTGCCACCCCCATAGTGCCTTTTTTAGGCAAGGCTCAAAAGTCAAACCCACCCCCATAGACAGCACAAGGAACAAGAAACTAAGGGTAATGCTGCTAAACGCCAGAAGTTTTAACCTCATGATGCACGCACTCGAAGCTCTCCTTAGTATGGAGAACATCGATATCTGTGCAGTGACAGAAACCTGGTTCAAGGCTCCAGAGAGTACCCCAGCACTACCAGGCTATACCTCATATCATGCTTTTCGGCCCCAAAACCCGGACCAAACCACAAAAGGAGGGGAAGTTTCCATATTTATCAAGGATATCCACACCTCCAGGTTAGTGGCATTGCACGAAGTATCGGACACCATCCATGTGCAACTAACAGTGGGCAAGACTCTTTTCAGTTTATAGCATCCTACAGACCACCCTCTCAAAGTCAGGAATCCCATTCGGCTTTCCTGAAAACATTGGAGAACATGAAGATCTCTCCGAACACCATTATATTGGGCGACTTCAACTACCCAAACATTGACTGGAAGCACTACTCAAGCCCCAGCACCTTACCCCAAAGAGTCCTGGAAATTATAAACTCAAATGCTATGGAACAAATAGTCACCACTCCCACAAGAGGGGACAACATACTAGACCTGATCATTACCAACATGGGGACTCTATGCTCCACACCAGAAGTATATCCCTCATTGGTAAGATCAGACCATAAATTAATTTCACTGGATGTCCACATCCCGACCCCACCCCCAGCCCAGAAAACCACTGTGAAAAACTTCTCAAAAGCGAACTTCTCACTTCTCAAAACCGAAGTGGAATCCTTCAAGGCCCCAGGGCCAGTGGAAACTACAGCCCAAACTGCAGAATCCTATATAAATGCATTCTACGGACATCTCCAGGAATGCATGGATCATTCTATCCCAAACAAAACCAAGACCCAATCATCCAAAGGCAGGCGTCCAGTCTGGTGGACCCCTGCCATAAATAAACTGTACAACAGAAGGAGGAAGTTACTACATGATAGAGCAAAATCCCTAATAGGGAAGGCATCTCTGATCAGTACTAGCAAAAAATTACGATCCCTCATAAAACCCTCCAAGGCCAGCTTCGAGAGAAAAATTGCACAGGACACCAAAGACAATCATAAGGCTTTTTTCAGTTATGTTAGAAACCTGGGATGCAACTCCCAGACTTGTTCTGAGTTGATTCTAAACGACAAAAAATACATTGAACCCACAGACTTCGCCAATATCCTGGCAGACAGGTTCAGTGCAAACTTCTCCACCCCCTCCCCCCCAAAAGAGCAAGTATCTATCCCGGCAGAGGGCTGTCTCCCAAACATCTCAGATGCTCAGGTGAAGGCTGCCCTCTCCAAAGCAAAAAAACACTGCTTCCATGGGACCAGATGGCGTCCCAGGTTGCGTCCTACATGAACTACAAGAGGAACTAATCCCTCAAATAAAACAGCTATCCAATCTCAGCCTCGCTACAGGATATGTGCCCACAGAATGGCGTACAGCAACAGTGGTCCCACTCCACAAAGGTGGAGCCTCTACGGACCCTGGAAACTATCGCCCCATAAGCCTGACTAGCTTAGTCTGCAAGGCTATGGAGAGGATCATCATGGAGCTCATAAACAAAGACATTGGGGACCTACAGACACTAGATCCTACCCAGTTCGGCTTTGTCAAGGGCAGATCCTGCCTTTTGAACCTGGTTGACTTCTTTGAAACAGTCACCAAAGCCATATATGAAGGGAAGGTAGTCCACACAGCCTATCTGGACTTTGCAAAGGCATTTGACACAATACCCCACTCGGGCATCATAGATAAGCTATCCAGCTTAAATATAAACCCCTATGTCACAAGATGGGTCACAAACTGGCTCAAAGACAGAACCCACAGAGTGAGAGTTGCTGGAGCCATGTCAGACTCAAAACCGGTCACAAGTGGCGTCCCACAGGGTTCTGTCCTGGGACCACTCTTGTTCGGTATATACTTTTCCGAGGTACAGGCAAACGTGGGAGGACTATGGCTCACCAAGTTCGCAGACGACTGCAAACTGGGCGCCATAATCAACTCTCCAGCTGATACAAACATCCTTCAAAAAGGTCTCACAGAGACAGATAACTGGTGCCAGCGCCATAGTTTAAAGCTAAATGCCAAAAAATGTATAGTCATACCCTTTGGCAAAAACAATGTGCCCACAAATTACCACATAGGCGGAAACCCATTAAGTACAGAGAAAGTTATTAGGGACCCGGGGACCCAAGTTGATAGCAATCTCTCCTTTGAAAACCACATTGCCAAAGTGGTTAGAAAGACCTTCTACATAGCCCACCTCATCACTAAGGGTTTTACATCTAGATCAAGAGAGGTAATCGTGCCCCTTTATTCATCCCTCATCAGGCCCATCATAGAATACAATGCCCCTTTTGGGATGTACCTTACCCGACACCTGCAGCAATTAGAAAGACCTCAAAAGTATCTCACCAAGAGGATCAAGGGTCTCAAACAGATGCCATATGCTGCTCGGTTAAAAAAACTCCAGCTCTACTCAGTTGCATACCGCCTACTGAGGCGATCTATGCCTGACATACAAAGCTATGTCAAATCCAGAATTAATGGACATGCTCCACCTCAGTAAATCTAAATCCCTTAGAGCCAAACGCTCGAGGGACTTGAACCTCAGCGCAGAAATAAATAGAACTTGCTGGAGGGACAGGTTCATAACCCAGAGGCTCCCTTCGCTCTGGAATAGAATTCCAGTTCATGTGAGGCAGAGCACCTCACTGAATCTCTTCAAGAAGAATCTCGATAAGTGGATGGGGGATCGTAGGTTTGTCCCAGGGATTACTCCTGTGTCACTATTAGACAGAGGCACAGTAAACTAAACCTTAAAAAGGGCACAGTATACTCAAATCAAGGGGTGGCGTAAGCCATACAGAATCGGGCTAGACTTATAATTGCCCCAGGGCAGATAGCCTAGTATGAACCTATGAACCTATACAAAAACTGAGCTAGGCTAGACAGAATTTACATTTCACAGGAGCATGTACATTTAATTGAAGGTCTTGATACACACTCGATAACTATTTCAGATCATGCGCCTGTTTGTTTGTGTCTTTCAGCTTTTCCTGGTTAGAGGTCACCACAGCGGAACTCTGGTCCGCTAATGATTGGCAGTAGATTTTTGCCAGGCCTAACGCACAACCTTCAACGAAGGAACGCCCATTCATGCATGTCGACGCACAGAAGACGCTCTAACTGAGATTCAAACGGGCAACGTCTAACTGTGAGGCGACAACGCTACCGCAGCACCACCACCGTAATAACTAAAATAAAAACACAGGGTAATAAAATAAAAGTGAGACACTGGTGCTTTCCCACCTATCTGTTCACAAGAAGAATTTAAGGAATGAGTATTAGAAATTATTCAGGAGCTGTTAGAGAAGATAGAAAGTTCTTCTGAAAATATAGCTTGGGAGTTGGGATAAAATTAAAAAGGAGTATAAAAATAGGGTGGAAATAAAGGGCGATTTGGTTAAGAAGTAGCAAGAATTATTTAGAGGGACTGACAAATGTTAAAGTATTGCTGAATAGGGGGACTCTCACAGAACAAGAAGAGGAGCAACTACAGAATGCTAAACAAAAAATAAGGGGTTACCTCAGCAATATCCATGAGTTAGGAACAATTGCTGTTAAGCAACTGATTTTTGATAACTCTAGAGCAGATAGCACAACAACTCAGGCAACAAAAAGTAGAAAGGCCGGTCTTCAAGCTTAGGGAGCCTCTAACAAGAAAGGTAACAAGATCCTGTAGAGGTATTAGAAATATTTAGGAAATTCTATGAAAGTCTGTATAAAGCAGAGAAATATAGAAATCAAGAAAAGGTACAAATGGAAGTGTTTATGGAATAATTATGCCTAGGTTAGAAGTAGATGAGGCTCCATTATGAACAGGTAGGATAGGAGCTCATAAGATAAAAATGGTGCTGTATAACCAATCTATAGGAAATTCCCCAGGAAAAGATGGTTTTCCTGTGGAAGTTTGGAAGCTAGGAGGGAAAAAAACTGAAAGATATGGAAGGTTTTGTTTAACAGTATTTTAAGAGGAGGAAAAGTGCCAACATCCTGGAAGAAAATGGTAGTAGCTGTAATACCTCAAGGGGGTAAATACCCATCAGAGCCAGCTTCCTACAGGCCCATTGTAATACTAAACTATGATTATAAAGTATTTATGTCTGTAATGGCAAAAGTGATACCAGAATTGATAAGTATGGATCAGTGTGGTTTTGTGTTGGGGAGGCAAGTATTTGACAAGATTAACAGAACATTAATCCAGATGGAAGCAGAATATAAGAAAATACCACTGTATTTGTAATGCATAGAAAGCATTTGATAAACTAAGCTGGGGCTTTATGAACAGGGGAATGCATTTCCCGATAAAATTAATAAGGTTGATCAGGAGGATAGATAAGGGATCAAAGGTGAAAATTAAAGTGGGTGGGGTCTTCTCTGTTAACTTCTGCTTGAGCAGAAGAACCAGGCAGGAGTGTGCTTTTTCCCCTTTATTTGCATTATATTTAGAACCATTATCAAAGAAAGTAAAGGACACAGAAATTCAAGAATATAGTTGGTATGGTACTCAAAAAAAGCTGGCTGTATTTGTAGATGACATTATTTTATACCTGACAAAATCAGAAAAGGGTATTAGTGTTGTGGAACATTTTGAGATGGTTTCAAATCTTTTCGGGACACAGAATTAATGAAGCAAAAACAAAGGTAATAGCGGTAAAGTATGTATCCACACATGAATAAGTTCAGTAATATGCATATTTATGGGGGATATGATAAAATTAAGTATTTAGGAGTATAGATTAAAATTGATTCTGGTGTGGCAGCTAAGGATATGTGGGAAGAGACTAAACAAAAGTTAATACAAAAACTGAGATATTGGAAGCTCTGTTATATAGATATGGATAGTAAGATAAAAGAAGTTAAAATGTTTTTAATCCATTTAGTGTTATGCACAGGTCAGCCACATTTTTATCAACGAGAGAAGTTGTAAATAGCAATTAATTAAAGAGCTGAAGGATTTTATCTGGAAGGGTAAGACAGCAAGAATCAAGTGGGGTAAGATGATTCTTCCATTAGAACAAGGCGGATTAGGATTACCCAATCTAAAGGGGTATTTCACAGTTACACAATTAAGACTCCTGTACATAGCACAAGCAGAAACTTATAATTCAAAGTGGAAAGATATGATAATGAAAGAGGGAGAGAAGCTCAAGAAAAGAGGAGAGACTGGGATTTTGGATGCAGATCTTAAAGGAGAATAACAATAATCGCGCAGGATATTATATTAGTAAAGTATCCAGGAAGTATTCTAAGAACTAAGCCAACATAGGAATGGAGGAAAGGAGATTCTGCTGATGGGGATGACTGTGATTAGGGAAACAAACAATGGGTTGGAGGAGGTGGGAATGTATTGGAGAAAACTGGTAAAGAAACCAAGGTATCGGGAGCAAATAACTAGAGATGGAAAGGTAATAGAATGGGAAGATGCCAAGAATTTATTTGGACTGCAGGTTAGAGCTTGAGACTGGATAAACAATTCACAAAGAAACAATGGAGTGATGCATGTATGTCTCCCAAATATGCAACTAAATCTAGATTATTTAAGATTTTTGCTTGGAAATTTATGGGGAAGAAAGAGGTAATTGGGAACATATTTTCTAGGAGTGTAATGAGTTGGCTGACTTTAAAGATTCCCTGCAGACTACTCTGCCAAAGATACTGGGTTAGTAAATTGGCGTAACTAGGTAAATGATTTTTGTGAGGTATGGTACAGAATTGGAATTGCCTAGCCTTTCTGAATCTAATTATGGTGGCTGCCAAAAAAGCAATTACTAGAAAATGGAAATCAAAGTCTTAACTAAACTGTACTAGAAGCAGTGAATATAGTAACAAAGATAAAACAACTGGAATTGGGATCTTTAAAAAATGGTAGGAGCAAATTACTAAGAAAATATGGGATTTGTGGGAACAGTACATACAGGCTAGGGATGAGGTTTAAAAGAAGGCAGGACTTGAATGAGCTGTGTAATGTTTGATTGACAATGATTGGGTAGATTGCAAATGATGTATAATGTTTGCAGCTGGGATTATGCTAATATGGTTTGTTTTCATTTATATAAATGTATGATTGCTTATGTTATAAATGGTAATTTAATAAAAATGTTTCTTGTTTAAATAAAAAAAGGCAGGAATTGAATAATTTATGTAATGTTGCTTAGATTATATGATATATAACAATATATATGATGTATAATGTTTGTAAATGTGAACTTGTTAATATGGTTTGATTACTTTGATAAAAATATGTTTGCCTATGTCACAAGTGATAATTGAATAAAAATAAAAAAAAGAAAGAAAGCTTTGAGTTTTGGTGTGCCCGTACAGTCCTCTTATATCTGCATTTAGTCTTGCGCTGAGAGAGTCTGTATGGTACACAAAGAAGGAGGCTAAAGCTTTGTAGATTGGCGGGATACCTGATATCCTTGGCAGGATATGTCACATATAGTTATGCTTACTGTGTAACAGTGATCTGTTTGAACATCTATTGTTATGGTACGTTAACTTACACAGCTGTACTTTGTCCTTTTGTAACTTTTGAGTGTTTACACGAGTGGAGTGCTGGAATTGTGCAGGCCACCAGTATTTGCCAAGCCGTGAGGTGGTTTTCTTGGTATGTTGTTTGCTGTCCTTGACTAACATTTTTTACAATCACATGACTTTTTGTCCCAAGGGGGACAAGTTCAGTTTGTAGCAGTAGACAGCAGTGACCCACTGGCCATTCACACTCATCATCAGCCGAGCCTCCATAGCTGCTTTGTTTATAAATTAACTCTGTCTCATTCCATGATATCTTGTTTCATAGAAAAAAACTCCTGAAACAAGAAGTGGCATAGATGTGCTAGGCCATTTTCTACTCATAATGTATATTACAGCAGTTGCATTGAGAAAAGAGGAATTTAGTTATGAAATAACATTTATTCTTCAGCTGATATTTATTTTTCCTCTTCTTGCAGCTACGGACGACGTTGTTAAAGTTGAAGTTTGGGATATAGTGGATAAAGGTAAGGGCATTAAAATACAATTTAAGACGTAAATGTAATGCTCAAAGCTTAATTCGTTATGGAAGCTTGAAATGTAGAAGTTGATGAGTTTCCAAAAAGTAGATGTTGACAGTGGTGAAATGAGACATTGGCAAGGTTGACACTCTGGTAAAATGTGTGAAATTTGTATTGTAATTGGATGAAAAATTCTAGCCACACTAATATATTTCAGCTTATGTCACACACACACACACACACACACACACACACGCACACGCACACGCACACGCACACACACACACACACACACACACACACACACACACACACACACACACTGTATTTTACAAGCCCAGTATGCTGTCATTTAACTGCAGTCAAGTGATTGTGGTAATCAGTTGCTTGTACAGATTGGTTCCCCATTCTCGAAGTATCCATTTTCTTCATGATTGTCATCATTTAAAATAAATCTTGCCAATAGTAAAGTATTTCAACTTTTTCCTGTAAACCTACAGACATTATACACTGCCCCATAACCAGTCAGATTGACAGCTGTTGTCAGTTACAGACTGCTTCCCCTTAAACCCCCCCCCCCAAAAAAAAAAAAAAAAAACTGCTTTCTGACTATGGATACATGTCTGAATTTACTTCATTATAATAAAATGAAAGACATTCTGGCTACAGTAATGTATTTTAGCTTTTTAGACACATGCACACATAACATGCACACTACCCCTAGTAAGCCAAATCAGTAGTATCAGTTGTTTCACTTTCAGACTGTTTCCCCACCCTCAAAAGTAAGTTTGACTGATTAGTCAGTTATTTATTTATTTTTATTTTATTTATTTTACATTTGTTGACTGGGCTGGTCCAACTGGATATATTTCCATTTTCAGTAGAGGCCCGGGGAGAAAAGCTCCACATATAAACCACCACCACACAAAAATGTTTATAATAAACAAGATAGGTATTACAGTTTAAATTATGGGAAGACTATGAGACACACTACAGTAATGCATAATACACCTACAGATAATTTTCCAGTATGAATATCTAGGGCAACCCCAAGACATTATTAAAATACATTTAAATCCTTGGTTATTCTAGTTTACTCCACACAGTTACTATTTCCAAGGGGTTAAACAGTAACAGTAAAAAAAGGAGGAAGTATAAAGAAATGGCAGGAATACTACCTTCAGGATACATTCATAGCCAAGTAGAAAAGATAGCTAATTGTGTCTAAGTAGTAGAGATAGCTTATTGGTGCTACTAATTCAGAGGAGTAGACATGAAAGAGTGGA
Source organism: Protopterus annectens (assembly GCF_019279795.1). Taxonomy (NCBI): domain Eukaryota; kingdom Metazoa; phylum Chordata; order Ceratodontiformes; family Protopteridae; genus Protopterus; species Protopterus annectens. Next base: position 784,883,433 of record NC_056750.1, on the reverse strand, counting down.
GGAAAGTAGGAAGTCAAGAGATAACATCAGAGAAATCCAGAGGATCAGTCTGGGTAACAGCAAGGGCATAGCCAGTGAGTTTTAAGGTCTTTCTTAAGACTTTGTTTAAAGATAGGAAGGGATGGAAGTGAGGTTAGGTCAGATGGCAAGAGGTTCCATTGTTTTCCAGCGGTATTGGAGAACAGTGAGTCCCCAGCTAAGTTGTTAGACTTGGTGGTACTAGCTAGAAGTGTATTGGAAGAGCGTAAGGAATTAAGATTCCTATAGGGTGCTATAAGGTTGTTGAGTATTGGTGTGTTGTTGGGCTGGTAAAAAATCTTATGAACAAAGGTAAGTTGGGAAAGTATCAGAAGGTTTTTTTAGTTCAAGCCAGTCTAGCTGGTGAAGGTTAAGACAGTGCTGAGTTCTAAATGAGTTTCCAGTGGCAAATCTAGCAATACTATTATAGGAGTTGGCTAGTTTGGTAAGATTATTTTTTTTTAGATTAGTGTATATGGGTGCAGCATACAGAAGAGTTGAAATTAGATGGGAGTGGGCAATAGTCATTCTGGCTGTTGGAGTTAAGAAAGGTTTTATCCTATATAGGGAGCCCAGTTTTTTATTAACAGATTTAATGGTGTTATTAATGTGATTGTCAAAGGTGAGGTTATTATCAATTGCGATTCCTAATAGTTTGGTGGAAGAGTCGGGGGGCTATAAGGGTGCCATTTTTGGATTGAATGGAGAAATCTATGGGGGAGGACTTACTGTTTGTTGTAAACAGTAGTAGCTTGGTCTTTTTGGCATTCAAAAGAAGGCACCGTTTCAAGAACCATGCCTCTACTGTGTTGAAAGCTGTTTGGGTTAAAGATTGAAGTTCAGATATAGAGTTGGCAGAGCATATTATCGTAGAATCATCAGCATATTGTATACAGGTGGCTTAAGGAATAGCTATTTGAAGGTCATTGATGAATAAAGAGAAAAGAAGAGGGCCAAGAATAGAGCCCTGAGGGACTCCAAGGGAGATAGGATGATGAGATGATAGTTGATTCTTCCAAAGAACAGCTTGCTGTCTATTACTAAGGTAAGACTTGAACCAGAGAATTACTTTGGCATTAAGGGAGAGGGATGACAGAGTGTTTATAAGTAAGAGATGGTTAACCATATCATAGGCTTTAGACAGGTCGATGAAGAGTGCTGATGAGAGGGTGCTATTATTATGGTTATTATTAATGGTGTTGGTGAAAGATAGGAGAGCTGAGGTGGTACTATGAAAAGGCCTGAAGCCATGCTGACAGTTTGCTAGAATGTTATGTTGAATTAGGTAGTCCATTAGCTGATGGTGAATACATTTTCCATAATCTTGGCTAATGGAGAAAGGAGAGCTATAGGCCTGTAGTTAGAATAGTCATTAGAGTTACCTCCTTTGTGTAAGGGAATAATGTGGGTGATTTTCCAGAGATCTGGAATGGTTTCTTCAGTTATGGTACAGTTTATCAGGATGGATATAGGATAGGCGACTACTTTAGCTGCTTGCTGTAGGTATTCAGATGGTAACTTATCGGCAGAGGGGGTACAAGGCTTAAGTTTGTGGATACGTTTTTGGATGTAAGAGGTAGAGATGGGTTGTAGTTGTAATGTTGGCTGAGTATCAGGTGGGGAGTTAAGTAGATCTGAGTTGTCTGAAGCTAGTTGACTGGCTAGAGTTTGTATGGTGTCTGTGAAGAAGGTATTAAAGGCATTGGCAGTTTGATGGGAGGTGTTGTTTTCTGACCCTAGAGGGGAAGGAGTGCTAGAGTGGCCTGGATGAAGGAGGTTATTTAAGCTTGCCCAGAATTTGTGTGGATTGTTGTGGTGAATTTGCTGCAGTTTGCAATAGTAGATTTATTTTGTCAGAGAGAGAATAGCTTTTTTTTTAGCATTTCTCAACTGTCTAAAGATTTGCTGTTCTGAGGTATTTCTGGTTGCTCTCCACTTAGCCCAGGATTTATTTCTAAGTAATATTTTTTGTCTGATATCTTTTGAGAGCCAGGGGGCAGGTTTGGATTTTGTTCTAATAGATCGTTTAGGTGCATGCCTGTCGAGGATTGTTAAGAATTTGTTATTGAAATATATAACAGCTTCTTCAAGAGGGAGAGTTTTTAGAGGGTTCCAGTCACAGGCACTATGTTCCATTTGAAATAATACAGGCTGAACGTTTTTCTCGGTTTGAGAAGTCCTATAGTTGGGGGCGTTGGTAATGTCATTCTTTTGTCTTATGATGTAAGTAAGCATGTGATCACTTACATCATCAAGGCAAGGTTCCTAGTTTATAAGTATGTTCTTGTTTATTGATTAGTATCCAGTCTAGTATAGTTTCTTTATTGTTTGGTTTGTTAATTCTAGTGGTGGTGGTGATAGTTTGGTTAAAGCCATGCAAATTAATATGAGAAGAAGGATTATCTGTATTGATACTATTCCAATCAGTATTGAAATCTCCTAGAATAATAGTTTCTTGTGGGTAAGTAGTACATGTCCAGCATAGGGTATCCTCTGTTGTAGTAATGTTATTACCTGGGGGCAGGTAGATACAGATTATGTATAGTGCTTTGCTGGAGTTGAGTTTAAATCTAGTGATTAAGAGTTCAACTTTACTATCTTGAGGTGGGTTATAAGGTATAGAGGAGATGTGTAGTTCATTTCTAAACAGTAGGGCTACTCCTCTTCCTTTGCATTTTACTCTGTCATGTCTCAGTATATTGTACCCTGGGGGGATTATTTCAGTATCCTTAGTTGTGGGTTTTAACCAGGTTTCTGTAAGACCGAGGATGTCAGATGAGTGAATATCAAGAAGGGCATGAAGATGGGCAACTTTGTTGTTAATACTGCGGATATTGAGATGACCTATTAGTAAGAAGATAGAAAGACTGGTCTGGCTAGTAAGGGTTTTGGGAGAGGTACTAAGAATAGGTATAGTAGAGAGATTAGAAGGGCCTGGGTTAGGGTGGATGTCACCATCTTTTAAAGTGGGAGATTTTAGTGCAGAAAGAGGGTTAGAATTAAGGCTAGGTAGAGATTTCAATTTTTTTACTGTGGGGTGGTTTAATTTCATGGGTGTAAGTCGATGATATTTAGGTAGCAAGTAGCAGGAAGTGGAGGTGATATTTATTTAGGGATGGGTAAGGGCATTGTTATATATAGATGTTTGTTTAGGAGAGTAGTTGAGGTAGTAGTAATTCACCTTTTCAAAAGAGGTGAGGAGATAGGTAGTGGTGAGGATAGGTATAAGAGTGGCTAAGAGTATTACCAAGGATAGGATAGTTTCAGTTGTTGTAGACATATTACTTAGTAAATGTGTACTGTTACTGCCAGGTAGGGCTAGGATGCAATAGTATCAGATAAAAAAAGTTAAGATAGGGTAGTAGAGAAGAGAAATGCTACCGGTAGAGAAGTTTTCTTCAAGTAGTATGTAGGTAGGTAGGGTAGTAACGAATGAGAAATGGGAAAGGTAAAGAGGTTGTATAATGCTAAGGTAGGATAGAAGTGATGAAGAGCTTGCAAGGGTAAAGAAGTTGTTTAAGGTAGTGAAGAGTTAAGGTCGGGTAGTAAATAATAAAAAATGGTAAGGGTGGAGAGGTTGATGAAAGTAGTATAGGTAGGGGTAGTAAGAGACAGAGTAATGGAAAAGCTATAAAAGGATGGGTGTGGCTTAGGTAAATTGACTTGAGCCCGGGATAGGTTGGATAGGAGAGAGGGTGTGGTTCTAGGAAGTATAAGGTTAGGACCACTGGGGTGGGTGGGAATTGGGGGTAGGGGAGCGGAGTGAGCCCGTAGGGCGAATGGAGCGGGTAGAGCCAAGTAGTGCTGAGAGGTAATCAGTTTTACAGTGAGACTGTAATTTACAAAACTTTAGTAGGTATGTGGCACTTCTTTGAGACACTAATTCCTGTGAAATACTGGTGGAGTCCTTTTTGTCTATTTATTATGGGAGAAGGAATAAGAAGCAGTAGTATAGCAGCAATCTTTAGATAAGGTAACTTAGTTTCTAGCTCTTCTGTCTTACTGCCTAACTGACTTATAGGTTAAAGTCTTGTATTTCCTTTCAGGGGGGTTAGCTATGTAAAAAGTTAAACTTGGATAGCTGAAAATAGGTTCATACAGCAACTCTAGAGAAGTTTAGTATACAGGTAAGATACATGGATTACAAGCTGTGTACTTTGCTGCCCTCTAGTGGCAAAACAAAGGAAACTACACCTAGTCTCAGAACAAGTTTGGGAAAAGGGGGGGGGTTGATGGCCTCGGGGTAGGTCCATGGGTGTGCTGGCCCAACAACAGGAATATGATAAACAGTATAATATGTTAGGGTTACAGTAAAAATCAGTAGGTTATCACCTACGCAATGAGGCAGTAGGAAGAACTTCTAGGTATTCCATGGTGGGTTCTACCGATAGGGTATTCTTTCAGTTCAGTTGGGAGGTTCCTCAGATGTACTAGGTAGCTGTTGGAAAGATAGCCCGGGTCACAGCACAAGGCTTCAAGCTGTAAGAGAAAAAAGAGAAAACTGAGAAAACTATGAAGAAAGCCTGGTTGATGTCCTTGCAGTAGAGGGAAAGAGAGGTGGTGAGGTAGTGTGGAAGTGAGTAACTGAGTGAGGTAAGAGAATCACTAGAGTTTAACACTGGTGGACAGAATATTGACTCTAAAACAGTAAAACAGAGACACATAAATCACAAAATAAATTAAATAAAACACACGTCATTCGTAGTGTGAGACACAATACATTTAGATGACCTACTAAGCAAATAATTAGCTAGTGGAATTATATCAACAGCGTACAGTGCCAGACTCAGTAGAGTAGGAATGTTAAGCAAGGCTGCCTATCCGTTGAAACAGAGAATTTGCAAAGCAACATAAAATACAAACTGCTACAAAAACTTTCTGAGGTGTGGAACACTTAGATAATCATACATATAACTTAGTAAAAATAACATATATAGGCTAAGGTAGAGCACAGGATCAGCATCAAACAGAGAATATACAATATAGGACTGTTGTGGCATTCACTACGTTCAGATATTATACACATTTAACCTCCTTCAGACTACCAATGCGTTTTATTAACATTATCCCCCTAGCATATTAGCATAGACAAAATAACGGCAGCAGTTGTGGTCTGTATGTTTTACTGCTGCTTGAACTGCTTATAGAGCTAGGACTGTAGCTTTATACAGATAACACACAATACCTAAATGTAATATCGTTAAAATGCACAAACACTTTTAAATTATCTAACTAATCCTCGTGTAGCAGACAGGACTAGGGGAAAGCATTTTGCTCTGTGAGCAGCTCAGGAATTAAATTTAGTGCCTGAAGGTTTTATAAGATGGCTAAAATATCACAGAGGAGTAGCAAATGTTAAGTATAAGCACTCTGCGCCGGTGCACAACTCGAGCAAGTTACAGTTGGTAACAGTGCTCTGCGCTAAGTTACCTGAGCAGACCAGGAATTAAATTCAGTGCCAGAAGGCTTTAAAGATGGCTAAAATATTGCTGAGGATTAGCGAATGCTAAGTATCAGCGCTTTGTGCCTGGGCACAACTCGAGAGAGAGATACAATTGTTAACAGTGCTCTGCGCTAAGTACCTGAGCAGACCGGGAGTTAAATGTAGTGCCACAAGGCTTTATAAGATGGCTAAAATATCGCTGAGGATTAGCGAATGTAAAATATCAGCACTCGGTGCCTGGGCACATCTCGAGCAGGTTACACATGGTAACTGTGCTGTGCGCTAAGTTATCTGTAAATAGCAATTGGAAGTGAGCAATATTTTAAGTAAAATAACATCACTAAGTGCCTGAGCACATATAACAAGAGCTGCAGCCAAGAACTGAGCTATGCACTGTGTTAACTGCAGCCTCTTCAGAGGTAAAAGTTCCACTTTATCGTCTGAGCAATTCTACAGGGTATGCATTAATTCAGAGTAGAGGTCGATAAGGAAATAGCATTACAAGCCATAGCAAGTGACGAAATTAATCAAAATAACTAGGGTATTCACGACTGAGCAATCTTATATTGCTCCTAGGGGCTTTTGGTCATTAAAACAGCTCATATATGTATATGCTGATATATATATATATATATATATATATATCAAAGATGTGTTCACGTTAAATGCATTCTGGTTGCATTAATATGGCTTACCTTTTCTTTCATGCACACAGTTTGCAACTGAAGGCAGATTGAGAATTGTTTAGCTTTGATCAAATGATTGTAAGCATTGGTTGGTTTCCTGAATAAATTGTTTCCTTACACCTTGAAAATAACCACTTTGTTAGTTTGTTTACCTCTGATGTTTGGGTGTGATTATTTGGTCACTTACCAGGAGTATATTTGCTGCTCGGTATTCATTCATACCACCTTCTCCTTCCCTCTGTTGCAGTGCTGTGACAGATGCCTGGTGTCAAAGCCATGGCTTCAAGCTCAACGCCAAAAAGTGCATTGTCATCCCCTTTGGTAAAAACTCTGTACCCATGAACTGCCACGTCGGCGGTAGTCTACTTAACACCAAAAGTGTGATGAGACCTTGGGACACAGGTGGACAGTAGTCTGTCCTTTGATAATCATATCGTCACAGTAGTCAGGAAACCCTTCTACGTGGCACACCTCATCACAAAAGGTTTCTCATCTAGGAAAAAAGAGGTAATTGTTCTCCCCTACTCATCACTCATTAGACCCATTATAGAATACAGCACCCCTTTTGGTATGTACCTCACAAGACATCTACAACAACTGGAAAGGCCGCAGAAATATCTCACAAAGAGGATTACTGGCCTCCAGATGCCCTACGTAGACTGTCTCAAAAAACTCCAGCTTTACTCCATTGTGTATAGCCTACTCAGAGGCGATCTCTGCCTAACATACAAAGCTATGTCAAACCAAAAGCTGTTAAATCCCAATCCCTCCGAGCTACATGCTCTAGGGACCTAAACCTTGTCACCACAATAAACCAAACATGCTGGAGGGATAGATTCCTGTCCCAGACACTTCCCATACTCTGGAACAAACTACCTATCTATATCAAACAAAGCTCCTCATAGGCACTCTTCAAGAAAAATCTTGATGATCAGATGGGAAATAAGGAATTCACCCCAGGGATCACTTCTGTGGCTCTGCTTGACAGTGGCACAGGAAAATAATTTTCTTGGGTGGCGAAAGCCAGGGTACCTTTTTGGCTAGGCTTATATAGGCCCTAGGGCCAATAGCCTAGTATGTACCTATGAACATTTTAAAAAGAAATAGATTGCTGCTGTTGACGGGCTGTGCTGTTAATACCATCCAAATGTTTATCTGGTGTCCTGCAAGTGTTTTTTTCTTTTATTTCAGTGTCAAAGGAAGCGATCACTCTGGTTTTTAGAGCAGACTTGCTCTGTCCAGTAATTGCAACCAATTGTAGCTTTAGCCAGGCATAAGCAGTGACATCATTTATGTCTTAACAGGTGATGCCAGTGTTTATAACACACTTGAGTCAGTGCTTTGTAATATATCAGAATGAGTGTCAGTGGTTTATGATATGTAGTAATAGGTGTTGGTTTGTATGCCATAACTGGTGTCACTGCTTTATGATACTAGTAATGGGATGTCGGTAGTTTATGATATGCAGTAACTGATGTAAATGTTTATATATCATTGTGTGCATCTGTGCCTTATAACTGCAGTGGTGGTGCTGCGGTAGCGTTGTCGCCTCACAGTAAGATGTTGTCCTGTTCGATTCTCAGCTAAAGCGTCTTCTGTGTGGAGACATGCATGAATGGGCATACCTTCGTTGAAGGTTGTGCGTCAGAGCTGACAACTCGGCACGTAAAAATCTACTGCCTTTCATTAGCAGACCGGAGTTCCGCTGTGGCAACTCCTAACCAGGAAAAGCCAAAAGACACAACAAGTGTGCATCTGTGCCTTATGATGTGTAGTAGCAGATGTTGGTGCCTACTGTGTTGTAACAAGTCAGAACCTTACTTGTTGGCAGAAAAAGAATAGAGATTATATGTATGTCTCAGTTCCAAGAATAGAGATTATATGTATGTCTCAGTTCCATATTTATTTTGGGGTTAACTTTGCCTTTAAAAGTTTAGGGTAATTATTTAATGACTTATTAAGTTTATGGATGAAATACTCATGCCTAAAGGTGAAATGAAATGATATTTCAAAGTGGTTTGACAAAGTATGTAACAATTTCTTACTCTTGAATGTGGTATTCAGTATTTCTAATAGCATTTCTTGGTGGAATGTTATATTTTTTAAAACTATAAAAGTAGTGCTTGTGAAAAGGCAGTAAGTAAGTCTTTACATCTGTTTCAAAGCCCTTAGAGCAATAGGTCTTAAACTTCCTACAAGCAGTAATGAAATGGAGGGCAATGCTGAGGAAATACTTGGTTAACTATTCCAAATACAGTTGGTGCTCATTCAGTGATTGCTGAGTAAAGGGGAGTGATGACAATCCTAGATCTAAACATAATCCCTTTGTTTATAATTATTACTTAATTAAATTAATTAATTAAATTAATAATTAAATTAATTACTGTACTTTATTAATAAATTTATCATTTAGTTATTGCCAGAACATTAGCTGCAGAAGACTCCACCCCTCCTTCCTCAGCTCAGCACCCTTCTTCATTCCAGCATGGCAAATGTCCACCCCTCCCCCAGGGATTTCAGGATGCTTCCTGCGTAAAACTGATGTCCACCTTCACCATTTTAGAGTCTTCTTTTGCAGAAAGACATGGGGATATCTACCCTATGAGCTAACAGCCAAGGCCTTTGAATTCCTACGCAAAAAACAACCCTCTAATGCTATTCTGAAGGGAAAGGTGTATGAGAACTGTGTGTTTGTGTCCTTACAATTGTACATGATACTTTAGATGGGGTCATGTGTGCTTGTGTCCTTACAGTTGTACATGATACTCCAGATGGGGTCATGTGTGCTTGTATCCTTACAATTTTACATGATACTCCAGATGGGGTCAAGTGTGTTTGTGTCGTTATAATTGTACGGTACTCTAGATGGGGTCATGTGTTCTTGTGTCCTTACAATTGTACATGATACTCCAGATGGGGTCATGTGTGCTTGTGCCCTTACAATTGTACATGATACTCCAGATGGGGTCATGTGTGCTTGTCTCCTTATAGTTGTACATGATACTCCAGATGGGGTCATATACGCTTGTGTCCTTAAAATTATGCATGATACTGCAGATGGGATCATGTGTGCTTGTATCATTATAATTGTGTGATACTCCAGATGGGGTCATGTGTGCTTGTATCATTATAATTGTACGATACTCTAGATGGGGTCATGTGTGTTTGTGTCGTTATAATTGTATGATACTCCAGATGGGGTCGTGTGCTTGTGTCTTTACAATTGTACATAATACTCCAGATGGGGTCGTGTGATTGTGTCCTTACAATTGTACATGATACTCCAGATGGGGTCATATACGCTTGTGTCCTTAAAATTGTGCATGATACTGCAGATGGGATCATGTGTGCTTGTATCATTATAATTGTGTGATACTCCAGATGGGGTCATGTGTGCTTGTATCATTATAATTGTACGATACTCTAGATGGGGTCATGTGTGCTTGTATCATTATAATTGTATGATACTCCAGATGGGGTCATGTGTGATTGTGTCCTTACAATTGTACATGATACTTCAGATTGGGGTCATGTGTGTTTGTGTCGTTACAATTGTACATGATACTCCAATTGGGGTCAAGTGTGTTTGTGTCGTTATAATTGTACGATACTCTAGATGGGGTCATGTGTGCTTGTGTCCTTACAATTGTACATGATACTTCAGATGGGGTCATGTGTGCTTGTGTCCTTACAATTTTACATGATACTCCAGATGGGGTCATGTGTGCTTGTCTCCTTACAATTTTACATGATACTCCAGTTGGGGTCAAATGTGTTTGTGTCGTTATAATTGTACGATACTCTAGATGGGGTCATGTGTGTTTGTGTCCTTACAATTGTACATGATACTCCAGGTGGTGTCATGTGTTCTTGTGTCCTTACAATTGTACATGATACTCCAGATGGGGTCATGTGTGCTTGTGTCCTTACAATTGTACATGATACTCCAGATGGGGTCATGTGTGCTTGTGTCCTTACAATTGTACATGATACTCCAGATGGGGTCATATGTGCTTGTGTCCTTACAATTGTACATGATACTCCAGATTGGGGTCATGTGTGTTTGTGTCCTTAAAATTGTGCATGATACTTCAGATGGGGTCATGTGTGCTTATGTCGTTATAATTGTATGATACTCCAGATGGGGTAGTTTTTGTCCAGTGGAAAAAAAACATCGTTTCCAAATGACATTTCCTCTTCTCTGCATCCAGTTATTCTAACCTGCTTTGTAGATGACTTTTTCTTATCTTTAGGCGACTAGGTATGAGTACTGTCAAGCCATTGAGTGAGTGAGTGAGAGAGTGCGTGAGAGTGTGAGTGCGTGAGTGCGTGAGTGCGTGAGTGCGTGAGAGAGAGAGAGAGTGAGAGAGAGAGTGAGAGAGAGTGAGAGAGAGAGAGAGAGAGAGAGAGAGAGTGAGAGAGAGAGTGAGAGAGAGAGTGAGAGAGAGAGAGAGAGAGAGAGAGAGAGAGAGAGAGAGAGAGAGAGAGTGAGAGAGAGAGAGAGAGAGAGAGAGAGAGAGAGAGAGAGAGAGAGAGAGAGAGAGTGAGAGAGAGAGAGAGAGAGAGAGAGAGAGTGAGAGAGAGAGAGAGTGAGAGAGAGAGAGAGAGAGAGAGAGAGAGAGAGTGAGAGAGAGAGAGAGAGAGAGAGAGAGAGAGAGAGAGTGAGAGAGAGAGAGAGTGAGAGAGAGAGAGAGAGAGAGTGAGAGAGTGAGAGAGTGAGAGAGTGAGAGAGTGAGAGAGTGAGAGAGTGAGAGAGTGAGAGAGTGTGTGTGTGTTATTGCTACTACCCCTTTCCCATCTGTACTCCATTTTCCTGGCTTTTGCATCCTGATAGCATAAATTTTCTTTATTTTCATTCCTGCAAAGTCATTTCTTATTCTTTCTCTACATTCTTGTGTATAACTAATTAGATAATTTTGTATCCTTGGTAAAAACAAAACTTTTCTTTCCTGACATTGGAAAATTTAAGCTATAGTAAACCTTGTGGTCACCCACTTGTCTTTCCAATCATCTTTGCAGACACTGCTCACTCTGACCTTTTGTGCCTTTTTGACTAGCTAATGTTTTACTTATGACTTGCCAAACCTTTTGAATCTGTTAACTAACCCATTGTACAGTGCAATACCAAATGCCACGAAGCCTAAGTAGGACACAAGCAGAGAATACTTATGATTGAGTTCCATGGTTACTCACATAAATATTATAGCTTATATGTTATATTTCTCTGTTTTGACTCTTGTGAAACCATTCTTACTAGAGTCGGTGCCCTACTGTCTTCCAAATGTGACAGTATTTTCACTCAGCAGTGATTTCATTCTCTTCCCTGTGGTTGATGTTGGACTAACAGGCTAACAGTTTCCAGTCTCTGTCTTGTTCCCTCTCTTTTGACGAAGAATTGTATCTGCCCCTTTCCAGACTTCAGGAACCTTACTGTCCTCCCATGATTAGTTAAAAGATTAGTTAATACTGTTACCAGTGTTCAGTTGAAGTCTTTAAACATTGTAGAATGAGTCTCATCAGGTCTTTGTCCTGTATATCTTTAGTATATAGAGTTTCATAGGGCTGTTTGTTGTTTGACTAGGCAGGAATTGACCGATTTTTCATAAGCTGTTCCACCAGTTCTGTTTGGTAAAATCCCCTCTTGCTGTCCTTTTGTGAATAGTTAAGTATTCACTTAGCAGAATCCATCCATTTTTAGTTTACTGTCCTCCATTTGTCTTTCCTAGCTCCCATAATTAAAAGGTCGCTTGCCATTTTATCTCCCCTATCAAAAATTTTAGAAAAATGCATTCATAAACAGCTTATCAGCTATCAAATAGAAAACAAGCTTCTGTCTTCAGCCCAACACCACTTCTGTCCTCCTAACAGCACAATAATTGCTGTACAGAATTTTGTTAATACAGTCATTGAGAAAAGAAATACCAGAAGCCTTGGCTCTACCATCTTCCCAGAGTTATCAAATGCATTTGATACCGTCCCCCTCCAGAATTTCTTTAATAAATTATAATCCTTAGGGCTCACCAGCTTTTCACTGCAGTGGTTCCATAGCTGCCTTTCATAGAATACAAGCGGTGAAATGGAAAATTTACTTATTTACTTTCTTGCCAGTACTTATTGGTGTCTCACAAACTTCCATACTAGGCCCAATACTTTTCAAGATGTTTATCACTGACCTATACACTGCGACAAGAAAATGCTACCCTAATTCAGTCTTCTGATGACTCCACCCTAATCTGCTCCAAGACCTTACACAACAATTCTTATCGATTGAAACGTAGCTAAATCACAACTACTTCTAAACCCTAATTAATAAATAAATGTAAACCACACAAAATTATCGGGTGCCATCATAGAAGACCAGTTTAAATTCAACCACCAATTTATCACACATGGTAAAAAAAAAATATCAAAAACTAGGTACGTGATACAAAGTAAAAACCTAGCTCACTGGCATAGACAGAAGATGTATAGCCTTTACATCTGAAGTAGTTGCTTCATTTGATCTGCAACCTGTGGGTGTCGGATCTGACCTCAGATCCGATCCGGCAGCTTTCCAAGCTCCAAGATCCGAGCTCCTAGCTCCTCCCCCCTACCCATAATCCCCTACTACTAACCACATTACCCCAGATCGTTTTTTGCCGCGGCTGAAGAAGCTTCCCTGTGAAGAGCTCCTGGCTGGGTGAGATCATTGCTGGTTTTAAACCAACTTTTTCAAACAAAGTTGTCGTTGTGTGTGTGTGTTAGCCCCTTTTTCTACTTCTTGTGCTAGTTTTTGGTCCCTTTTTGTTAATTTTAATCACTAGCTTACCTTCTCTCCCCTCCCCCTCCTAGTGTTTGGGTGTGTGTGTGAATAATGTCTGAAGGGCCTAAGGCCGTTTTTTCTAAATGTACTGAGTGTGGCCACAAGCTTTCTCCAGCTGATGGCCACACTCAGTCCGTTTTGTGCCTGGGGGCAACCCATTTGTCATCGGCGCCTTCTATCCCCTTAGCTCTACCCGGGACTCAACCTCCCTCTTCGGGTTTGAACTCTGGGGAAACTAGTGCCTCTTCCCTTAGAGAGAAGAGGCACAAGGATAAGGAAGGACATAAGTCCCACAAAAGGCAGGCCGAACCTCATCCTTCGGCTCCACCAGTGAAACTGCTTAAGTCTCCCTCGAGGGTCTCTGTATCCCCCTCCACTTGGCGCCGTTTGCCCTGTTTCTCGCCGGAGGAGGAGGATAGGTCTCCCTCGAGATCTTCGAGGCGGCCCTCCCGGCCCGCCTCTACTACTGTGTCCAGGTCGACCCGAAGCATCTCCGAAGCGGATATGGATCGGATGATGTCGGTTTTTGCAGACCCAAATGCAGATGGGGATGCTCTTGCCTCCCCCCCCCTCTGGGGGGGGGAGTGCGGCCCCCATATTTGTCCCGATCACTCCTTCTCCGACTCTTTTTCGGGTCTCTGAGTCATCGGATCCAGGCCCTTTCGGACCCGGGGAATTGTTGGCGCCGATAGCTGTGGTCTCTTCGACGCCGACTATACCTTCGAGCTTGTCGGACCTGAGCTCTCGGGGCTGAGGGCTGAGCGTCAGATCCGAGGGAGTTGCTGTGTCTTCGGCGCTGTTGGCGTCGGAGCACACCTCTGCCTCGGCGCCGACTGCATCAGCTCCGACCCCGATCCCTTCCTCGGATCCGAGGAGATTGCTCTCAGAGGCTGGCGAAAGTGGCTCTCCTTCGGCTTTTGAGGTAGTGGAGAGGGTACTGTCGAGGTCCTCCAGACCCCCGACCCAGGCTTCGGATCCACCCGTACCCCTACTGTATGAGGGTCTGTCTTACATCATCTGTCCATCGGGACAGCCTGCCCAAGCCCTCCAGCTAGTTCCCGCGGAGGATCAACAACCCGTGGATGAGCCCTCTTCGGACAGCCCGACCGAGGAGGTCCCTCGGAAACATCGGTGCAAAAGGAGGCACCTGGACTCCCCCGAGTCAGTTACCACAGACACAGACTTAGATGATATGGAGGGTTCCCCAAGGTCACCCCCTGAAGATATCTCCTTTGGAGACATCATGGAAATGTTGCGTATCAGAGGGGGGTGGTCAGCCCAAAAGCCCTCCATTGATGAGTCCGTGTTCCTGGAGGCCTTTGAGGCAGGCCCATCTACCTCCTAGGTGTCCCCTCCGGCCGACCCCCTGGTGGACTTAATTACCACCAGGGCGTGGAAGGAGCCCGACACCATGGAGCCAATCCCTAGGCGCCCCGATAAAGTCCTCAGCCCACCCACAGATAGACCGTCTTGGGCCAAAGGAACCCCCGTTGATGCTATGTTGGTGGCGGCGGGCACCAAGGAAGAACTCACAAGAGGAGAGTTCTTCGGTTCACCCGCCGGATAAGGAATCTCGAGCGCTTGACCGGATTGGGAAGCGGATGTTTGCTTCAGCGACCTTTTCCATAAGGGCGCTGAACTATATGGCACATACCATTAGGCTACAGCGAGACTTGATTAAGGAATACGCTGCAGCCCCCCCAGAGTCCATGTCGGTCCTGGACAAGAAGGTTTTTGAGACTCGAATGGCCACTCTAAAATCCATCTCTAATACATCTATGCGGCTTCTCTCCCATGCAACGGAGGGAGCCGCTAGAGCTAGCGGAGCCGGGGTCATCTTGCGACGTCTCTCCTGGCTCCGTCTTTGTGACTTCACAGATCCCTTCAAGGCGTCCTTCGCGAACGCCCCTTTTGACGGTTCTGCCTTGTTTGGCAAAACTTTTGCGACACGCTGGTCCAAAGTGAAAAGGACGGGAAGACGCTGTCTGCCGTCTGAGTCGGCTTCTCTAATCCCCAAAGATCCTTCTCCAGGAATCAGAGGGGACAAAAGAAGCTGTGGTTCCGTAAGTCTCAGCAATCCCATCCTGCTGTGGACCACTCGTCCTCTAGAGGCAGAGGAGGACAAGGTGGATGCCGGCCCAGGGGCAGAGGGGGGGCCGCGTAATTTTGGGTCTAGAGAACCTTTCTCAGACAGACCCGCGCAACAGCCCTGAGGGCTTGCCCGACTGTTCCTCTCTGGAGGCAGTCGGGGGGCGGTTGTCGGAGCACCTGTCAAACTGGGAGTCCCTTACAACAGATCAATGGGTGCTCCGGATCATATCCAAAGGATACTCCATTCCATTCATAAACCTTCCCCCCAAACCCAGACGTCTCCCCGATGTCCCACCCGATCAGAGGGAGGCAGCGGCTTTGGAGATTGCAAAGCTGCTAAGAAAAAGAGCTATCCAGCCCGTCCCCCCAGATCAGTTCGGATTGGGTTATTACTCCAGGTTCTTTTTGGTGCCAAAGAAAATGGGGGACCTCAGACCCATCTTAGACCTTTCCTCTCTGAACCTGTTCATACCCAAGGAAAAGTTCCGGATGGTCACTCTCCAATCAATTCTCCCCCTTCTGCGGGAGAACGACTGGATGTGCTCGTTAGACCTCAAGGATGCGTATTACCACATCTTAATGGACAGACGATCCAGGAGGTTTCTCCGCTTCTGGTTCGGAGCCAGTCATTATCAATTCATGGTTCTTCCATTCGGCCTCACCTCAGCCCCCAGAGTGTTCACCAAGGTCATGGCAGTGGTTGCAGCCCACCTGAGACTCCAGGGCATTCAGGTCTTCCCCTACCTAGACGACTGGCTCCTCACCGCGACCAACAGGCATCAGCTCTGTGTGGCGAGAGATTATGCTCTGTCTCTAGCCCACAACCTAGGCATCTCAGTGAACGAGCAGAAATCCTGCCTATGCCCCACTCAAGCCCTAGAATTTATAGGGGGCAGGTTAGATACACGAATCTCACGAGTTGTTCTAACGTCAGTCAGGCTGAACAGCTTGTCGTATCAGGTGTTAGCCCTTCTTCGGAGCCATGCTCCTCCGGCGGAGTTAGTCCTGAGGGCACTGGGGTCTATGTCAGCAGCGATCGGTCTCTCTCTTCATGCCCGCCTGCGAATGCGCATATTACAATGGACCCTTCAAGTCCAGTGGTCCCTGTCGATCCACCCGTTAAGCATGCCAATACCCCTGAGCAGGGTGTGCGGGGACTCCCTTCTGTGGTGGTTACATGCACAGGAACTCAGAGAAGGGAGGCCCTTTGTGATCCCCCCGGTCGAAGCCATGTTGACCACGGACGCTTCTCGCCTCGGGTGGGGGGGGCATTGTTCAGGCAGATCCGTTCAAGGCATGTGGACTTCCCTAGAGACCGCATTGCATATCAATGTCCTAGAGATGAGGGCGGTGCTTTTGGCGTTGCAAGCTCTCCACGACCTTCTTCCCCTGGGAACTATTGCAGTCCAGATGGACAACATGTCAGTAGTCTGGTATATAAACAAACAAGGAGGGACCAGATCTTATCCCCTGTGTCGAGAAGCCATGAGAGTGTGGGAATGGGCGATTTCCACCAACCACTTTCTGATAGCAACGCACATTCCGGGACGGTCCAACATATTAGCGGACAAGCTAAGTCGAGTGCTCCTCACTCCATACGAGTGGTCTCCGAATCTGTCTATTGCGAAGCAGATCTTCCACAAATGGGGTCAGCCTCGCTGCGTTCTTTTCGCTTCTCCTTTAAACACAAAATGCAGCGAGTACTTCGCGATAGTTCCCCCCAGAGGGGAGACCCCCAGAGACGCTCTAGTCCATGCTTGGCCTCCCGGACTCCTTTATGCTTATCCCCCCCTCCCACTCATGATGAAATTCATCCAGAAAGCCTGTCGGTTGGGGAGCAGAGTTATCCTCATAGCCCCATTCTGGCCTCGACAGATCTGGTTCCCCTTTCTGCTGTCTCACAGTATGGCTCCTCCATGGATTCTGGATCCCAGTCCAGACCTAATCTCGCATCCAGCAAGATGCCATACCCCAAACCTGGTCAATCTCAAACTTGCTGCTTGGTTGATCCAGTTCCATTAATGGCTAGAACTCCCGGTATCTCATCCCCCGTTAAGGCCATTCTGGTGGCGGCTCATAAACCGTCTACCAGAAAACTCTACAACAGTAAATGGAAACGTTTCTCCATCTGGGCCAAAGACAAAGACTTGGACCCATTTACTGTCCCTATTCCGACTATTCTGGACTTCCTTTCCCTGCTTTTTAGGCAGGGATCAAGTGCCTCCACGGTCAAGGTGCAGTTGGCGGCCATCTCCCACTTTCATGTGGGGGACTGCATAGGCTCCTTAGCATCTACAAAGTTGTGCAAAACCTTCTTAAGAGGCGTTTTTCTTTTGAAACCACCTGTAAAGACTGTGGTTCCCCCGTGAGATCTCACTCTGGTCTTGCAAGCCTTGATGAGTCCACCTTTCGAGCCTGCGGCCTCGGTTCCCTTGAAGTTCTTATCTTGGAAAACGACTTTCTTGGTGGCTATTACTTCAGCCAAGAGGGTTTCAGAATTGCAAGCTCTGTGTATCAAACCTCCGTACCTTATCTTTCACAAGGATAGAGTGTCCCTCAGGACTAATCCGTCTTTCTTGCCTAAGGTGGCTACAGAATCAAATATTAATCAATCAATAAATCTTCCTGTATTTTTCCCAAATTTTCACAACAAAGGTGAATACACGTTGCACAAATTGGATGCACACAGACAACTGCGTTTTTACTTGCACAGGACTAGAGAGTTTCGCAAGTCGGACCAGTTGTTTGTTTCTTATGCAAAGTCAGCCATGGGCAAGGCAATTGCTAAAGTGACTGTAGCAAATTGGAATTGTCAGTGCATTATGCTGGGATAGACTTCATCTGGGAAGCCAGCTCCGGTTGGCGTCCGTGCTCATTCCACAAGATCTGTAGCTACCTCAACAGCCTTTTGGTCTAGGGTTCCAGTAGACGATATTTGTTCAGCAGCTACCTGGTCCTCATCTCATACGTTCATTTCTCATTACAAGCTGGATATGATTTCCAGGAGTAGGGCTTCTTTTGGCTCCGCGGTGCTTCGGAATATCCTTCCGTAAGGACCACCCAGGTTCTTGTAGGTTAGCTGGGGACTCTGTCCCACAGGTTGCAGATCAAATGAAGTAACTACTTCAGATAAAGAAGTTATGTACTCACCATAACGTTCCATCTGAGTAGATACTTCATTTGTCTGCAACCGACCCCCCCTGCCATCCCCCGAACCTGTCGGGAATTTTCTGATCAGTCGGAGTTGGTTTCTGTCTCAAGTTGGTGAGGCAAAAAAAAATGATCTGAGGTAATGTGGTTAGTAGTAGGGGTTATGGGTAGGGGGAGGAGCTAGGAGCTCGGATCTTGGAAAGCTGTCGGATCGGATCCGAGGTCAGATCCGACACCCACAGGTTGCAGACAAATGAAGTATCTACTCAGATGGAACGTTATGGTGAGTACATAACTTCTTTTTTCTTACTGCCATCTTTCTACTATGCTGCCCCAAACTTCAAATCTCACAACTGGCCCTTGCTTGAGGAATATTAAAATAAAATACCAAATCTGCAGTAAACTATAACAATAGAACACACCACTGCCTAGCCCTCTGAGTTAAACTAGCTAGAACTGCCACATCATCTAGCTGTTTGTCAGGTAACAATACACAGACTACTCCATAAGACAGAAAATTGGCCGGCTCTTAAAAACTTAATACAACATTACTTCTTTACACTCTACAGAAAAAAATCACTAAAACATTTTAATCAAATCATTTACTACTGTAGGTTGGGCGGCCGCGGTGGTGCAGCGGTTAGCATTGCTGCCTCACAGCAAGAGGTTCTCCGGTTCGATTCTCGGCTGGGGTGCCTTCTGTGCAGAGTCTGCATGCCCTCCCTGTGGTCGCATGGGTTTCCTCCGGGTGCTCTGGTTTCCTCCCACATTCTAAAGACGTGCACTAGGTGGATTGGACACTCTAAATTGGCCCTAGGTGTGAGTGTGTGCATGTGTGCCTTCTGTGGAAGGTTGGGCGCCGGGCTGGCAGCTCGACACCATAAAACTCCACTGCAAATCATGAGTGAACAGATGATCCGTTGTGGCGACCCCTAACCGGGAAAAGCCAAAAGAAGAAGATGATTTAATACTGTAGGTCACTCTGTATATTCAAGTAGTTTTGTTAAACTGTGGAACCACATCCCACTACCACTGAAATTCATTGAGAATGCAAACTAATTTAAAATGCAACTAAAAGAGCGCCTATCAATGTTTGTGCTCCTGTACATGTCCAGGATAAATGCCACTGTCATTTTTAGCTTGCAATACTATCCAACCAGTTCTTTTCTTTCAGATTCCTGTACCCCACAATCAGTCTTCACGTAAGCTTGAATGGTTTTAATAAGCATTTCCAGCTATATTTTGTGACAGTCACCCCCACCTCTGTGCAACCTTATGATAGCGCGTGCTCTCTCTCTCTCTCTCTATATATATATATATATATATATATATATATATATATATATATAATTGTCATTCACCTTCTTTAACACCAGTTCTTTACAATTTCTGCATTTTCTGCCTTACCTAGTTCTTTCCCTCACCACAGTTTATTTGAATTTCTAAGCACACAACCTGTTATATATCTGACAAACCTACTAGTACACCTTTTCAGATGCTCAATGTTCAGTATCTACTAATGCACATCTTGTGTTCTGGGATAACAGCGTCTACTTTCAAAAGAATGTAATCTATTCTGCAAATGCATGTGTAATTGTTAATGTATATTGTTTAATGTCTGTTCATGTGTATTAATAAAGGTATCTTTAAAAATATGTGTAATATGTTGGAGTTTTTCTCTCTGGGCCTCCACTGAAAAGGGTTTTTCACTAAACCTATTTGTACAAACCCATTAAACAAAAGCAAAATAAAATAAAATATATATATGATTTTGTCATTTTCATTCATTTCTTGACCTATACTGAAGCTCCTCCTCTCCATCCCATAATGCCTCATCCCCCCAGAATACCTCAGACCCCCCTTGCCACTCAGAGAATAAGCATCGGGATTGCATTGCTCCAGTGTTAACTTCTGTAAGTCGACGTCTGCCATTTTCCTTATCGCTCCGCCTTCCTGTCCTCCCACTAATAAGTCTAATTTCTTCACAGTACTTGGTTATAAAAAAAAATCCTTTTATAGTTCAAAGTTAGTTTAAAGTTAGTAAGTTTTTGCTGTTTTTTTTCCATGTGACCAGTCTCTCTCTTTCTTCCTTTCAGGTTTCCTTCTTTATCCTATATCTTCTGGTTTGTTATGGCTGAAAAATAGATAAACCTTGGGTTTTAAAAAATGCCCTTTCTGTGGGCGTAAGAATCCCTTGACTGATGCCCACAGGGAGTGCATTTACTGTCTAGGCCCTGTTCACCTAGACAGTTCGTGTGAGGTGTGTGGCAGTTTTAATCCACATCCTGTTGCGGACCACCACACCAAGGAACACAGAAAGCATTCCCGTGAGAGTTCCTTCTTGGAGCCATCTAGGAGTGCACTGAAACCTTCAGATTTGAAGCCCTGGGATCCAGTGATTGTGCGGTCTGCTTCCTCAGCTCCCCATGTTCCAGTTGTATCCTCAGAGCCAGGTGTTTTGGCTCGGAGCCCTCCTCCCAAGGAAGCCTCACCCAAGCCAGTGTCCAAACCACCTTCCACATCCTCCTCTGTCAGGCCTACCCAGAGCTTGTCAGACTGCAAGGTGGATAGTTTGATGAGAATTTTTCAAGGCACAGATTCAGATGGCGTACTGCTGGCTCTATCCCCTTCTGGATCCATGAGCAGACATTCCCCTTTTCATCCTGTGACTCCTTCTCTGATCCGACCTCCTGCTTCAGAGTTGTCTGGTCCAATGGCCCCAAGAACCGAGACATTGGATCCGAGAGTGGCTTCTGCTTCAAGTCCAATGGATGTTCTTCGTATTTCACTGTTGCAGTCATTACATTTGTGTTATCTGCTTGCAGATGGTCCTCAGTCGGCCTGATTAACAAAGTCTTGGGTCCTGCGTTGGTTGCTGTCCCTTCTTCCATGACATCAGGTTGTCAGGGGTATAAAACAAGCAGCCGATGCCATTACACCAGTCTTTCTTGCCGTGCGGTGCCCGAAACAGAAGCAGTTCGCAAGTGCCGTTTGGCCGACACCTGTAATTTTCATTTTCAAGTTTCAGAACCGAAGTCTTCAACTAAAAGCTAAGTACCCCATTGGGGAAACTTTTTCTTGCTCTTAACCGATGTCAGTAAAAGTAATTAATTGCATTACTTGTGGAAAGCAAATACCTCATAAAGATTTTCATTCATACTGTATTCCTTGCCTAGGCCCTGACCACGACGTACCTCGCTGTCAGTTTTTTGCCTTATTTAAACCATGAACTATCCGTCGTTGGTATATTTACGCTTCTAAATATTTTGGTGCTCGGTTCAGTTATCCTGATATGTCTTCGGTCAGCCTTCCGACTACCGACATTACGAAAAAACGCAAAGATAAAGACAGTGACAGGCCGCATAGGTCCAAAACTGCTGACGATGCTTCTCCTAAACCAGTCGCCAGTTCGCTGGTACACAGTGAGGCGCTTTCACAGCCCTGATACCCGCTACTTCAGATTCGCGTGCCTCTACTGAGACCCATTCAGAGTCCGGTATGCCACGAGATGCTTCAACTGTGGAACCTGCGGATGTCTCTACCTTGGATGGGTCCAGAGCGGCTGTGCAGGCACTGGCTTCTGAGGGTGTATTCAGGCCCACTGACTTGCGTATTAAACTGACGCCATCTTCTTTTTCAAGGCCTATATCTCGAACCATGCCTAAAAAACTTGACGCCCAGACCACATGGTCAGGCCTCTATGCCTAAAAAACAGATGATAAGAATGGCTGAAGACCTTATTACTCTTATCAGGGGAAGCCAGCCATCCCCCTCTTAAGAGACCTAGGACTGCGTTTGTTTATGATACTTCTGACCAGGATTCTGAAATTTCTGTTTCCTCTGATGACCAGGATTTACCCTTGTCTACCTATGAGGATTCTGATGCTGAGGACTCCATTCCCTCTGCTTCCCCCCCAGAGGATTTCTCTTTTGGTGAAACCTTGCCTACTCTCAGGGAGCATTTTCGTTGGGAAAGTCAGGATTTCTCTGATTCTAAAAAGAGGCTTAGGGATTTCTTACTCTTGCCCCAGCACAGGCCTTTAGCCATACCTCCTGTACTAGATATTGTTGATGATACATTTGCAGAATCTGGCTTGGCCCCTGACTCTTTACCTCCTGCTCCCAGGAAACCTGATAGATATTACAGGGTCCCTGACTCTCACAAGTTCCTTTTCAAAACTCTTACTGCGGATCCTGAGACCATTTCACAGGGGCCCAAGGGCATTAAAGCTACTACTGCAAAAAATCCTACCCCCTCTGATAGAGACTCCAGGGCGCTGGATAGATGGGGTAAGAAGGTATATACTTCTGCAACTTTGGCCATTAGGGCCTTAAACTGCCAGTTTCATATGTTGAAGTATCAGCAGCATATTATTGGATTACTTAAGCAGAAAATGATGTTGTTCCCTGATTGTGCTGAAAATAAGGATCTACAGGATTTAATGCATTCAGCTGAACAGGTTGGAAAACATACTTTGCAATGTGGTTTTGACTCTCTAGAGGCATCTTGCAGGGCTGCTGTAACTGGGTCTGTACTTAGAAGGCATACTTGGCTTAAGGAGCTACCAGATCGTGTTAAAGCAAAATTACTGGATGCTCCCCTGAACCAGGACTGCCTGTTTGGCAACAAGGTAGAAGAAGTTCTTAAAAAGATGGAAGAATAGGCTAAATCTATGCAAACTGTTGAAGATTTTTTACAAGTTCAACCTCCAAGATTTAGTAGGCATTGGCCTTCCAAGAACTGGTCCTTTCCTGCCTCTTCCAGACCTTCTCAGTCCAAACCCAGATCCAGCAGAGCTCCCAGGCTGCAGTCCCAAGGTACGCACAGGACTAAGCAGACTTCCCCCCTATGGTAAACTGTCTCAATGACTTCCTTTTAATATTTCCAAGCACTTCTCAACTGACTGCCCCTTTGGGGGAAAAGATTGCTCTTCATGCAAAGAACTGGGAACTCATTACCCAGGACAAATGGGTTTTAAATATAGTGTCCCAGGGATACAGATTTCACTTCTACACGTTGCCAACACCAAGTGGGTGGCCAGACCTACCCCCAAATCAGTGGGCAGAGGCCCAAAACCTCACACCTGAGAAACAAATTCATTTAACAACCTACTTCAAACAAGTGACAACAAAAACCCTATCTGCAAGACAAATACTGCAAGCCTTGGGGTTCATGGCCTCCTGCATTCTTCTAATTCATAGGTTGGTACTAGGCTATCAGCCCTAGGGCCTATACAAGCGTAGCCATAACAATTCCCTGGCTATTTCTTCCCACACTATTTACTTCCCTGAACCCCTGTCTAGCAGGGCGACTGACGTGATCCCTGGGCTGAATTTCCTTTCTCCCATCCAATCGTCAAGGTTCCTTTTGAAGAGGGCCAAAGAGGCACTCTGTTTGACATGTTTGGGCAATCTCTTCCAGAGTCTAGGGAGTCTCTGGGTCAGGAACCTATCCCTCCAGCATGTTTTCTTTATTGTGATGACAAGGTTTAGATCCCTGGAGCGTGTGGCTCTGAGGGATTGGGATTTCTTTAAGTGTAGCATGTCCAACAGCTCTGGGTTTGACATGGCCTTGTATGTTAAGCAGAGATCGCCTCTGAGTAGACGATATGCAACAGAGTATAGCTGGAGTTTTTTAAGGCGGTCAGCGTAGGGCATCTGCTTTAGGCCTGTGATTCTTTTAGCGAGGTATTTCTGCAGCCTTTCCAGTTGTTGAAGATGTCTTGAGAGGTACATACCAAATGGGGCGTTGTATTCTATAATGGGTCTAATGAGGGATGAGTACAGTGGGACAATGACCTCCTTTTTTCTGGATGAAAAGCCCTTAGTGATGAGGTGTGCCACATAGAAGGATTTCCTGACTGTTGTGGCAATGTGGTTATCGAAGGTGAGACCACTGTCCACCTGTGTCCCTAAGTCGCTTATCACACTTTCAGTGTTTAGTGTACTGCCACCTATATGGTAATTCACGGATACATGTTTTTGCCCAAAGGGGATAACTATACATTTCTTGGCATTGAGCTTGAGCCCATGGCTCTGGCACCAAGCATCTGTTTCTGTAAGGCCCTTTTGTAGAGTATCCACATCATTTGGGGATTCAATAATGGCTCCCAGTTTGCAGTCACCAGAGTGTTGGCCTGTACTTCAGATAAGTAGATGCCAAACAAGAGCGGTTCCAGGACTGAACCCTGAGGTACTCCACTTGTCACTTGTCTGGAGCTGGATTTGGAGTCGGCTACTTTTACAGTGTGGGTTCTATCAGTAAGCCAGTTAGCAACCCATTGGGTGACATAGGGATTAATGCCCAGCTTAGTAAGTTATCTATGATTCCAGAGTGGG
This sequence comes from Protopterus annectens, assembly GCF_019279795.1. NCBI lineage: Eukaryota > Metazoa > Chordata > Ceratodontiformes > Protopteridae > Protopterus > Protopterus annectens. The sequence continues at coordinate 784,858,904 of NC_056750.1, read as the reverse complement.
GTTGGTGTCAAAGGCCTTGATAGGCTGTGTGGACCACCTTACCCTTGTCCATGGCTCTGGAGACTGATTCGAAGAAGTCAGTCAGGTTCAGGAGACAAGATCGGCCCTTCACAAGCCCAAACTGGGTGGGGTCCAGTGTTTGAAAGTTGCCAATGTCTTTGTTTATAAGTTCCATGATAATACGCTCCATGGCCTTGCAGATAAGGCTTGTCAGACTGATGGGACGGTAGTTTCCGGGATCCAAGGTGGATCCCCCCTTGTGGAGTGGGATTACTGTAACTGTGCGCCACTCAGTGGGCACAAAACCTGAGGTGAGGCTATGATTAAACATGATACTTAGGTGAGGTGCCAGTTCATATTGTAGTTCATGTAGTACACAGCCCGGGATGTAATCTTGTCCCATGGATGCTGTATTCTTAGCTTTGGAGAGTGAGTTTTTTACCTGTGTGGCCATTATAACCGGAATTTGGCAATCTTCTGGTATTGAGATGGGCCATTTAGCGGGTGAGAGGGGGGTGAAGTTGGCACTGAATCGATCTGCCAGGATATTGGCAGTATCCTTGGGATCAGTATATTTAATACCATTCTGTTTTATCTCAGAGCAGATCTGAGCATTGCCATTTAGATTCTTGACATAGTTATAGAATGCCTTGTGGTTGTCTTTGGAATCTTTGGCAATTTTATTTTCGTAACTAGCTTTAGAGGATTTTATGAGGGATCTCAGCTTCTTACTGAAGCTGGTAAGGGAGTTTTTTGCATCCTGGTATTTTCCTCTTTTCTGCAACAGTTTCTTCCTTTTGTTGTAAAGTTTGTTTATGGCAGGGGACCACCAGATTGGCTTCCTTTTTTTGGATGAGAGCATCTTGGTTCTATTTGGGATGGCACGATTCATGCATGAGTGGATGTGCTCGTACAGTGCCTTAGTGTAGGATTCAGCAGTTGAACTTTCAGTTTACGTCTGCATGGGCGTCATGAAGTTTGTCACTTCTGACTTGGGTAGCAAGACTGCATATGAGGAAACTACAGTGATATCTAAAAAGCCTATGGTGTCAACATTCTCAGGATCCTAGAAGCAATGATTCCTATCTTACCTTGCCTATGTCTAGAGTTTCTTTGGTGAGCAGAGGCCTGCCACCAAAGCAGGGGACTACCTTTCACACCACACCCCACCACCCAAACCCTAACAACAGATGCATCAGACTATTCATGGGGGAGCTCACCTGACAGGGCAGTGCATTCAGGGCAAATGGAACCCAAATCAAATGCACCTGCATATCAATCAAAAAGAAATGTTAGCTGTACAGAATGCTCTGACAGCCTTCAAGGACCACATTCTTCCAGGACAACTAATGGTTAAGATGGACAACACCACTGTTGTGGTACATAAACAAGCTGGGGGGGTACACATTCTTACCCCCCCTGCAGACTAGCCATGGCATTGTGGAACACAGCCTTGAGCTACCAAGTGCACCTACAAGCTCAATTCCTGCCAGGAAAATTAAATACACTGGCAGATGGACTAAGCAGAAACCTCATGGACCCACACGAGTGGAAACTGGAACCAATGATTTTCAACATGTTAACAAGCAAATGGGGAGCCCAGATATGGACCTTTTGTCTCTCCCCAGAAATACCAATTGGACAAATTTTGCTTAAGGACTCCCCACAAACAAGCCTGGAAAGTGGATGCTCTGTTCTTCAGCTGGAAAAACCTATCAGTCTATGCCTTCTCCCATCTGCCTCTGAGCTGCAAAGTGCTACTAAAAATCAAACAGGACAAACCAAGGATGATTTTGATTGCACCAGACTGGCTACACCAACACTGGTACCCCCTCCTGTGCAGTGTGTCACATTTTTTCCCATGGCACCTGCCTTAGACTCCTTCCCTGTTGTCTCAGCAGGAGAACCAGATTCTGCACCCTCAGCTTCTAACACTGAACCTAGCAGCCTGGCTAATTACCTAATCTCTCCTTTTCCATCCCTCAGTAAACCTGTGATGGATATCATTTTAGAGCCAAGGAGGCCTAGTACTAGAAAATCTTATGCTGAAAAATGGAAAATATTCTGTGCCTGGAACCAGTCTCAAGGGATGAGCACAGCAGCGCCCAATTTACCTCAGATTTTACAATACTTAACTGAGATGCTTCACAAGGGCCTGTCTTTTTCCTCCATCAAAATTCACAACTCAGCCATTTCAGCTTATCATAACACAGAACCTCGTCTCTTCTCTCATCCACTGCTCAAGTAGCTCCTCAGAGGGGCCAAAATGTGAGACCACCCAGGAGAGCTACAACCCCAGCCTGGGACCGTAACTTTGTTTTGGAGAAACTCACTCTACCTCCTTTTGAGCCAGCTGCTACTGCAGACTTAAAATTTCTTTCTTGGAAAACAGCTTTCCTTTTAGCAATCACTTCAGCAATAAAAGTATCTGAATTACATTCCCTTATGGCAGTGGAGCCTTTCATCATCTTTCATGCAGACAGGGTGTCCCTCAGAACCAATCCATCCTTCATGCCCAAGGTGGCATCCAGTGTGGCTTTTAATCAGTCCATTCATTTGCCAACCTTCTTTCCCAATCCACAGAACAAAGGGGAACGGATACTGCATTCCTTTGATGTGCACAGACAACTTAGATTCTACTTGAACAGGACTAAACCTCAAAGGAAATCTGAACAACTGCTGGTGGCATTTGCTGCAGGGGCAGAAGGGAAGGCTATTTCAAAACAAACCATTTCTAAATGGATAGGCCATTGCATTCATTTCTGCTGTAAGCACCATGGAAAACCTATCCCTCAGGGGATCAGACCTCACTCAACCAGGGCTGCATCTACCTCTACAGCCTTTCTCAGAGGTGTCCCTACCATGGACATCCTAGAAGCTGCTACCTGTAGTTCTGTACATACTTTCACCAAGCATTATCGTTTGCCAATTTTCTCTAAATCCAGAGCTAGCTTTGCCACTGCAGTCTTACAGGGCCTTATAGCTGGTCCTAAAGCTATCTAAATTCCTCCTCCCAACCATAGCGTTGGGAATCTACCCAAATGTAATGACTGCTATAGTGAAACACGAAGAACATAGTACAGTTGTGTAAACTTGCCATACATGTAGATGTTCGAGTGTATTCACTGTTGCAGTCCTGGTTACCCTCCCTCCAGCCCCATAACTTCTTTTGGCTATATCTCTACTTTCCTTTACTATGCTTAAAAGCTTTTTGATGTATTTGCTTTTTTGTTGGAGGTATACACTTGTATTTTTATATTTAATTGCTTCCCATTAGGGGGGTACCTAACATCTGGGGCAAGAAAAACTGATGTAATGGCGTCGGCTGCATGTTTTATACCCCTGACGACCTGATATCCTGGAAGAAGGGACAGCAACCGACGCAGGACCCAAGACTTTGTTAATCAGGCCGACTGAGGGCTACCTGCAAGCAGATAACCCAAATGTAATGACTGCAACAGTGAATACACTCGAACATATACATTTATGGTAGGTGTACACAAATGTACTTTTCTCTGATGCGCTCAGCTCTGGTGGCTTCAAGGCAGAGTGCTTCTTGGAGGTGTAGCGTAGACGTAGAGTCCAGGGGGTTGACTTTGACTCTGAAGTATTTGGAGCCATCACTTCCCCTTGGAGCCTTGGTGTTGGATAGCTTGACCCCAACTCTTCCCTTGGAGCAGAGGGTGGAGGAGGTTTGGGAGAAGTCTGCTGTGATGGCTTTAGCTCTGGAGTGATCTTCACAGTCCATCTGTCTTCGAGGTGGGGGATAGGGTCCTCACCCATCCTAGAGGTCTTCCAGATGTTCATCGTGTTTCACTGTTGCAGTCATGACTGTAGGGTTCTCCCCTGCCGGCAGGCAGCCCTCGGTCGGCCAGAATCCCAAAGTCTGGATCCGGCGTCGGCTGTTCAACCACGCTCCCTGACGTCAGAGCGCCAGGAGTACAAAGCTGACAGCCGACGCTATCTTCTCCAGTCTTTCTTGCCGTGCGGTGATAGCAGTTCGCAAGTGCCGGTCAGCTGACTGCTGATGAATTTTTCTGATATACTTCGGTCCGAAGATTTTCTTCTCCACTCAAAGCTAAGTACCCAGTTGGGGAAACTTTTTTCTTGCTCCACTCCGATGTCAGAAAAAGTTAATAATTGTATTTCATGTGGGAAGCAAATACCTCATAAGGATTTTCATTCTTACTGTATTCCTTGCTTAGGCCCTGACCACGACGTAGCTAGTTGTCGGTTTTGTGCTAGATTCAATCAACGTACTATTAAGCGAAGGTACGATTTTGCTTTTCATTACTTCGGTAGGCGCTTTAACTACAAAATGTCATTGGATACGGTCCCGGCTACCGGAGTTCACAAACGTCGCAAGGATAAAGACAGGCCTCCGAGGTCCAAATCTGATGATAGCGCACAAGCGGAGCCAGCTTCAGGTTCGGCCGTCGTCAGTGAGGCGCTTTTGCAGCCCCTGTTGTCGGCCATTTCAGAACCAATGGCCGAAACGGACTCTCATGAGGAGCCAACCAGGCCTTTAAATATTTCTGTTGCAGGACCTTCGGACAGTGCTCCTTCGGATGGGTCCGGAGCCGCTGTGCAGGTACCGGCTTCCGAAGGGGTTTTCAGGCCTACTCAGCTACTAGTAAAGGCAAAGCCAAAGACAAAGGCAAAGACTCCTCCTAAATCAAAGACTTCAACACAAGCCTCTTCTGAACCGGCTCCCAAGTCACAGAAACAGTTACTCAAGATGGCGGAGGATTTACTTACTATGATTAGGGGTTCACATCCCCCTCCAGACAAAAGGCCAAGGCAGGATGTTTATTATGATTCCTCTGATCAGGCTTCTGTTTCCTCAGATTTTCATCGTGCATACAGCTGCAGTAATCACAGATGGGTTCTCGGCCGTCAGGTGGGTCCCCGGTCGGCCGAATTCCAAAGTCTAGGTCCGGCGTCGGTTGTTTTCGCTTTCTTTCCTGACGTCAATGCGACAGGGGTATATAAGACACAGCCGACGCCATTTTCTTCTGTCTTTTTTGCCGTGCAGTGCCCGAAGCAGAAGCAGTTCGCAAGTGCTGGTCGGCCAGCTCCTGAATTTATGAAAAATTGGAAACCGAAGTCTTCTTTAAAGCTAAGTACCCCATTGGGGAAACTTTTCTTGCCTCAGACCGATGTCAGACAAAGTTAACAATTGTATTTCTTGTGGGAAGCAAATACCGCATAAGGATTTCCATTCCCTCTGCATACCTTGTTTAGGCCCAGACCACGACGTCTCGGGCTGTCGCTTTTGCACTACTTTCAATAAACGCACTATTAAGTGTCGGGCGGAGTTCGCCCAACACTTTTTTGGTAAAGCCTTTGATTATAAAATGTCGTCGGAGACTCTGACTACCGTTTTGTCCAAAAAATGCAAGGACAAGGACCGACACCACGCCAAAACCAGCTACACGTGGTCTGGTTCTCAGCGAGACACCTATGCAGCCCCTTACTACCGACGACACTTCTTTGGCGGTGTCTTCTGTAACCGAGACCGCAGGTACCTCGGCCCATACCCAGACTACAACCACCGAAGCCACTGTGAGTGTTGAGCCTCCTAATGTGGACAGGTCCACTTCCACTCATGGTGTCTTTAGACCCTCATCTTCCTTTTCCATTAAGGCCTTTACTAAGTCCAAATCAGCCATGCATCCCAAGAGGCCTGTTGCACAGGGCCCATCTCCAGGCCCCATGCCTAAAAAGCAGATGGTAAAAATGGCTGAGGATTTAATTACTCTTATCAGGGGTTCCCAACCCCCTCCAGGCAAGAGACCCAGAGTGGAGGAAGATTCTCCCTCTTCTGACCAGGGCTCCATTTTTTCAGAACATTCTGATGTAGAGGAACACTCGTACTCCCCTTTTGAAGATTCTGATGCAGAGCAGTCCATTCCTTCTGTATCTCCCCAGAGGATTTTTCTTTCGGGAAACCTTGCACACCTCGAGGGAACACTTCCATTGGGAAGGCCAAGACTTTTCTGATTCCAAGAAAAGACTTAGGGAATTTCTTTTACCTCAACACAGACCCCTGGCGATGCCTCCTGTCTTGGACATACTTGATGATGTTTACTCGGAGGCTTGCCTTAATCCGGATTCCTGCCTCCTGCCCCAGTCAAGCCTGATAGGTACTACAGAGTTCCTAACTCTCACCAATTTCTTTACAAAAGCCATAATGCTGACCCTGAAACCATTTCTCAAGGCCCCAAGGGAATGAAGGCCTCTACTGCTAAGAATCCACTACCTTCCGAAAGAGAGTCTAGATCCTTAGAAAGGTGGGGAAAAAAGGTATATACCTCGGCCACCCTAGCCATGAGGGCCTTAAATTGTCAGTTCCATATGCTTAAATATCAGCAGTTTCTGATATCACAATTAAGAAATAAAATGTCTCAACCTGAACAACCAGATTTGAAGGAGTTGCAGGATATGATGCATAGTGCAGAACAAGTGGGTAAACACACCTTACAATGTGGCTATGATGCCTTAGAGGCCTCAAGTAGAGCTGCAGTTACAGGATCAGTCATTCGTAGACATGCCTGGCTTAGGGAACAAATCTTGCCTGATCATGTTAAAGCTAAACTACTAGATGCTCCTTTACAAAAGGATGTACTATTTGGTACTAATGCTGAGGAGATGTCCTTCATGGATGCATCTGCAGTCATAACAACTGGGTTGTCCTGTCGTCAGGCAGCCCTTCAGTCGGCCGGATTCCAAAGTCCGGGTCCGGCTTCGGCTGATGTCGCACTTCACCCGACGTCATCTCTGCTGGTTTTCGGGTATAAAGGCATCAGCCGACGCCATTTTCTTCAGTCTTTCTTGCCGCGTGGCGCCCGAAGCGGAAGCTGTTCGCAAGTGCCGGTCGGTCAGATCCCGAGATTACTACTACCAAATACTCCTTCGAAGACTTCTAAAAGCTAAGTACCCCGTTGGGGACTCTTTCTTGCCTCAGCCGATGTCAGAAAAAGTCAATAACTGTTTAACTTGTGGGAAACAAATACTTCATAAAGATTTCCACTCTTACTGTTTGCCTTGTTTAGGCCCAGACCACGACGTAGCAGCCTGTTCGGCCTGTGCTTCTTTCAACCGACGAACGCTTAGACGTCGGTCGGAGTTTGCTGAACAGTTTTTCGGCTCTGAATTTGCGTACATTATGCCGTCGGATCCTCCGACTTCCCAAATTATTAAAAAACGCAAAGAAAAAGACCGACACTCGCGGTCCGCGGTTTCGGCCGAAACCATGGTTAAGCAAACCGCGAGTGTCTCGGTTTCGGCCGAAACTGAGAAAACTGATCAGAGTACAGCCGAATCTATGACTACTACTGAGGTTCCGGTTACCTTACTTGAATCGGCCTCAGAAATTTTACCTACTACAGTGGTTACTAGTGACTTATCAGACACCATCCCTTTGGATGTCTCTACCCCAGCACGTGGTGCAGCTAGGCCTCCTGCAGCCATGTCTATTAAGGCCTTCGCCAGGGCTAAAGCAGCCAAATCTACTAAGTCAGTGCCTGTTAAACCCCCCTCAACCAGGCCCACTTCTAGTTCACAAATGCTTACTCTGGCAGAAGATTTAATATCCTTAATTAGGGGATCTCAATCTCACCCAGACAGGGCCTCTCAGCCCCCAGAAAAGAGACCTAGAGCAGAGCCCCTCGAGCCTGTGTCCTCTGATGATTCTGCGGAAGACTCAGATATTACAGACCAGCCAGAGGCTCCTTTCTCCAATTTTGAGGACTCAGATGCTGAAGAATCCATTCCAGCTGCTTCCCACCAGAAGAATTCTCCTTTGGGGAAACCTTACATGCCATGAGAGAACATTTCCAGTGGCAGGAACAGGATTTTTCAGACTCCAGAAAAGACTTAGGACTTTTCTGCACCTACCACAACACAGGCCCTTAGCTATACCTCCTGTCCTCTCTGTTGTGGACGATGCATTTAATGATGTTTGCACTGCACCAGATTCTTTACCTCCAGCACCTGCCAAACCAGATAGATTTTACAGGGTGCCAGACACTCATCATCACCTATACAAGGCCCTCTTGCAGACCCCAAACTATATCCCAGGGCCCTAAGGCAGTAGCCTCAACCACAGCAAAAACCCTATTCCTTCTGAAAGGGAAGCCAGGTCTTTAGACAGATGGGGCAAAAAGGTTTACACCTCTGCTACTCTCTCAGCTAGAGCTTTAAACTGTCAGTTTCACATGATACAATACCAAGAGTTTATGCTTGATCAGTTAACTAAAAAGCTATCCTCTGATGACGCTATAGATAAGAAAAATCTATTAGAAATGGTAAATAACATACAACAGGTTAGTAACCATTCCTTAAAATGTGGCTATGATGCACTGGAGGCTTCATTTAGATCAGCCATGACTGGCACAGTGATAAGAAGACATGCATGGCTGAAGGAACAAGTTTTACCGGATCATGTTAAAGCTAAGTTATTAGATGCTCCTATGGATAAGACCAGTTTGTTTGGTACACCTGCCCAGCAGGTAATGAAGAAAATGGAAGAAAAGGCAAAATCTGTACAAACGGTTAAAGATTTCTTGCAGGTTCAGCCCCAAGGTTTAGCAGGAACTGGCCTGCCAAAAATTGGTCCTTTCCTGACTCCACAAGATCCCAAAGGGGCAGGAATAGACGTTCCAGAGGCAGAAATCAAACCAGAGGGGGTGCCTACAGAGGACGACAGTGGCAAGGTAATAACAGAGCCACAGGCACAGCCACTACCACTACAACAGGGCCATCACAGTGACTTGATTCTAACTCCGCCTACCAGGGAACAAATAGCAGCACCCTTAGGCGGAAAATTAACCTTATTTTCAAAGAACTGGCACTATATCACAAAAGACAAGTGGATTTTGCAAACCATAGACCAAGGTTACCGGTTCCACTTCCACACTATACCAGTCAAAAGAGGAATGCCAAACCTACCTCCAAATCAAAAAACAGAAGCTCTACAGCAGATAATAAAATTAACAAAGATGAGAGCTGTGGAAAGAGTACCAATAACAGAACAAGGCAAAGGATTCTACTCCAGACTATTCCTAGTTCCAAGAAAGGAAAAAGCTGGAGACCTATTCTCGATCTGTCCACCTTAAACACATACATCATTGTCCCAAAATTCAAGATGCTGACCCTACAGCAACTTCTTCCCATGCTGGGCAAGGAGTGTTGGCTGGTAACTCTAGATCTCAAGGAGGCATACCTGCACGTCCCCATTCGACCAATTTGCAGAAGATACCTCAGATTTCTTGCAGGATCAGAGCACTATCAATTCTCAGCATTGCCCTTTGGCTTATCTACTGCGCCCAGAGTATTCACAAAATGCCTGGCATCAGTAATCGCCCACTGCAGACTACAGGGAATCCAAATTTATCCATACCTGGACTACTGCCTGCTACAAGGGGACAACAAAAGCAAGCTGACAACAGATTTACAAAGGGTCATTTACTTGCTACAAGCACTGGGATACACAGTCAATTTGCAAAATCAAGGCTGATTCCATCCCAAACAAGGACATTCTTGGGCTGAATTGGACACAGTAAAACAAATGGCATTCCTAACTGCAGAAAAACAAAAGATCTCCTCTTTACTTCTTGGCACTAACAAACCACAGCAAGCTAACAGCAAGAAAAGTTCTGCAGGCCTTGGGCTTCATGGCATCATGCATAATCTTGGTTCCACATGCCAGACTGCATATGAGAAAACTACAGTGGTACCTAAAGAATTTATGGTCCCAACACAGGCACAGCCTAGAAACAGAAATTCCACTAATTCCATGCCTAAAACAGGAGTTCCTATGGTGGGCTCAAGCATGCCAGTCAAACCCAGGCTTACCCTTTCACAAATATCAAGCAAGCCAAACCATCACAACAGACGCCTCAGACCTAGGATGGGGGGCTCACATGCTGGACAAATGCGTGCAAGGATTGTGGACGCAGGACCAACTTCACCTGCACATCAACCTAAAAGAAATGCTGGCAGTAAAACTGGCAATCCAAAAATTCAGACCATTTCTCAAGAAGGCCATTTGATGATAAGGACAGACAACACCACAGTCATGTGGTACATCAACAAACAGGGAGGCACTCATTCATACCCCCTATGCAGAATGACTTTGGACCTTTGGAACCTGGCACTCAGCTACAACATCCAGTTACAGGCAATGTTTGTACCGGGAAAGGAAAACACTCTAGCAGACATGTTAAGCAGAACCACCTCGGATGCTCACGAATGGATGCTACACCCGGACATCTTCAAGACCATCGCAAAGAAATGGGGAATGCCACAAATAGATCTATTCGCTTCCCCTCTCAACCACCAGCTCAAAAAATTCTGCACAAGGACATTCCATCCACTTGCATTGAAAGTGGATTCGCTCTCCTTCAGCTGGAAAGGCCTGACAGCATATGCATTCCCACCTCTTCCCTTGATACACAAGGTATTACTAAAAATCAAGGAGGGACGTCCAAGGATAATCCTGATAGCTCCAAACTGGCCAAGACAACACTGGTACCCATTGCTGAGGAGCATGTCTCGGGACAAAATGTGGTCAATACCCTGATGCCTTTGATGTTAACTCAGAACAACTACAGCATCATGCATCCAAACCTAAAACGTTGCAGCTGACTGCATGGCACATCACATAGCAGCAACTATTCCAGATCTCTCCCAAAGGGTTAAAGACATTATACTTGAAGCCCGCAGACCTTCAACAAGAAGGAACTATGCAGAAAATGGAAAAGGTTTGTCATTTGGAGTGCTGAAAGAGGGAAGGATGTGTCAATATAGATATGGCTAACATTCTGGAGTACTTGGCAGAGCTTCTACATACAGGCCTGTCCTATTCCTCCATCAAGATACATGCATCAGCTATTTCAGCAGAATACAGCTTTGATCCACCTGTCTTCTCACACCCTCTACTCAGGCAGTTCCTCAGAGGGATCAAGAATGTAAAACCTCCTAGGAAACCACCTCTGCCAGCTTGGGATTTGAACTTTGTGCTAGAAAAGTTGACACTCGCACCTTTTGAACCAGCAGCAACAGCAGACCTACAGCATCTTTCATGGAAAACTGCTTTCCTACTGGCAATAACCTCAGCAAGGAGGGTTTCTGAACTTCAGGCCCTAATGGCAGTACAACCCTTCCTAATCTTCCACCAAGACAGAGTGTCCATGAGGACTAATCCTACATTTATGCCTAAGGTGGTATCCAGAGTGTCCCTAAACCAGGCAATCCACCTACCTACCTTCTTCCCCAACCCACAAAACAGAGGGGAAAGAATGCTGCATACCTTGGATGTACACAGACAGCTACGCTACTACCTGGACAGAACAAAAAGTAACAGAAAAACTGACCAGCTTTTTGTAGCCTATGCAACAGGAAGGGAAGGAAAAGCAATTTCCAAACAGACAATCTCCAAATGGATAGGAAATTGCATACGATTCTGTTACTCCTTCCATGGAAAACCAATTCCACAGAACATACAACCTCATTCTACAAGAGCAACAGCCACTACCACAGCCTTCTTACGAGGAGTGGCAACCAAGGACATTATTGAGGCGGCTACTTGGACCTCCGTGCATACATTTGCCAAGCATTATAATTTACCTCTGTATTCCAGATCCCGAGCAGGGTTTGCCACTGCTGTACTGCAAGGGATCCTAACCACACCATAATCTATTCTTCCTCCTGCCCTAGTTGGCTATGGTATTCTACCCAGTTGTTATGACTGCAGATGCATCCATGAAGGACATAGTACAGTTTTGTACCTACCATAAATGTAGATGTCCGAACTGGATAGCATCTGCAGTCAGGATTACCCTCCCTCCTTCCCTCTGTGGTACTCCTAGGGTATTTACCCTCCTAATAGCTAGCTGGTGGGGGGGAGTCTCTTATGGTGTATTTGTTTGTATATATGTACATACATGCTTATTTTTTGTGTTTGCCTTCTATCCTTTGGGAAACATTGGCATTTTTACCCAAAATTTAGCCTTCCAAGAGGGCAACTGGCATCTGGGGCAAGAAACACTGAAGAAAATGGCGTCGGCTGATGCCTTTATACCCGAAGACCAGCAGAGATGACGTCGGGTGAAGTGCGACATCAGCCGAAGCCGGACCCGGACTTTGGAATCCGGCCGACTGAAGGGCTGCCTGACGACAGGACAACCCAGTTGTTATGACTGCAGATGCTATCCAGTTCGGACATCTACATTTATGGTAGGTACAAAACTGTACTATACTACGGAAAATGGAAGAAAAAGCTAAATCTATGCAAACTGTCAAAGCTTTTCTACAGGTTCAACCACCACGTTTTAGCAGAAATTGGCCTTCTAAAAACTGGTCCTTTCCAGCCACGGACAAGCCCTAAAGAGATAGATACAGGCGCACAAGGGACAGAGGACAATCTCAAGGATCATATAGAGGCAGACAATGGCAAACTCCAGCACCAAGAGGTGGCGAAGACAGTGCACAACAATACAGAAAACAAACCCAATGACTTCCTCCTTTTCATGCCAAGCAAGTCTCAGCTGGCAGCACCCTTGGGAGGAAAGCTGGCATTATTTACAAGAAATTGGCATATTATCACAACAGACAAATGGATCCTGGACATTATAAACAGAGGCTACAGATTTCATTTTCACACTCTTCCAAAAATGAGAGGCATGCCAAACCTGCCACACAGTCAAAGGGCAGAGGCACAAATACAAATTTCAAAGCTCATGGACATGAAAGCTATTCAAGAGGTACCTACTCACGAACAAGGCCAAGGTTTTTATTCCAGGCTATTTCTGGTACCAAGGAAAGGAACCGACTGGAGACCCATTTTGGACTTATCCATCCTAAACACATTTCTACTCGTACCAAAATTCAAGATGCTCACATTACAGCAGCTTCTTCCCATGCTGGGCAAGGAGTTTTGGCTGGTAACATTGGACCTCAAGGAGGCATACCTGCATGTCCCAATCAGACAAAGCTGCAGAAGATACCTCAGATTTCTTGCAGGCTCAATCCATTATCAATTCTCTGCATTGCCCTTTGGCTTATCTACTGCGCCCAGAGTATTCACGAAATGCCTGGCATCAGTAATTGCCTACTGCAGACTTCAAGGGATACAAATATACCGTTATTTGGACGACTGCCTGATCCAAGCGGACAGCAAGCACATACTTCTGGAACATTTGGCTTATGTAACACGGTTATTGAATTCTCTGGGATACACAGTCAACAAAGAGAAATCCAGGCTAACACCATCTCAGAAAATAACTTTCCTGGGTACCAACTTGGACACAAACACCCAGATGGCCTATCTCATGCCAGAAAAACAGGGGCAACTAACTCAGTACTTCAAAATACTAGCAAATTGTACCAGGCTCACTGCAAGGAAAATCCTGCAGGCTCTGGGCTTCATGGCATCTTGCATTCTTTTAATCCCATGTGCAAAGTTGCACATGAGGAAACTTCAATAGTACCTAAAAAACCTATGGTCTCAACACAGCCACAGTTTGGAAACAATAATACCAATAATCCCATGTTTGCAAAAGGAATTTCTATGGTGGGCCCAAGCATGCCAAACAAACACAGGTCTTCCATTCTGCAAGCCTCAAGCAAATCAAGTCATAGACTCAGACTCAGACTACGCCTGGGGGGCGCACATGACAGACAGGTGCATTCAGGGCAAATGGTCCCAAAAGGAAAAGCACCTTCACATCAATCAAAAAGAAATACTAGCAGTGATAAATGCAATTACAGCTTTCAAGGACCTCCTGCATCCAGGGCAATTATTGATAAGAACAGACAACACCACAGTAATGTGGTACATAAACAAACAAGGAGGAACACATTCATACTCCCTGTGCAGACTAGCCATGTCACTCTGGAACTTGGCTATGGAATGGCAAATCGAACTTCAAGCACAGTACTTGCCAGGTTTGGAAAACACGCTGGCAGACAATCTAAGCAGAGTTATGACAGACCCACACGAATGGAAGTTGCATCCTCAAGTGTTTACAAAGATAATCCAAGCGTGGGGAAGGCCAGACATAGATCTCTTCACCTCCCACAGGAATCATCAATTGGAAAAGTTCTGTTCAAGGACCTTTCATCCAAAGGCCTGGAGAGTGGACGCCCTTTCTTTCAGTTGGACAGCATGGACAGTTTACGCTTTCCCACCTTTGCCTCTTCTGCCCAAGGTGCTCTTGAAAGCAAGAGCAGACAGACCGAAGATGATACTGATTGCTCCAGACTGGCCAAGACAACACTGGTACCCACTCCTGAGGAGCCTAACGCATACTCCTCCCTGGTCTCTACCTCTAATGCCTCTTCTACTGACTCAACACAGCTACAAAATTCTTCACAGTCAGCTGAAAACACTCAATCTCGCTGCATGGAAAATTCCTTAACACCACAACAGTCCCTACTCTCCAAAGAGGTGCAGGATGTCATTTTGGAGGCCAGAAGGCCATCTACTAGAAAGGCTTACTCCGCAAAATGGAAACGGTTTTGCTCTTGGAATGAGAAAAAAGGCCAGGACCCTAGAAAACTGAATTTGCCTCAGATATTACAGTACCTAGCTGAGCTGTTGAACAGTGGATTTTCATTTCCTCCATAAAAATTCATGCCTCAGCCATTTCTGCAGAATTCAACACTGATCCACCCTTATTCTCTCACCCACTCTTAAGACAGTTCCTCAGAGGGGCTAAGAATATAAGACCTCCAAGGAAACAACCAATACCAGCCTGGGATCTTAATTACATTCTAGAAAAATTAACATTGCCTCCTTTTGAACCAGCTGCCTCAACAGATTTGCAATATTTGTCTGGAAAACAGCTTTCCTTCTGGCCTTTACCTCAGCTCGTAGGGTTTCGGAACTACAAGCCCTCATGGCTGTGCAGCCTTTTCTCATCTTCCATCAGGACAGGGTTTCCCTTCGAACCAATCCGTCATTTATGCTTAAAGTGGTATCCAGGGTAGCTTTAAATCAAGCCATACACTTACCTACCTTTTACCTCAATCCTCAAAATAAAGGGGAAAGACTGCTACACTCCTTAGACATCCATAGACAGCTACGTTATTATTTGGACAGAACAAAGCCTTTCAGGAAATCAGAACAACTTTTTGTGTCCTATGCTGTAGGAGCTCAAGGGAAGCCAGTTACCAGACAGACAATTTCAAAATGGATAGGCCACTGCATACGGTTTTGTTACTCCTTTCATGGAAAATCTGTCCCTTCAGGCATCAGATCCCACTCCACCAGGGCCACAGCTACCTCTACAGCCTTCCTCAGAGGAGTTCCTACCAAAGATATTTTGGAGGCAGCCACTTGGAGTTCTGTGCACACCTTCACCAAACACTGCCACCTGCCTTTATACTCCAAAACTAGAGCAGGCGTTGCCACTGCTGTGTTGCAGGGCATTCTGGCTCATCCCAGTTCCACCTAGTGCCTACCACCCTGTGCGTAGCTTTGGGATTCTACCCATCTGTGATTACTGCAGCTGTATGCACGATGAACATAGTACAGTTTTGTACCTACCATAAATGTAGATGTTCGAGTGCTAATACAGCTGCAGTACAGGTTACCCTCCCTCCTTCCCCTCTTGGTAAAGGCCTAGGGGCTAACCCCTCCTCATACAACCTGACTGGGTTATCCTTCTATGGTATATTTGCTTGCAACTACTGATTTTTGATTATATTGCATTGCATGAATATATATATATATAATTTATGTATTGCCTTCCTTCTGGGGGCACCTGACATCTGGGGCAAGAAAGACTGAAGAAAATGGTGTCGGCTGTGTCTTATATACCCCTGTCGCATTGACGTCAGGAAAGAAAGCGACAACAACCGACGCTGGACCTAGACTTTGGAATTCGGCCGACCGAGGACCCGCCTGACGGCAGAGAACCCATCTGTGATTACTGCAGCTGTATTAGCACTCGAACATCTACATTTATGGTAGGTACAAAACTGTACTTTTCTTCTGATCAGGAATATTCTTTCCCTTCTTATGAGGATTCTGATGCTGAAGAATCCATTCCTTCAGCTTCTCCCCCTGAGGATTTCTCTTTTGGGGAAACTTTGCATGAAATGAGGGAACATTTCCACTGGGAAGGACAGGAGTATTCAGATTCCAAGAAAAGACTGAGGGATTTTCTTCTTCTTCCCCAGCATAGACCCCTGGCTATTCCTCCTGTTTTGGATATTGTGGATGATGCCTTTTCAGAGGCTAACTTAACCCCTGACTCTTTTCCCCCTGCTCCTGTTAAGCCTGATAGATATTACAGGGTTCCTGATTCCCATCAGTTTTTATACAAGAACCCTTCTGCTGACCCCAAAACCATTTCTCAGGGTCCTAAGGGAGTTAAGGCTGCTTCTGCCAAAAATCCCATTCCTACTGAAAAGGATTCTCGATCCTTAGAAAGATGGGGAAAAAAGGTGTACACTTCTGCTACTTTGTCCATTAGGGCTTTAAACTGTCAGTTTCATATGCTTAAATACCAGCAATTTCTCTTGTCTGTCTTAAAACAAAAGCTTACTTCCATTTCTGCGTGTGCAGATGTTAAGGAATTACATGACTTATTACATGCCACTGAACAGGTTGGGAAGCATGGTTTACACTGTGGATTTGATGCCTTGGAGGCTTATTGTAGGGCTGCGGCCTCTGGCACAGTCATTAGAAGGCATGCATGGCTAAAGGAACAAAATTTACTTGAGCAAGTAAAGGCTAAATTATTGGATGCTCCTGTTCAGCATAATGTTTTGTTTGGATCAAAAGCTGAAGAGGTGATTAAAAAGATGGAGGATAAGGCTTAATCCATGCAAACAGTTAAAGATTTCTTACAAGTACAGCCACCTAGATTTAGCAGGAATTGGCCTTCAAAAAATAGGTCCTTTCCCACTTCAGACAGGCCTCAGAGGGATAGATATAGACGCTCCAGAGGGAGGCCTCAAACACAAGCTGCTTATAGACCAAGACAGTGGACTGCTTCCACCCCTAGGGGAGGAGAGGACAGGTCACAATCTCAAAGGAAGCAAACTCAATGACTCCCTCTGTTGGGCTACAGGAATTTCTTGCCTGGAAGCCCCTCTCGGAGGAAAACTCTCTCTTTTTTATCAAAATTGGACTCAAATAACCCAAGACAAATGGGTTTTGGATGTGGTTTTAAGAGGTTACAAATTCCATTTTCATACCTTGCCAAGGCCAAGCGGATGGCCAGACCTTCCAAAACATCAATGGACGGAGGCCTTAAACCAGGTGGAAGCTCTTTTGGCTATGAATGCCATAGAACTGGTTCCTCTTTCAGAGATGGGGAAAGGTTTTTTACTCAAGGCTCTTTCTAGTCCCAAGGAAGCAAAACTCATGGAGACCCATTCTGGATCTGTCGGTCTTGAACACCTTTCTAGAGATTCCAAAATTCAAGATGCTTACTCTACAGCAGCTACTTCCAATGCTGTCCAAAGATGCATGGATGGTAACTTTGGATTTAAAGGAGGCATATTTACACATTCCCATCAGGCAGGATCGCAGAAAATACCTCAGGTTCAAGGCCGGATCGAGACAATTTCAATTCTCTGCGCTGCCCTTTGGATTGTCTACTGCGCCCAGGGTCTTCACCAAATGCCTGGCTCCAGTAGTAGCTTACTGCAGACTCAAGGGAATTCAAATTTACCCTTATCTGGACGATTGTCTAATTCAGGCAGACAGCAAGGATGTCTTACTCCAGCATCTAGAATTTGTACAGAACCTCCTCAAGTTCCTGGCATTCTCTGTAAACATAAAAAAGTCAAATTTGACACCATCACAACAGATAACTTTTCTGGGTGCACTTCTAAACACCACAACCCAGATGGCATTTCTGACATCCGAAAAACAATTACAGCTGGCTTCAACTTTCAGAACCTTGGCAACTCTAACTCAACTATCTGCAAGGAAATTCCTGCAGGCTTTGGGTTACATGGCCTCCTGCATCCTTCTCGTACCATATGCAAGACTACACATGAGGAAAATACAGTGGTACCTAAAAGGTGTATGGGCTCAGCATTGCCACAGTTTAGACATACTGATCTCCGTCCTTCCTTGCCTTCAAAAGGAATTTCTTTGGTGGTCCAGGGCATGTGCTCTAAACAAAGGGAAACCCTTCCATCTGCCTCCTGCCACTCAGATTCTAACCACGGACGCCACGGATTATGCTTGGGGAGCCCATTTTCAGGGCAATTGTTTGCAGGGCCTTTGGACAAAGGATGAGAAGCACCTGCATATCAATTTAAAGGAAATGTTAGCCGTTCAGAAATCTCTATTGGCCTTCAGGAATCTTTTACAACCAGGACAACTGCTAATACGGACAGACAACACCACAGTTATGTGGTACATAAACAAGCAAGGGGGATCTCATTCCTACCCCCTTTGCAGACTAGCCATGGATCTATGGAACACAGCTCTAGCTTGCAATCTGGATCTTCAAGCTCAGTTTCTACCAGGGAAACAAAACTTCCTGGCAGACGGTCTGAGCAGAAACCTTTCGGATCCACACGAGTGGATGCTGGACACCAAAATATTCAGGATGATAGCAGTCTGGGGATGTCCTCACATAGACCTCTTTGCATCCCATCTCAATCATGAACTACAGAATTTTTGCACCAGGACTTTCCACAGAGAAGCTTGGAAAGTGGACGCCCTGTCATTCAGTTGGAGGAACCTCTCGGGATATGCCTTTCCACCTCTTCCTCTTCTTCCATGGGTTTTATTGAAGATAAAACAGGACAAGCCCAAGATGATAATCTTGCTGGCTCCAAATTGGCCTCGGTAGTTTTGGTATCCAACTCTAAAAAACCTATGCCTGGAGCCCCCTTGGGTTTTACCTCAGTCTCCGAACCTTCTATCCCAAAATCAGGGTCAGGTTCTACACTCTCATGTCAGAACTCTAGCCTGGCGGCCTGGTTAATCCAGGGCCTTTGATTTCTTCTTTACTGCCCAAGCAGGTTATGGATGTCATTTTAGAAGCCAGACGTCCTAGCACTAGAAAATCTTATGCAGGAAAATGGAAAAGATTTTGTTCCTGGATGCAGGCTCAGGATACTGATCCTCTTCTTCCTAACATTACTTTAATTTTACTTTACTTGACAGATCTCTTACATTAGGGTCTCTCTTTCTCTTCCATTAAGATGCATGCCTCTGCTATTTCTGCTCATTATAATATAGACCCTCCCATCTTTTCCCACCAGCTCATGAGACAGTTTCTCAGAGGAGCTAAGAATTTAAGACCTCCTAGATCTCCTCCCATTCCTGCTTGGGATCTCAACTATGTTTTGGAAAAACTAACCTTGCCTCCTTTTGAGCCTGCTGCCTCCTCTGACATCAAGTTTTTATCTTGGAAGACAGCTATCCTGTTAGCCCTAACCTCTGCCAGGAGAGTTTCAGAGTTACAAGCTCTTATGGCTGTGGAACCTTAAATTATTTTTCATCAAGACAGGGTATCTTTGAGGACTAATCCTACCTTCATGCCTAAGGTGGTTTCCAAAGTGGCTTTAAATCAAACTATCCACTTGCCAACCTTTTTCCCCACTCCTCAAAATAAAGGGGAAAGGATCTTACATTCCTTGGATGTACACAGACAACTACGTTTTTACCTGAACAGAACCAAGGACATCAGAAAATCAGAACAATTATTTGTTTCTTATGCTTCAAGTTCCCAAGTTAAAGCCATTTCAAAACAGACCATTTCTAAATGGATTGCTCATGGAATCAGATTTTGTTATTTTCACCATGGAAAGCAGATCCCAGGGAGTATACGGACTCATTCCACCAGAGCTGCTGCCACTTCTGCGGCCTTCCTCAGGGGAGTTCCTACCAAGGACATTTTGGAAGCTGCAACGAGTTCAGTGCATACTTTTTCTAAGCACTACAATCTACCTCTCTACTCTAAGTCTAGGGCAGGCTTTGCCTCTGCAGTCTTGCAGGGCCTTTTAGCCGCCCCTTCCTCTTTATGACCACCTCCCTTTCTTTCAGCTTTGGGATTCTACCCTACAGTCATGACTGCAACAGTGAAACACGATGAACATAGTACAGTTGTGTACACCTACCATAAATGTAGATGTTAGAGTGTCTTTACTGTTGCAGTCTGGGTTTCCCTCCCTCCTGTCCCCTCTTATTTTTACTTTTGTGTATTTCCTTTTTTCACCATTCTTCTGAGGTGTATTTGCAAAGGTTGTGGGACCTTTTTCATTTTGGGACTCCTGACATCTGGGGCAAGAAAAACTGGAGAAGATGGCGTCGGCTGTCATCTTTGTACTCCTGGTGCTCTGACGTCAGGGAGCATGGTTGAACAGCCGACGCCGGACCCAGACTTTGGGATTCTGGCCGACCGAAGGCTGCCTGCCGGCAGGGGAGAACCCTACAGTCATGACTGCAACAGTGAAGACACTCGAACATCTACATTTATGGTAGGTGTACACAACTGTACTTTCTCCCACCATTGGATCCCACCCCTGCCCCCATGGAGTCCGTCCTTGAAGTCTCTCGTCTTCCACCAGGACAGCCGGTGCTGCAAAGCCCCCAACCTCTTCCTACTGTGGAACCCCATTTTTCTTCTAACACCTCCCCAGAGTATCCCACCAAGGAGGTCCGTGGAAGAAGAGGTGTAAAAGGAGGCAACCAAATTCCCTGCAGGACTATGTCACTACAGACACTGATTTCAAGGAAGGGCAAGTGTCCCCCATATATCCACCAGACAATGTCTTTGCAGACATTCTTGAGATCCTCTGCCAGAAGCGTGGATGTTCCTCCCAAAGCCCTAATCACGAGGAGTCAGTACTCTTGGAGGCCTTCGGCACCAGCCCGTCTACATCCTGGGTGTCTTCCCCTGGCGGATCCCTTTATTGATTTAGTTTCTACCAGGCATAGAAAGATCCAGACACCATAGAGCCCATACCCAAGTGGGCTGATAGGATCTTAAGTGCTTCCTTGGACAAACCCCACTGGACTAAAGGGATCACAGTAGATGCCATGGTTGTCATAGTAGCCACCAAAAAGGAGCTATCTCAGGAGAGCTCCTCTGTCCATTCCACTAAGAGAGGGAGTCCAGGGCTTTGGACAAGTTTGACAAGAGGTTTTATGCTTCACCCACTTTTTCCTTATGAGCATTAAACTCTTTATCCCATTTTACTAGGCTACAGAGGGACCTAATCAAGGAGCTCTCTAGATCGGTCCCTGAGTCCATGTTTCAAGAGGAATGCAAGATGTTTTCCTCCAGGATGGCCACTCTTCAATCAATTTCTAATTCGTCTATGAGGCTGATTGCCCATGTGGCTGAAGGCACCTCTAGGTCCATCAGTTCTGGCATTACCATTAGGCGTCATGCCGGGATGCGGCTTTGTGACTTTGCTGAACCTTTCAAAGCATCATTTGTCAACGCACCCTTTGATGGTTCGTTTCTGTTTGGCCCCATGGTTTGTGACACACTCCTCACAGAGAGAAGGATGGGAAGACCTTGTCTGCCATCGAAATCCGTTTTTCCACTCCACAAAGATCCTTTTAGGGAATCAGCATGGAGGAAAAAAAACTGTTGTTCAGAAAATCTCAAGGTCCTTTCCAATATTCTCAGGGAGACTTTTCTCCTTGAGGGAGGAGGGAACTGTTACAATGGTAGATGCCACCCCAGGGGCAGAGGGGGTCTGCAAAATAAAGGGTCTTGGGATTCTTGCTTGGGCAGACACTGTCAGCACTACTGAAGGGTTGCCCAACTGTTTATCTCTGGAGGCAGTCTGGGGGCACTTTTCCTTCTACCCCGATGCCTGGATATCCATCACAAACAATCAATGAGTGCAACGGATCATATCTAGAGGATACCCCATTCCCTTCTTAAACTTTCCCAAACTTACAACTTGCCTCCCAGATCTGCCACCCAATCAGAGGGCGGCAGCAGCTCTAAAAATTACAAAGCTGCTACGAGTCATCCAAGAGGTCCTGCCTGACCAAGCCGGATCGTGTGTTTACTCAAGGTTCTTTTTAGTACCAAAGAAAATAAGGGATCTAAGGCCAATTTTGGATTTGACATTCCTGAACACATCTGTAAAAAACTTGAAATTCGGGATGGTCACATTCCAATCCATCCCACCTCTTCTGAAGATGGATGACTGGATGCGCTCAGTAGACCTGAAGGATGCGTACTACCAAATCAAAATGGAGAGCACTCCAGAAGGTATTTTAGTTTCAGGCTGGGAGCCAGCCATTACCAGTTTCAAGTGCTTCCATTTGGTCTCATCACAGCCCCCAGGGTGTTCACCAAATGCACGGCTGTAGTTGCAGCTCATATCAGACTGCAGGGATTTCACTTGTTTCCTTATCTCAACAACTGGCTCCTAACTGCTTCAACCAGGCATCTGCTCATTCAAGCCAGGGATTACCCGTTAGTCAGCTCCCAATCTCGGCATAATTGTAAACACACAAACATTGCAACTTAATCCTGTCCAGATAATAGACTGTATTGGAGCTCATTTGGACACAACCAGAACTATGGACTTTCTTCCTCCAGACAAGGGTATCCACTCTAAAGGTTCATGTTTCTCAAATCCTACCAATTCCATCTCTTCCAGTAAAACTAGTTCTAAGAGCATTAGGTTCTATGGCTGCCATGATAATGTTATTGTCCACAGCACGCTAACACAAACGAATCCTACAGTGGACATTTTTTAGTTCAGTGTTTGTTACACCAGCATCCTCTGTCTCATTCTATAAAACTTTTGAGGGTTTGCAAGGACTCTGCATTCCCCAGAAGTCTACCAGGCCCGACCCTTCATTCTTCCCTTGCCAAACGCCGTGCTGCCCACTGACTCCTCCCAGTTGGGGATGTGGAGGGCATTTTCTGGGACAGACTATCCAAGGAACACGGTTGTCTCAGGAGACCAAATTGCATATCAACGTCCTGCAAACGTCAAAAGCTTTGTTTTTAACCTACAAATGATTGAAATTGTAAACTGCTGTAATCTTTTTTGTAACCTTTGTCTTGGAGCTTTTCTCCCCAGGACTCCATTGAAAACGGGTTCTTATTGGCCAAATGGACTATCCTGGTAAACCAACTGCAAATAAATAAATAAAATAAATAAATGAGAGCTTTCCTTCTAGCATTGCAAACACTACACGACTTTCTTCCTTCCGGGGCCATTGCAGTTCAAATGGACAATATGTCCGTGGCATTGTACATCAACAAGCAAGGAGGAACCAGATCATACCTACTGTGTCAAGAAGCAATGAGAGTGCGGTAATGGGCGATTTCTACCAACCACTTTGTAGTCGCAATGCACATTCCGGGGGAGTCCAACATTCTAGCGATAGGCTCAGCAGAACAGTACTGATGCCTCATGAGTGGTCTCTGAACCATTTAGTGGCAAACATGATCTTCCACAAGTGGGGCCAACCTTGCTGCGACTTTTTTACCTCTCCCCTCATCAACAAATGCAGCAAGTTCTTTGCACTGATTCTTCCACAGGGACAGCCCCCGAGAGATGGTCTAGTCCATATTTGGCCCCTAGTCTACTATGTGTATTTCCCCCTGTACCCTTAATTCCCAAATTACTTCAGAAAGCTCATTGGTTGAAGAGCCTCATTGCCTCTTTCTGGTCTGGTTCACCTTTCTGTGGTCTCATCTCCTTTGTCCGTCATGGACTCTGGAACCTCTTCCAGATCTGTTGTCCCACCCATCAGGACAGCCTCATCCGAACCTTCAAGGTTTGAAATTGACCGCATGGTTTCTCAAGTTCCAGTGATGGCTAGACATCCTTGGTGTGACAAATCCTGATGCTACAGGGTTCATATAAATTGTCAGAGTAAAGGCATAATATATGGATTAAAGTGTCCTTGTGGAAAGTATTATGTGGGAGAAAGCAAAAGAAGTTTTTCAACTAGGTTAAAGGAACACATAAAAGACATACAAATGAACAAACCAACTAGTCTGGTGGCAGCACATTTTAATGAGTCTCACAGGGGAAATTCAGAGGGACTGCAAGCTACTGTGCTTGATCAGGTATATCAAAGTCAATTGACAATTTTAGACATTAAGAATAAGTTAAGAAAAAAGGAAACCATGTTGCTTTTAAAGTTTGATACACTTTTTCCAAAAGGCTTAAATAGGGAATGTAGTTGGCAGTGTTTGTTGTAATGATGGTTTTACTAATGTTTAATTATTGCTTAGACATTTGTTAATTGAAAGATTGTTTTATTGGTTATGGATATGCATAAAAGTGGGGAGAAAGAAGAAAATGTTATACTCTGTTAAGGCTTGTATAGCCAAGGTGCTAGGGATATTGTACAGTTCTGTATGAAATAAATATTCAAATTCATCTGGCTTATTTCGTGGTTGGAAGAAATCCTGATGTCAGTTCACAAAGCTTCTACTAGGAAACTATGCAAGACCAAATGGAAAAGGTTCTCTCTGTTTGGGCTCAGCAGAAGTTTGTATATCTTTCTACTGCTCCTGTTCATGTGATTTTAGATTTCCTGACCTTTCTCTTCCAGAACCGAGTCAGTTATTCCACAGTGAAGGTTCAGTTGGCAGCTATTTTCCACATTGGGGAAAACTCTGCTACCCTAGTGTCTTCCATATTATGCAAGGTTTTTCTCAGGGGCAGTTTTTTACTCTGTCCTCCAATCAAAGGTCCATCTCTTCCTTGGGATCTTACTTTGGTTTTACAAGCCGATCTGAAGTTTCTCTCCTGGAAGATGGCCTTTTTGGTTAGGATTACGCCAGCGAAAAGTGTTTCTGAGCTACAAGCCCTCTCTGCTAAGCCTCTTTATTTGATCTTTCATAAGGATAGAGTTTCCTGATGGGCCAATAGATCCTTTTTACCTAAAATGACCACAGAAGACAGTATCAGTCAGTCTATTCATCTCCTGTTTTTTTTCCCCCAATTTCCAGAATAAGGGAGAATACGCACTGCATCTTCTGGATGTTCGTAGGCAATTACGTTTTTATCTGGACAGGATGAAATCCTTCAGAAAAGCTGACCAGCTGTTTATATCTTTTTCATACGTAAGGAAAGGCACAGCAGTTACTAAACCTACTTTGGCCAGATGGTTGGAAGATTGAATCTCCTTTGTTTATTCGTCAAAAGGTATGCCCTTGACAGGGAGTGTCAAAGCTCATTCAACGAGATCTGCGGTAAATTCTCAAGCCTTTTCCTCTAGGATGTCACTTGATGATATCTGTACAGCTGCCTCTTGGTCAAGGTCTCGTACCTTTATTTCTCATTGCAAACTAGACATCCTGTCCAGGAATAGAGCTGCCTTTGGCTCTGCGGTGTTTTGAAATATCCTTACATAAGGGCCACCCTACGTTCTCTGTAGCTAGGGACTCTGTCCCACAGGTCAAGGAACGAATGAAAATGACATCAGATAAAGAAGTTATGTTCTTACCATAATGTTCCATCTGTGTTGTCTATTTTCATTCTTCCTTGACCTTCCCACCCTCCTTCCCTCTGGCCTCTCTTCCATGTAGACCTGACGAAGTTCGTTTCTCTGAAGAACTGTAGTTCCTGTAGTCCCTGGGTTGAGCTCTTGAACCTTTTTCTTTGTCTGTATCTATGTAGATATTTTAGCTGTATAATTTTTAGCAAACTCGATCTTAGGTATTCTGGGGGAAGGAGGCATTATGGGGTAGAGATGAGGAGCTTGAACTTTGAATTTTGAGCTTGGAAAGCAGCCAAGTGTTATCCGAGGACAGATCCGAAACCCATAGATCGAGGAAGAAGGAAAATAGACAGCACTGATAGAACGTTATTATAAGAATATAATTTCTGTATATACATGGGTAGCAAAAATATTCTCTAATCCTGGTGAAATGTAAAATGGATGTGCTCACAACTTGTCATGTACAGGTCCATCAGTTGCAGCACCTTGATGGCAGTTGTCCATTGAAAATCTTTGCTGCCATTTTTGCTGTTAGTGTGCTGGCAGTAATTTAGAGTTTCTGTGCTTTTCAGTTTTCTCTGCAGTTATGAGACTGTGGAGTCAATGTATATAAATAGGTAAGGATGGTGCATGTGTGTGTCTGTGTGTGTGTGTGTGTGTGTGGGGGGGGGGTCCCCTCTGCAAAAATGCTTTTCATGTATATTTTTTTTTTAATCAGGTCAAAGCGTTGACCATTTTGTTTCATCTGGTTACAGCATCAGCATGAAGTTAATCCACAATAAAATCTCAACAAAATGCATTTGTGACTGAGACTTTCAGTTACCTGAAAGGGCATTGATTAAGAAAACCTTTAAGAAGGGAGGACATAAGAAATGTGTGTCTCAGCCTCAAGAGGGACCAGTTCTGTTACAAATTAAAGAGGAAGTAATTCATGCAAGGGGTGCTGGATAAGTCAGATGGACTTTCTTAAGAAGTTATGAACTATATGGCAGTAGGCATTTTGAGAAAGGAATGCAAGGAAGGTTATGAAGTAGGCAAGTTAAAACTAAACGATGGCGATGCAGACTATAATATACACAAGGTAAAACTCAACACCAGAAGGGCCAGCCATGATGTACACAAGGTGTAGGGTAGGCTTTTGAAATGTTGCGCTCTCCAGCAGGCCTGACAGGCCGTACTGCTTTTTTTTCTGATTGCGTTTTTGCTTGTCGAAGGGACATACAAGACATTTTTGTGATAATTTGCAGCAAAGAGTTTTTGAGCTGAAATGTCCCTTTAAATGAGTCTTAGCTGGTAGACTATATGACTGCTTGTTATCTGCCTTTCCCTGATATGTGTTTAGTAGAAAAAGATGAATTATGTGATTCGTTAGGCTTATTTACTCTTGGCGGGTATTAATAAAACAATGTACTAATAGTTTTATGGCTTTCAAGAATTATGTGGAATCTGGTAATTAGGATTCATTGAAACTATGACATACAGTATGTCTTGGCCTATGAATAATTTGAGAGTACCTTAAAATATTTTAGTATTTTTTGCTGTAACATTGTATGTTGAATTGTTAGACTTGCTGCCATGTTTTACTTATTAAAAGCATTGGTTTAAAGTTTACTTTGATTAACATCTTTATTAGACCTTTGAACACACAGGTGCATTTACAGTATAAATGCTCATAATATTGTTAGCATATGCAGTCTAGAAATACTTTGGTAGTGTGTATACCAGTGACTTAACATTATTATTGGTTTCAGGCTTAATATTACTGGTTTCAGCACATAGCAGTGAATGGGGGGGGGGGTCTGGGCTAATACTCTGATTTGTCTCCATTTGCTGTAGTTAGTAATGTTACCACTAATTGCACATACTGTATTTAACATCTCAGACTGGCTTAATGTTGCAGTAGCACCACTTAAGGGGTATTAAAAATAGTCGTCTTTGCCCCTGTTTCAGATCCCCCTGGGAAATAGATGATAATACATTACATACTAATGAGAATCTAAATCAATGTCCTCATTGCTGCAAAGCCAAAAAAATACCATATTCTATCCCAGTACTGAAATGTTTTCATCATTTTTTAAACGGTCTGTCCTGGTGATGGTCTTGGTGGTAGCAAGCTGAATTGGGCAGACCAACTGCCTGCATCTCCCAGCATGTCCTCCGTGATTCTCAGGCAAGCCAAGAGATATCGCCAGCTTGTGGTGGTGTCTCAGGGTTTCTTCTCAGTGGGCCGGGCCTCATTCACTTCCTGTGTTGAGGCTTAGCCCAAGGGTCAGCCTCACAAGGTGCCCAGGCCACCTCAGCTACCTCTGTTGACCAGAGTAGAGGAGTGGCTGCTATAAGGTCCTTCTGGACTGCTGTGCCCTTAAATCTGCCGCAGAGAACGGCTCTACTTACCCTGTGAATGAACTTCCTTTCTAATTCTGTGTATCCGTGATTTTTTTTTCTGCTTGTCTGCACTTGACATTTCATTAGAGAGCCTCATGTGTAGTGTAAAGATATAGACCAACCTCTAAACTGAAAACTTCATTTTATGACTCCTCTATTGTTTCACATGACAGGCTGCTAGTTGCCTGCAGTACTGCATCATTGCACTGATTTGCTGGTTACACTCCAAGGAGCTGGTCAATCCCCTCATCCCCTCTATTTCAAGTTGTCATAATTAAACAAGTTTACCTGATGCAGTGCTCCACCTTCACCTGGTGAGGCCACTTCATTCTTTACTGGACAAGACTTGCATCCTCTAATTTAGAAGTTTTGATTTCCATCCCATCCTCTTCTTTCTCAGCAGCAGATTGCTTGATGCATGCTGGAGATCACAGTCCGTTAAGGCTAAGCGGTCATCCATCATATGCATGTAGCAAAGGTGCACCTCTCACAGCCCTGGTCATATGCATACAGCAGAGATGCACCTCTCACAGCCCCAGTCATATACATACAGCAAAGATGCAACTCGCACACCCCAGTCATATACATAAAATAAAGATGCAACTCTCCCAGCAACAGTCATATGCATACTGCAAAGATGCAACACTCACAGCCCCAGTCATATGCATGCAGCAGAGATGTAGCTCTCGCATCCCCGGTAATATGCATATTGCAAAGATGCAGCTCTTACAGCCCCAGTCATATGCATACTGCAAAGGCACAACTCTTACAGCCCCAGTCATATGCATACTGCAGTGATTCAAATGAACATGGCCCAAGACAGGATACTGTCAAGAGCTTTGCTGCTCTTTAAAATCCTATGCATGAAAATCAGCAATGCAATGGGAGATGAAACACACCCTTGGTAGTGTTCAGTGTCCACCATGAATGTGAATGAATTTGAATTTAAATTAACACTGAGAATGTGGACACGGTATTCACTCCTCATATACAAACACTGACTTTTACAGCAGAACCGCTGCTGTGACCTCATATTTTTGTAGCATTTTTCACAGGATGTTCCTAGGTATGTGGTCATAATTCTTCAAGTCCACAAAATCACTTTTAGACAGTATTGGCAAACATGTGTGGGCATAGGAGAGTGTGCACAAGGGCAGAGTTATGCCACTTTTCTTTGTCCAGGAAGGAATCCATATTGCTTTTCCCAAGTCTGTGACTTCACCATTGGACAGTTTCTTTTCCAGTACCTTGGCATACACTTACCCAAGGTGGGTGAAGAAAGTGATTCATGTGTAATTGGAATACACTCTTCAGTCTCCCTGTTTGAAAATGGGATCACTACTGATTTGTGCCATATCAGAGATACTGTTACAACTTTCCATGCAGCATTGCGAGTGTATGTTAACCATGACATCCCATTTGTATTATCTGCCTTCAGCATTCCTAGACAGATGTCATCCACTTAGGGAAGTTTATCATGATGAGTGTTTAATCAGCTCGTTGTCATCCTGTACAGAAACAGTCCAGTTTCACCATCTACTTTTTAGCACTGCCTCATAAGAGGAGGACATGTCCACCAGATTCAGGATCTGTCCTCTTAACAGTGTTCCCAGCTAAGGTCAGCATTTCCCCAACTTTGCTGCAAATATTTTGGGCAGGATTCCATGTCTCCCTTCAGAGTTACTGGATCGTTTGATAGGACCTCTTTGAGTCCATCCAAAATTCATTCACTTAGGCCTTTCCAAACTTCTGCACAACAGACATTGCTTCAGTGACTGCTTCAGGTGCTGGATCCCTGGCTTTTGGCACCCATCACTGAAAACTAGAGATATACTACCATTGCATGGAAGGCCATCTTTTGTAATGTGACAACTTCCATCAGTTGTGTTGTCCTCCAGGGGCTACTAGAGTTACTACCACAAAGGCATGGACCAGTGTTTGGTCACAGCTGCTTGCTGTTGCTTCATCTCTAGAGGTGTTGACCACTCTGCATTTAGATTCCACTTCTCCAGCCTCTCCCTGGACATTTATTCTCCATATTACCTTATAATGAGTTCTTGAGAATTCATAGCTTGTCTAGTACTGATAAGGTATTTAATAAGAAAATAGTGGTAGCTGAAAATGTTTCTGAATAGAGGTTACAATGTGAATGATGTTACAGAGGCTAAAATTAAAACAATGGAGATGACATGGGGAATTGATAGGTGCAACATTAATTTTGGTTTGAATAATCATGAGATACACCCCTACTGTTAATCACAATGGACCTCTGGAAAAGGGCAATCAGAGAGAGAGGTCCATTTTGTTACTACTTTTAATATACTTACTGATAAAATTAAGAGTACTAAATAGCTTTGGCCCATGTTATTAAAGGATAAAGATTTATTCTGTTTGTTACCTAAACAGATTAAAATTTCTTTAAAAAGAGCAAGAAATCTAGGGAATATGGTGGTACATAATCGTTTTTCCCCCAGAAGCTAGTATAAGTAGAAGTGTTGTGGTCAAATGGGGCACTGTCTCTTGTAATAGATGCTCAGTTTGTAAATATTTGGTTAATTCCTTTCATATATTAATGGAGTTAGATTTGTTCCTAGGCATCATTTTACTTGTTGCACAGAAGGTATTGTTTATGTTTTGAAATGTACCTGTAACTTGTTGTACATTGGAGAAATGTATAGAAGTTTTAAGGTTCGACTTCAAGAACATGTGAGGGATATTAAAAATAAAAGACAGGAAAGTCCATTAGGTAATCACATTTTACATTACCACAGTTCCGACCCTGATAATCTTAAAGGCTGTGTTCTAGAAAAGGTTGAAGTATGTTTGGGAGAGCATACCAGTTTAAAAGACAAATTACTTGGATTTTTAAGTTTGGTACCCTGGAGCCTTTTGTGCTTAGTAAAGAGTACAGTTGGAAGTATGTGATTGAATTGAATTATTGAATAATTGGGGAAGGGTATTATTTTTTGTAATGATGATGAAAGTATTTAAAGTTGTTTTGTTAAATGTGTTTTATTCTTGGAAGGCGGTGTACGCCGAGGCGCTAAGTGTTTTAATAAGTCTGGTTTTCTATCTCTCCTTGTCAGTAGCCTGCTTTTGGTGGTATTTTTTTATTATTGTTTGTATTTTGGTGGTATCACTTACTGTTGAAGATGTACTGGAGTTGAAAAGTATTCTTCTTTGACTGGAAAATATGTATTCTTGAACCCTGTCATGTTTGTGTGGCTCTGTGACTTTTTTTTTTTATTTAACGCATCTCTTTATCTATTCCCATTAGTGTTTGATATTGTGTCGATGAACTGGAAAGCAAATCAGCACGACAGGAGATCAGTGTTTCAGCTGTTTTTTTCCTCATTCATTGATACTGATTCAAAACACAAATGCTTCTGTAAAAAGAAAATTCAGTGGTCGTAAAACTAAGAGAACAGGCTGTACTTAATTTAATTGCTGACTATTTAGATATTTTGTCACATTACCTAAAGACCTACATATGACTTGAAATAGAGTACAGCAGAGAGTCGATTATCTGAACTAATTGGGACCTAGGGTAGTTTGGACAATCAGTTGTTGTTGTTGTATCTTTCGGCTTTTCCCGGTTAGGGGTCGCCACAGCGGAACTCCGGTCCGCTAATGATTGGCAGTAGACTTTTACGTACCGAGTTGCCAGCCCTGACGCACAACCTTCATCGAAGGTACGCCCATTCACGCACGTCTCCACACAGAAGATGCTTTAGCTGTGAATCGAACAGGACAACGTCTTACTGTGAGGCGACAACGCTACCGCAGCACCACCACCACAATAGTTTGGACAATCAGACTGTTCAGATAATCAAACGTATAATTGAACCAGATAAAAAACTTCTAAAATCTTTTTTTCTGCACGCAGGAGTACACTTTTCAACCATTCAGCGATTCCAGTGGACAATAAAGAATATTTTTCATGCACAAGCTGGCTACAAGCTCAAAAACATGCTCAAGTGAATTCATATAATGTTTACATGTTATGACTTTATGATTTTTCCTACCCAAAAACTTTGGAAGGCTCGCTCGGATAATTGACATTTCGGGTAATCGACATTTGGATAATCGACTCTCTACTGCACCTGCTACTGTAGTCATTTCCAGAGTAGTAGAATAGTAGTAACAAGCTTCTTGAAGGGAACAGCAGTCAGTGTACAGGATCTGTGTAGTGACTGCTTGTGCTGTGGACATTCCGGAGTAGTAGAATACTAGTAACAAGCTGCTTGAAGGGAACAGCACTCAGTGTACAGGATCTGTATAGTGGCTGCTTGTGCTGCGTGCGGGCGTAACCTTTCATTACAATGCTTTAGCTAGATTGCTGCTGCAGTATCAGTAGGTCATTAGCTCAAGTAAGACATAAAGCACAAAACTCAAGGTTGTTCACCACTTTTTAGATGTAGTTATTTGACTACTGTTGGTGATGCATTTAAGCATAAGAAATGTCTTTAACTTTTTAGCAGTGTTTCTGTTTATAATGTTAGCATGATGAGTTTTGTGTGTGTGTCCTAGCTTTCCATGCAGCATTGCGAATGTGTTCCGCTTGTGGATTTGTATGTTTGTGTGTCTTTTTCCACATTATGCAAAATTAAGAATTTTAGAAGTGTGACAGTTGCATTCCCTTCACATTTTAAAACCTGGAACCCAGTGAATGACAATATTAATACAACTGAGAAGGTGCAGTGTTATAGAATGGTGCAATTTCTTAGATGCATATGGCGGTCATCTTTGCCTCATGCCATTCACTGCACTTTGGGGTATATGAGTATCCTGTGATACAGAGCACCCTGTGTTGTATTGTTCCTTTGTTTTATAAAGGCTGCACAAATTCATCAGTAACTAATTGCCACAACAATGTTGGTGGTACTGTACAGCAACACTGGCTTGTTTAAATCAGTGATGGGGATTAAAAAATGTGTAACTATATTTTGTGTTACTGAGTTTACAGTATCACTGTTTTCAGTGTAAAACCATTGGATTAGATGTATGCTTTGATATATACTCCAGCAAGATGGCCTTGGATTAGATGTATGCTTTGATGTACTCCAGCAAGATGGCCTTGGATTAGATGTATGCTTTGATGTACTCCAGCAAGATGGCCTTGGATTAGATGTATGCTTTGATATACTCCAGCAAGATGGCCTTGGATTAGATGTAAGCTTTGATATACTCCAGCAAGATGGCCTTTTATTAGATGTATGCTTTGACATACTCCAGTAAGATGGCCTTGGATTAGATGTATGCTTTGATATACTCCAGCAAGATGGCCTTGGATTAGATATATGCTTTGATATACTCCAGCAAGATGGCCTTGGATCAGATGTATGCTTTGACATACTCCAGCAAGATGGCCTTGGATTAGATGTATGCTTTGATATACTCCAGCAAGATGGCCTTGGATTAGATATATGCTTTGATATACTCCAGCAAGATGGCCTTGGATTAGATGTATGCTTTGATATGCTCCAGCAAGATGGCCTTGGATTAGATGTATGCTTTGATATATACTCCAGCAAGATGGCCTTGGATTAGATGTATGCTTTGATATACTCCAGCAATATGGTAATGCACAGCAGGACGGCATTTCCTGATATAACATTGCTTCATTATGCAGTAACAAACATTGCTAAGCTACAACCTTTTCACCCTAGATTGTGATGTCTTAATATCCCTTAGTAAGTCATGGCTACGTTACAGTTTCACAGAGTGCTGCATTAAAAGTGGCAAAATCTGTTTTTTTTTTTTTTTTTTAATCTGTTTGTCCTCAGAGGTAAAAGTTGTGGTCAGGGGAGTGCATTTTAGAGTGTCTCTATCATGTATGCCCCCTACCAATCCCAGCCAGAATCTCGCCACATGGCAGTTGGTATCTGACATATGTTTACCAGCCAAACAATACTCCAATACTGTCAGACCTCATAACCCCCTATACAAATCTTAATGCCTTGTGTTCATTAAATAAACTCCTAGTTAACATCAACAACTCTCACAACATGGCTGGGGACTCTGTTCTCAAACACAACTGGGAAAAACTGGAACCTTCTACCTATTGAACTTCCTTCCCTTCCTTCCTTACCACTCTTCAGACAAAAACGTAAAACCTTCCTCAAAACACACTGGCTGTGCCCTTGTACCAGCCCTGACTAACCTATCATTAATGCTACTAATATCTTTTCTAGCTGATGTCCTTCAAGGATGCATCTGCAGTCATAACATATGGGTTGTCCTGCCTCAGGCAGCCCTTCGGTCGGCCGGATTCCAAAGTCTGGGTCTGGCCTCGCCTGATGTCGCACTTTCCCCGACGTCAGAGCTTCTGGGGTATAAAGGCATCAGCCGACGCCATTTTCCTCAGTCTTTCTTGCCGCGCGGTGCCCGAAGCAGAAGCTGTTCGCAAGTGCCGGTCGGTCAGATCCAGAGATTTCAGCTACCGAAGACAGACCCAATGACTTTACTCTGATTCCGCCCACCAGGGATCAACTGG
Organism: Protopterus annectens; assembly: GCF_019279795.1. NCBI lineage: Eukaryota > Metazoa > Chordata > Ceratodontiformes > Protopteridae > Protopterus > Protopterus annectens. The sequence goes on along the minus strand of NC_056750.1, from coordinate 784,824,603 downwards.
AAGCTCCCTTGGGCGGAAAGCTGGCTTTATTCTCGAAAAACTGGCATTGCATTACAAAGGATACATGGACATTGCAAACAATAGACAAAGGTTACAGGTTTCACCTCCACACTTTGCCAAAAAGGGGCGGAATGCCAAACCTTCCACTAAACCAGAAGGCAGAGGCTTTAAGACAAATCAGCAATTTACTTCAGATGAAAGCAATAGAAAGGGTACCATCTACAGAACAAGGCCAAGGATTTTACTCCAGACTATTCCTTGTACCAAGAAAAGAAAACCAATGGAGGCCTATTCCCGACCTGTCCTCATTGAACACATATCTCATTGTGCCAAAATTCAAAATGCTGACCCTACAGCAACTTCTTCCCATATTGGGCAAGGAGTCTTGGCTGGTGACTCTAGATCTCAAGGAGGCATACCTGCATGTCCCTATCAGACCAGATTGCAGAAGACACCTCAGATTTCTTGCAGGATCAGAGCATTATCAATTCTCAGCATTGCCCTTTGGCTTATCTACTGTGCCCAGAGTATTCACGAAATGCTTGGCATCAGTAATTGCACATTGCAGACTTCAGGGAATTCAAATTTATCCTTACCTGGACGACTGCCTAATACAAGCGGACAACAAGAAAAAAATTGATAAAGGACTTGGCCTATGTCATACACCTGCTACAGGCCTTGGGATACACAGTCAACATCCAAAAGTCAAGGCTAGTGCCATCCCAAAGGATAACCTTTTTGGGTGCGGATCTGGACACAATCACTCAGATGGCTTTTCTCACAGAGGAAAAACAAAAACAGCTTCCAGACTATTTCATGATTTTGACAAGACAAACTCAGCTTACTGCAAGGAAAGTTCTGCAGGCCCTGGGTTACATGGCATCCTGCATAATCTTGATTCCACATGCCAGGCTGCATATGAGGAAATTACAATGGTACCTAAGGAATGTATGGTCTCAACACAGTCACAGTCTGGAAACCATGATACCAATCATTCCATGCCTTCACAAGGAATTCCTGTGGTGGGCTCAGGCCTGCCAGACCAACAGAGGGTTGCCTTTCAACAAATCAAAAACAAGGCAAACCATCACCACGGACGCCTCAGACCGAGGATGGGGAGCACACATGGAGGACAAATGTATCCAAGGCCTATGGCCTCAAGGGCAGCTAAGCATGCACATAAACCAAAAGGAAATGCTGGCAGTGAGGCATGCAATCGAGGCATTCACACCTTTCCTCCAACAAGGACATCTGTTAATAAGGACAGACAACACCACGGTCATGTGGTACATAAACAAACAAGGAGGCACACATTCCTACCCTCTATGCCGGATGGCAATGAATCTGTGGAACCTATGCCTGAATCTCAATATCCAGCTGCAGGCCAAATTCGTACCAGGAAAAGAGAATTCACTAGCAGACAGCTTAAGCAGAACTACCACGGATGCACACGAATGGATGTTGCATCCAGACATCTTCAAACTCATAACAAAGAAATGGGGAATGCCAGAGATAGATCTGTTCGCCTCCCCACTCAACCACCAACTGAAGAAATTCTGCTCAAGGACATACCACCCACAAGCCTGGAGGGTGGACTCTCTCTCTTTCAGCTGGAATGCTCTAACAGTATATGCCTTTCCACCTCTCCCATTGATGTACAAGGTTCTACTGAAGATCAGGGAGGAACAGCCAAAGGTGATACTAATAGCTCCGGACTGGCCAAGACAACACAGGTATCCGCTACTGAGAAGCATGTCTCAGGCGAACTCATGGCCTTTTCCCCTATGGCCTCTTCTTCTAATGCAGAACAATTTCAAGACCCTGCATCCAAACTTGAAAACATTACAACTAACTGCCTGGAAAATTCCTTAAAACAAAACCAAACTGTTCTATCTCAGAGGGTGAAGGACATTATCCTGGAGGCTCGCAGACCTTCCACAAGGAAGACATACTCAGCTAAATGGAAGAGATTTCTCATTTGGAGCACATCAAAGGGCACAGATGTCACAGTGGCAAACCTAGCACACATCCTAGAATACTTAGCAGAATTGTTCCACAATGGCTTGTCTTATTCCTCCATTAAGATTCATGCTTCAGCAATTTCAGCAGAATACAATATGGATCCACCTATCTTCTCTCACCCTCTTCTCAGACAATTTTTGAGAGGGATCAAAAATGTCAAACCTCCAAGGAGACCCCCTCTACCTGCATGGGATCTCAATTTTGTGCTGGAAAAATTAACACTACCTCCTTTTGAACCAGCAGCATCAGCAGACCTACAGTTTTTATCTTGGAAAACTGCTTTTCTTCTGGCAATCACTTCAGCAAGAAGAGTATCCGAGTTACAGGCATTAATGGCAGTGCAGCCTTTTCTTATTTTCCACCAGGATAGAGTGTCACTGAGAACCAATCCTACTTTCATGCCAAAGGTGGTATCCAGGGTGTCCTTGAACCAAGCCATTCATTTGCCTATGTTCTTCCCTAACCCACAGAACAAAGGAGAAAAACTTTTGCACACCTTGGATATACACAGACAACTACGCTACTATCTGGACAGAACTAAAACCAACAGAAAAACTGACCAACTTTTTGTAGCATATGCAACTGGGGTGCAAGGAAGAGCAATTTCCAAACAGACAATTTCAAAATGGATAGGAAATTGCATTCGCTTTTGCTACTCCTTTCATGGAAAGACAGCTCCTGAAAATATCAGGCCTCATTCCACAAGGGCTACAGCCACCACTACAGCTTTCCTACGAGGGGTGGCTACCAAGGACATTTTAGAAGCTGCTACTTGGAGCTCTGTGCATACATTTGCCAAGCATTACAATCTACCTTTATACTCCAGATCCCGAGCAGGGTTTGCAACTGCAGTACTGCAGGGGATCTTAACTACACCATCCTTCTCTTAGTATCTCCTCCCCCAGTTTGGCTATGGTATTCTACCCATATGTTATGACTGCAGATGCATCCTTGAAGGACATAGTACAGTTTTGTACCTACCATAAATGTAGATGTCCGATAGGTATGCATCTGCAGTCAGGATTACCCACCCTTCCCTCTGTGGTATTCCTAGGGTGCTTACCCCTCTTTCAGCTAGCTGGGGGAATCTATTATGGTGTATTTGTTTGTTTGTATATATATATATATATATATGTATATAATTTGCTACTGTTTGGAACTTTTCAGCATTTATCCAAATTTAGCCTTCCTAGAGAGCACCTGGCATCTGGGGCAAGAAACACTGAGGAAAATGGCGTCAGCTGATGCCTTTATACCCCAGAAGCTCTGACGTCGGGGAAAGTGCGACATCAGGCGAGGCCAGACCCAGACTTTGGAATCCGGCCGACCGAAGGGCTGCCTGAGGCAGGACAACCCATATGTTATGACTGCAGATGCATACCTATCGGACATCTACATTTATGGTAGGTACAAAACTGTACTTTCTCTTTCCACTAAATTAATCTTCTGTAGTGCAATGGAAAGCATGTAGTAAGAACCTGGATACTATTTTTTTAGCCACTAGCACATGTATATATCTTGCTCTAAACTTTGTATGTAGTTTTATGAAATGTACTGTTAAATGCATAGAAATATCTTCTATGTCTGGTGGACAACTCAGTGCTGTAGCGGTAGCGTTGTCGCCTCACAGCAAGAGATTCTCTGGTTCGATTCTCGGCTGAGGTGCCTTCTGTGTGGAGTCTGCATGTCTTCCCTGCATTCGTGTGGGTTTCCGCTGGGTGCTCCGGTTTCCTCCCACGTTACAGAGGCATGCATCTAGGATTTTTCTCCCCGGGCCTCCGCTGAAAATTGGCTTAGTTCCAAGTCAGACTTTCCTGGTTAACAAATGTCAAATAAATAAATAAAATAAAAATAAATAAATAAATGTCTAGTTGTTTTTTTTTTTTTGTAACAAAACTTATTGTCTGTTTGTATCTGTCTTGGAGCTTTTCTCCCCAGGCCTCTACTGAAAATGGACATATATCTAGCTTTTGCCTAAATGTTTTCTAATCACTTTTTGTTAGTCCCATTTGCTTTTCTCATTTTACCTATGTTACTATGGTACTGTTGCTTTATTACTCTATTTTACTTATTTCCTTTTGTTATATTGTTATTCTTATGCTTGGAGCTTTTCTCCCCGGGCCTCTACTGAAAATGGACATGTATCCAGTTAGACTAGCCCGGTCAACAAATGTAAAATAAATAAAAATAAATAAATATCCAGCTAGACTAGCCCAGTCAACAAATGTAAAATAAATAAATAAAATAAAATGTGCCACACACATCTCACCTGCATCTTTCAAAACCAGTTTGCCAGCTGGAGTCGTCGGTGCAGATGATCTAACCATTTACCTCCCCCTGTGGGTAGGGTGACATTGGCTCCTTATTCGTAATTTGCCCTTCAAGCCCTCTAAATCAACTCAAGTAATCTATGGTGGAGTTGGGGCTTTATTGCTGCATGCCACAAGGCAGAAAAATGATTTTGTGCTGAAGGTTTGAACAAAGTGTAATAGTTGCTTGCAATACTTGCAGTCCTTCAGTACAGGTAAACATTCATTTAAACAGTGTGTCTTTGTGTATCCTAGACCTCGTAAAGGTAACTAGGTCATGATAATATTCAGTTTAAAAATGGTGTTCTGCTCAAAGACGAAGAAAATGAAAAGTTAATGTGATAATTTATCTGTATGTCTTTAGTGTTTGCATATTTCATCATACTTGTTGCTGCATGTTTTGTCACCAGTGTAAGAGTTTCGGAATGAGTAAACAATGTTTAAGCCAATGTAACATTTATTATTTTGAAAGCATTTGATGTAACATCCATTATTTTTAATGCTAGGTAAGTTAAAATGTTTTAGTTACAATTTATATATTTTCATGTGTGTGTGTATGCATTCCAGTCATCAACCAGCAATTTTAAAAACATTTCATACTGCCGCACTCTTTTTTTTCATCGCTCCCAACCTCTTAGCACAAGAAACCTAAGGCTCAAAAATAGGGCCAGATTTTAAATAATGCTCTTATAAACTTAGGAAGTTGCTAGAATAAAAGGTTTTGTGTTTCCATGCATTTTCGGAAGGATATGAAGTCTGAAACTGAAATGACTGTCATTATTTAGTGAATTCTATCTTCACTAGTTTTCCAGAAAACCACAATTTTTATGAGGAACTGACCAAAAACACGAGGCAAAAGTCTGGACAGTTGAGGGGTGTGCTGTTTTGGTATGTGTGGCAAAGTGCATTAAAACTTTTAAAATGTTAAAAGGCTCTACTGATGCAGTTCTGTGGTGGCTATTGTCTTTGTGGCAGCAAAAGTCTCAAAACAACAAGGTTCTAGTGTATAAACTTCACTATAACAAGCTTGTTATAGACAGGTTTGTACTTCATACAAGTGCGTAACAAGCTTATTTTTGTCTGTTTTGGAGAATAATCTCCATACTCCACATACTACATTATTGGTTAACAGCAGTAAGCATCAAATAAAGGTAAAAATAATAAGAAGGACCCAGTAACTGAATCATTTCCTTTTATCACTCAAGCTTATTTCAAAGTTGTGCACTTTCCTGTTTATCCCTGAAGACTTTAATTGACCATGAGTTCACTTAACGGATGCTTTTCTGACTGTAACCCTATTTTGTTGCAGGTAAAACCAAGAAGCGAGGAGATACTTTAAAATTAGAAAATGACCCTCAAGAGGTGAGTTTATAAGAAATATTTTTTTTATTTATATAGGCTATAAACCTTCCGTAACTTTATATAATTTTTACTTTAAAGAGTGGTCTGCCCTGAACACTTCCTCATGTCACACAAAAAAAGAAAAAAAAAAAAACAGAAAGGATCCCACTTATGTCTGGGGTCTTCTTTGTCTTAATGTCAATTTTTTTTGTTTTAATTGTAGTCCCCACCCTTACAGGGACCATCAAATCTTCATCTTGGACAATGACTTGACCCATCTGTTCTTTTGAGAGGCGAGATCACACTCACTCATTCATTGCCCTGGGAGGCAAGAGTCAGATGCTGAGAGAATGTTGCTGTAACTGCAGGGATAGTGGGGAATTGGCTTTTTTATTCTCCTAAGTACATACTCTGGCAGTTTGCTTGATCCACTGTCATCTTTTTTCCTGGAGGTGCATTTGTGCTTCTACACATGTTAAGTCTCACTTCACAGAGTGTACACCCAGTGCTACCACACGTGCTAAGTTTTGTGCTGAGCAGTACAGCACTTCACAGTGGATACACCCAGTGGTACCACATGTGCAAAGTCTCATACTGAGCAGTGCAGCACTTCACAGTGTGCACACCAAGTGCTGCCACATGTGCCAAGTCTTGTGCTGAGCAGTGCAGCACTTCACAAAGTGTACACCCTGTGCTACCACACGTGCTAAGTTTTGTGCTGAGCAGTATAACACTTCACAGCGTGTACACCCTGTGCTACCACAGGTGCTTAGTCTTGTGCTGAGCAGTGCAGCACTTCACAACGTGCACACCCAGTGCTACTACACATGCTAAGGCTTGTGCTGAGCAGTATAGCACGTCACAGTGTGTACACCCTGTGCAACCACACGTGCTAAGTCTTGCGGTGAGCAGTGTATCAGTTAACTGCATGTACACCCTAGGCTGCTTGCTGTAGAAGATGTACCTGCGGTCTTGCAAGTGTTACCACTAAAGCAAGCTAAACTGTTACCTCCATCCAGGATGACAGAGCTGGTGTTGGCTACTGACTTCCAGCTTTCCCTACCCAATCCCTCCAGCACCTGTGGTGGCAATGGAATACTGGTTGTCTGTGTTACAGTTTGGAATGCTCCCCAGCCTCTATCACTTTTAAGAATATTCACTTGTAACTTTTCTTTTTTAATGTGGTGCTGTGTGGCATTGTTATGACTCTATGACCACATGCAAGTTATGCTACATGAGCAAGATGTGCTATAAATGATGTCCTTTTGCCTTCTGTAAACTGATTTGCTGCATCTTAAGCCAGTCAGATTTCAGAGGCCATACAGCTGTACTTACATGTTGTTCGTTTTGTTCGTGTATCATGTTCTAAATCTAGTGTTGCAAACTACCCATTTTCCAGAATATTCAGTAAACTGAGTGTTGGTCTAGTATCCCAGAAGCTATCCAAGTGTTTTTGATTTCCAGAACAAACAGAATACCAGAGTATGTAAAAGTCTGTAACTCCCGAATTTTGTTTTTGTAGATTAAGCCGTGGTGGTACAATGGTAGCATTGTTGCCTCACAGCAAGAGGTTCTCCTGTTCGATTCTCAGCTGGAGTGCCTTCTGTGTGAAGTTTGCATGTCCTCCCCACGGTCGAGTGGCCTTCAAAAGACATGTGTGAATGGGCATGCCTTCGTTGAAGGTTGGGCATTGGGCTGGCAACTCGGCACCATAAAAATCTACTGCCATTGCGGACCGGAGTTCCACTGTGGCGACACCTAACTGGGAAAAGCCAAAAAGACAAACAACAACATTGCATCTGTGCATTACAGCTGTGCCTAGGGATGGTCAGAACAAAAAGGCATTTCATATTTTTGAGTGAGGAGCAAATAAGCCCATTTGCATCACATAATGGGTATGCTTAGGGACAGAGTGGTTCAGAAAGTAGGAGAAAGGTAGGGTAGAATGTGGAGTAGGTGGGCCAAATGAACAAGTGATTTGGATTCAGTCTGGTTTTGCCATTTCTAAATGTGACAGCTCTTACTTAAGTCATGTTCAGTGGTCCGAATCGCTTGGTGCAGTCCAACAAAAAGCAGATTATAAATAGATTTTCTTAAAACTGTTACTGGGTTTGTTGGGACCACTGTACACGTTGCTATCCTTAAACGTTTTCTTCAGTTTGGCAGAAATGTATGCTGGGGCAGCACTCTTGGAAGTGTGTCCTGGCAGTCCTGGATAGGATTAGTAATGCAAAAGCATACTTAAAATGTATTTTGGCATTTTAATTGGGTATAGTGTGCCAGTACTGGATAGATTATTTTAAAGTTTTGTCTGGTTAACTATTGATGTTAAGTTGTCTATCGTGCCTTCATTCTTGCTGTTTGGGATCGGAGCCGATCCTCAGCTCCACAATAGCTCGAGAGCTGTTTACTGGCTCGAGGCTACCCTTTATCCCATGATGCCTAGCGACAGCTACCCAGATCTCGATTGCCGCTTCAGCTGCGAGGTGTGTCGTTTTCTGGCTCAGGCTTGTATTTTCAAATTTTTTGTGTAGAAATATATTCTTATACTCCATAAAACTATTAGATAATTTACCTTTCTTATTTTTATTCAGTAGTGTGTGTTGTTGAGTACTTTATTCTTTCATAGTCCCTTTTTAGTTAGAACTCGTTTAAGTTAGAGAGTTCTCCCCTCCCCCACTCCCTTCCCAATGACAGCCGTTTAACTTAGAGGCTCTCCTTTCATTCTTTTTTGCTATCGTTAAAAAAAAAAAAAAAAAAATTATATATGTGTATATATATATATATATATATATATATATATATATATATATATATATATATAGATATACATATACATATACATAGTCTTGTACTTTGACTAGAGTAGAATTTTTTTCTATCTGTGTTTCTCTTCTGGTACTTGGTATTTTGTGGTTGAGTTGTGTCTAAGGAAGCTGAAGTATCTGGATTTAAAAAGTGTGACTTGCGCTGTCAGAAAATGTCTCTGACAGACGGGCACACTAGTTGCGTTTATTGTTTGGGCGCTGTTCACCTGCAGGACTCTTGTTCTATCTGCCATGCCTTTAGTCCAAGAGTCCTGCAGGAGCGAAAGAACAAATTGATCCTTAGGGGTCTGTTAAAACCTCAGGATTCACCGGCAAAGAGTTCACAGACAGTGAAATCCCCTGTACAGGATTTACCGAGTATGTCGGTTCTGGCTGGCAGCAACAAGACATTCCCTCCATCAGCTCCATCAAATGTTTCGAAGCCATCTCGGAGCCATAAAAGGCTGAGGTCCCCTTCATTACAGTCAGTTCATTCGGCTCCTGGGTCTCCATTATTGCAAAGTGAACGTAGCCACCATTCTTCACACTCCTCTCGATCCTCTTGGCTGTCGGATCATTATGTGGAGAGAGAAGTAAGTAGGTTGCTAAAATCACAGGCATTAGCTAAATTATTGTCTAGCCCTCTTCAACAGGTATCAGCTCCATCCACCTCCTTTTCTGTTCCTCCTCCGACTCCATTGAGCTCGGAGCTGGAGTTTGTTGGGGTTCGAGTAGTGGAACCGTCGGCTCCCATAACCATAGCTCCCATAACCATATTTCCTTCGGTTCCAACATCGGCTCTGATTCCCTCGATAGTACCTTTGGTCAAGGAATCTGGACGCCGAGGCTCTCTTGTCGGCTCCGAGGGGGCGGGTGGCATCGGACCCTTGTCCGACCCCGCTCTCCCTCTTGGAGCATTGGCGCAGGTGAGCTCGGCTCCAAAATTGGTCTCGGAGCTGTCCTCCTCAGCGCAGAGAAAGATTCCTATTTCTTCAGAACCGGAGCTTTCTCTGCCTCAAGGCAGGGACATCTTTGAGGTCATGCGGAGTGTGCTGTCCCCCGGGTCAGCTCCACTACCAGCCCCACCGGCTCCGTCCCTCATGGTGTCTGTGCCAACCTCTGCTCCTCCTCCAGACCCCAAGCGTAAGGAGCATATGCTCCAGGACACCCCACTGGGTGTTTCTTCTTCTTCCAAGGCCTCCCCTGATCACTCAGAGGTGCCCCCTTGGAAGGAGAAGTGCAAGAGGAAGCACATTGACTCCCCTGAGTCTGTCACTTCTGATACAGACTTAGATGAATCAGAAGAGTCCCCGAGATCTCCCTCTGAAGATGTTTCCTTCTCGGACATCCTGAAAATGCTTAGGCAGAGGGGGAACTGGAATCCCCTAGCCCCTAATGAGGATGAGTCTGTATTCCTGGATACTTTTGGTTCCCGACCTTCCACCTCCTGGGTTTCTCCTCCTTTCGACCCACTTATGTTTGTAGTGGCTTGAAAGGCTTGGTCAGCTCTGGACACAGTGGAACCAACTCTGAGGAGACCTGGTAAATTTATTACTGCTCCCCAGGATAAGCAATTCCTTTCTAAAGGTGTGCCCGTTGATGCCATGGTGGTAGCAGCAGCCACCAAAAAAGGAGTTAGCAGAGACCTCTTCATCTGTTCATCACCCTAACAAGGAGTCTAGGATGATGGACAGGTACGGAAAGCGAATGTTTCCTTCAGCGATCTTCTCCATGAGGTCCCTGAACTATCTATGTCATTTTACTCACCTTCAAAGGTATCTCCTTAAAGAGCTTGGAGACACCCTTCAAGATCCTACAGCTAAGGGAGTACAAGCCAAAATAGCTTCCCGGCTAGCGACGCTTATTTCTGTAGTTAAGTCCTCCATGAGGCTCATTTCCTATGCAGCCGATGTAGCGAGTAGAGCAGCGGGTGTGGCCCTTAGGAGGCATGCATGGATGTGGCTGTGTCACTTTGTGGAACCCTTTCGAGCATTCTTCACCAATACCCCCTTTGATGGCTCCTTTCTCTTTGGGTCACAGGTGAAAGACACGTTGACTAGGTGTGAGCAAGAAGGCAATACTCTTTCTGCCATGGGAGTCCATTTTTCCACTCCCTCTAGACCTTACCCCAAGGGTCAGAAGAGTGGGAAGATGTGGTTCAGTAAATCTCAGGGAGCCTTACCTGACACACGTAGTGATTTTTCCTCCAGAGGCAAGGGGGGAAACAATAATAATAGACGCCGCCCTTGTGGCAGAGGAGGTCCGCAGAACCAAGGCAACAGAGAATCTTTCTCTGATAAGCCATTCCAGCATCCCTGAAGGGTTGCCCGGCTGCTCACCTCTGGAGGAAGTTGGGTGAAGACTTTTACTGAACCCAAAAGTCTGGCAAAATTTAACAAGAGACAGATGGGTACAGTCCATTATATCCGGAGGTTACAAAATTCCCATTAGTCCCTCTTACAATCAAAGAAGACCCTTCCAGATGTTCCTTTTACAATCAAAGAAGACCCTTCCAGATGTTCCACCCAATCTGAAGGAGCAAGCAGTAATCGAAGATTCAAAACTGCTAGAAAAAAGAGCCATTCAGGAAGTCCACGCAGACCAGCACGGATCCAGAATTTACTCAAGGTTATTTTTGGTACCAAAAAAGACAGGGGACTGGAGACCGATTCTGGATCTCAGCAGACTAAACAAATCTGTACAAAGAACAAAGTTTCGGATGGTCACGCTACAGTCCATTCTACCCTTCCTGGGTCAGGACAATTGGATGTGCTCGATAGATCTTCAGGACGCGTACTACCATATCAAGATGGACAGACGCTCCAGGAGATTTCTTCATTTTCGGGTGGAGGCCAGTCATTACCAGTTCAGAGCTCTGCCCTTTGGTCTCACCACAGCCACCAGGGTGTTCACCAAATGTATGGCAGTGGTCACGGCTCACCTGAGACGTCAAGGATTCCAGGTGTTTCCATATCTAGACGACTGGCAACTCACTGCTACTACCAGGCATCAACTCCTACAAGCGTGGGATTATACAATCACATCTGCACCCAGCTAGTTATTACAATAAATTTCAAAAAATCTGCCCTGTTGCCCTGTCAATCTATCACTTACATAGGCGCAGACTTAAACACAAGGGATATGTTCGCAAGGTTGCCACTGGAAAGAGTGCCCACAATTCGTCAACAAGTGCAAATCCTAATGCAGAGCAAAAGGATCCAAGTCAGGTATGTCCTTCAAACTCTGGGCTCCATGGCAGCTGCCATTCTTCTACTTCCATTAGCGCGATTCCACATGAGAATTCTTCAGTGGCTTCTTTTCACGCAGTAGTCTTTCCAGGAGCTACCCATGTCTCACATGATCCTGATTACGGAGGCATGCAAAAGGCACCTTTCTTGGTGGATGATCTCCCCACTAGTTACTCAGGGCAGACTTTTCATACAACCCCCTCCGGTAGCCACAGTGACTACAGACGCCTCCCTGATAGGATGGGAGAGGCATTATCTGGGCAGGACAGTCCAAGGCACTTGGCAACCTCAAGAGTACCATTTGCACATAAATGTCCTAGAAATGAGAGCCGTGCTCCTAGCATTGCAAGCTCTTCAATACTTTCTTCCTTCTGGGACCATTGCAATTCAAACAGACAACATGTCAGTGGTGTGGTACATCAACAAGCAGAGCGGAGCCAGATCCTACCCCCTGTGTCGAGAAGCACTCAGACTTTGGCAGTGGGCGATTTCCTCCCATCGTTTTCTGATTGCGACGCACATCCCTGGGAGATCCAACGTCATAGCGGACAGGCTCAGCAGAGCTATCCTCATGCCTCACGAGTGGCCTCTGAATCAGGAAGTTGCGGATCTTATCTTCCGCAAATGGGGACAACCTTGCTGCAGTATTTTTCCATCCCCTTCAACAGCAAAAGCAGCAACTACTTCTCCCCTCTGCCGCTTCCAGGTCACATACCCAGAGACGCTCTAGTCCAAGATTGGCCTCAGGGACTTCTTTATGCCTTTCCTCCATTTCCTCTGATACCAAAACTCATACAGAAAGCAAAATCGTTGGGTTGCAAAATGATTGCCCCCTACTGACCTCGACAGATATGGTTCCCGTTCCTGCACCATTACCTTCTTAATCAGCCCTGGACTCTGGACCCGATTCCAGATCTCCTGATTCATCAATCAGACGGGTTGCATCAATCCCTCCAAACTCTCCAGCTCACAGCTTGGATGCTCCACTTCCAACCATAGCCAGGCGAACCAGCATTTCCCCAGCAGTCCGTGAGATTATCGTCTCCTCTCATAAGTTTACAACAAGAAAAACTTATGCTAACAAATGGAAACGTTTTTTCTTGTTGGGCAGAGTCTAGTAATGTGGATCACTTCTCAGCCCCAGTCCACGAAATTCTGGAATTCCTAGCACAACTGTTTCACTCCGGGGCTGCTTCCGCTACGATTAGGGTACAATTAGTGGCCATTTCTAATTTTCATATCGGTTTGTTAAATTCTAACATCATGTCTCATAAGCTCTGTAAAGCTTTTTTGAGAGGAACATCTCTTCTTATACCTCCAGTGAGAGATCCCCCTCCTCCTCGAGACCTTAAATTTAGTCCTAACTTCCTTAATTCTGCCTCCTTTTGAACCGGCAGCATCCTGCTCCATCAAGTTTCTATCCTGGAAGACACTCTTTCTGGTAGATATCACCTCAGCTAGGCATGTCTCAGAACTTCAAGCACTATGTGTTCATTCTCCCTACCTGGTGTTTCACAAGGACAGAATTGCTCTGAGGACTAATCCTTCGTTCCTTCCTAAAGTCTGCTCAGAAAATAATTTAAACCAATCTATATATCTCCCTGTGTTCTTCCCAAATCATAGCAACAAGGCAGAGTACAACCTTCACCTATTGGAGGTTCATAGACAATTGTGTTTTTACCTACATAGAACTAAAGAAATAAGAAAGTCAGACCAATTATTCTTTTCTTATGCCTTAAACAAACAAGGTCTCCCAGTTTCCAAGGTGACCTTATCCAGATGGTTGTCCCACAATATTACTTTATTTACCAGTTAAGGAACAAAGAGTTACCAATTAAACCGAAAGGTAATTCTACTAGGGTATTAGCCACCTCCGTAGCTTTTCAGTCTAGGTTGCCCATGGAATCCATCTGTGCAGCTGCCACGTGGGCAAACCCTCATACCTTTATTTCTCATTACAAGGTGGATATGGTCTCCCGGAGCAGAGGTGACTTTGGTTCCACTGTTCTGAGGAGTCTGTTCCACTGAGCCACCCAGGATGTTAGTTGCTAGGGACGCTGTCCCAAACAGCAAGAATGAAGGCGAGATAGATAACTTAACATTAAGAAGTTATGTACCTACCATAATGTTCCATGTTAGTTGTCTTCATCTTGCCTTCTTTCTTGCGTCCCTCCCTCCATCCCCCATCCTAGTGGATCGACAGGAGTTCCTTTTTTTCACTGGCTGAATATTCTTTTATTGTTATTCTTCTGGCTAGGTCTTCCTAACCTGTTCTAGATATTAGAATGCATGGAACAACCAGTTTTTTGATAACTTGTTTTTGTCATATTATGTCTGGATTAGCTATTTCAAACAAGATCTGGGTAGCTGTCGCTAGGCATCATGGGATAAGGGGTAGCCTTGAGCCAGTAAACAGCTCTCGAGCTATTGAAGATGGCCGAGTCGGAGCCGAGGATCGGCTCCGATCCCAAACAGCAAGAAAGAAGGCGAGATGAAGACAACTAACATGGAACGTTATGGTAGGTACATAACTTCTTATTACCGTGCTTCAGAAGGAAATGCAAGTCTCATACGCATGTGCAGTACATCAGCATACAGACAGAATGGAAGAAGAATGAAGTGCTGTTATACCAAGGCATTATTTAAGAAAGGTAACCAATTTCCTTTCTTGATGTCCTTGTATTGTAGCAATAATCCAAGAGTGTGTGTGTGTGTGTGTGTGTGTGTGTGTGTGTGTGATATCAGGATTTACCCAGTGTTGCTTTTTTAATCACAAGGGCAAATCCAACCATGGGCAAATCATGATATGCTCTCACACACACACACACACACACACACACACACACACACACACACACACACACACACACACACACACACGTGATGATTATTGCTAATTTGTACAGATGGAATTTTAAACATAGAATTTTGAAGACTGAATTTTAAACACAGAATTGTACAGCTAGAATATTATGATATTTCCCAGAAAAAATAAACTAATGCATTATTCAGACATCTGAGATTATTTCCTGACCATTCATTTAAGTTTGCAGTTTTCCATCAAGTGAACAGGAATCCTTGGGGCGGGCCATGGAAACTGTACCTGGAACGAAAGGAAACATGGTGGCAATTTTTTTTAAATACCACCTTCCCACCTGGCCTTAATGATATGATTTCTATTACTAGTTTTTTTTTAAATGAAAAGCCTTTGATAGATAGTTTTTAATTTCATGATTTATTTTGTTTATATTTGTAGGTCTGATACATATTTTTATTGAATAGAACATTTCTCCCTGGGCCTCTGCTGAAAATTGGCTTTGTTCCAAGTCAGACTTTCCCGGTTAACAAATGTTGAATAAATACTGAAATAAATAAATACATTTGCATAGAATTCTGCACAGAGCTCATATTTGGGACTATAACACAAAAAAAATACAGATTACAGTCTAAGCAGGGAATTCTTTGTGGTAGTGAAGAGGCTTTATATTGAATGACTACAGTAACATTTACAAGGAAGGGATAAAAGTTTCCAACATAGTTTTCCTTTTGCATATGCATGGACTTACCAGAGGAAGTAGGTCCCATGGTAATGAGTAGAAAGTGTGATGCCACATTTACTCATTCTAAAAAAAAAAACATTTTTATGTGGGGAATCTTAGCTGGTGGAAAATCATTTGAATCCCACCAAAGAAATGTTATGGAAAGCATGCAGCCTAGTAATGGAGATGCTTTATAGCATTATCCAGCTTGGACACCTCTAAACTGGTACTGCCTGTGGTGACGTAGATCTTATTGTATTAACAAAGCAAAGTATTTTTCAGTCCCTAAATGGGGTATTTTTTTAAGTTTTCACAAGGCCTTCTAAGACTTTGTCTCGTGGAAAGTTGAAATGTAGATGTTCTTCGTGTTTCACTGTTGCAGTCATCACATTTGGTTTATCCCTGCCAGGGTAGCCTCGGCCGGCCTGAATACCAGAGACTTAGTATTTCTGCGTCGGTTGCTGTCGCTTGCGGACTGACATCAGGTCATCAGTGGTATAAAGGAAGGCATCCAATGCCATTACATCAGTCTTTCTTGCCGTGGAGTCCGAAGCAGAAACAGTTTGCACAAGTGCTGGTCGGCCTCTACCTGAGTTTCATTTTCGAATTGAAGCTGAAGTCTTCTAAAGCTAAGTACCCCATTACGGATCCTTTTTTCTTGCACTAGCCGATGTCAGAAAAAGTTAATAATTGTCTCGCCTGTGGAAAGCAAATACCACACCAGGGCTTCCACTCTTACTGTGTCACGTGTCTAGGCCCAGACCACGATGTTCCTCGTTCTCGCTTCTGTGCTTTGTTTAATGCCAGAACTGTTTGCCGTCAGACCCTTATTGTAGCCAGATATTTCCGTTTACAGTCCTTGAATTCTGATATGGCTTTGGTAAGCCATCCAACAGCAGATCTTTCAAAAAAACTTAGACACAGACAGACCGCACAGGACCAAACCTTCCGATGACGCTTCCGTTAAGCTGGTCTCAGTCCTCCAGAACTCAGTGAGGCTCTTTCACAGCCCCTGATGCCCACTTAAGATAATTTGCAGACTGCTACTGAGACCCTTTCAGAGTCTGGTATACCACAGAACTCTTCTTCGTGTAAGGATCCTACTGTTGTCTCTACCTTGGATGGGTCCGGAGCCACTGTGCAGTCACCGGCTTCCGAGGAAGTCCTTTGCAACACCGAATCCCAGCATAAACTGATGCCTTCTTTCACGGCTACTGTTCTTTCGAAAACAACCGAGTTCCTTAGGCCCAGGGGTTGAACCACACCCAAAAAACCAACCACCCATTCTAAGGCACCTGCTCCTTTGCCTCAGTCTCAAAAGCTTAAAATGGCAAAAGACCATATCATGCTGATCAGGGGAAGCCAAGCCACTCCCTCAAAAAGGGAAAGAGATCTGTTTCCAGTAGTTTTGTATGAACAAGAGTCAGATGGATCCGATGCATCTGACTATGAAGACATGCAGCCCCTCTCCACATATGAGGATTCTGATGCAGAGGAATCCACTCCTTCAGCCTCTCCCCCAGAGGATTTTTCCTTTGGGGAAACCCTGCATACCTTAAGGGAACATTTCCAATGGGAGAGTCGAGACTACCCACAGTCTAAACAGAGACACAGAGAATTCCTGGGCCTCCCACAACACAGGCCCGTAGCCACCCCCCCCCCAGTCCTAGATGTGGTGGATGATGTCTTCCTTGAATCCAGCTTGACTCCAAACGCCCTCCCTCCTGCTCCCAGAAAACCAGACAGGTACTACAGAGTCCCTGACTCACACAAATATCTTTCTAAAAGTCTACCAGCTGACCCTGAGGTCATTACTCAATGGTCTAAAAGGATTAAACCAACCTCAGCTAAGAGTCCCACCCCCTCAGACAGAGATTCCCAAGCACTGGACAGATGAGGTAAAAAAGTATACACCTCAGCTACTCTTGCTATCAGGGCACTAAATTGTCAGTTCCATATGCTTAAGTATCAGCAACATACCTTGGAAATCCTTAAACAAAACATTTCCTCCTTTCCTGCATGGGCAGAATCTAAAGATTTACAGGACTTAATGCATTCTGCTGGTCAAGTAACTAAACACACTTTGCACTGTGTTTTTGATACCTTAGAAGCTTCTTGCAGGGCAGCAGTCACTGGATCTTTCATTAGAAGACATGCATGGCTTAAGAAACAACCCTTGCCAGACCATGTCAAATCAAAATTGTTGGATGTACCCATCCACAAAGATGTTCATTGTGTTTCAGTGTTGCAGTCATTACACATGGGTTATCCTGCTGGCAGGCTACCCGCAGTCGGCCTGAATTCCAAAGTCTAGGTCCGGCGTCGGTTGCTGTCGCCCCTTCCATGACGTCAGTGCGCCAGGAGTATAAAAGATGCAACTGACACCATTTTCTTCAGTCTTTCTTGCCGCGCGGTGCCCGAAGCAAAAGCAGTTCGCAAGTGCCGGTCGGCCGACTCCTGAGATTTTCAAAAACTAATTTCAGATCCGAAGTCTTCATTAAAGCTAAGTACCCCGTTTGGGAAACTTTTTTCTTGCTCCAGTCCGATGTCAGAAAAAGTTAACAATTGTATTTCTTGTGGGAAGCAAATACCTCATAAGGATTTTCATTCTTACTGTATTCCTTGCCTAGGCCATGATCATAACATTGCTAGCTGTCGTTTTTTTGCTAGATTTAACCAACGCACTATTAAGCGTCGGTTTGACTTTGCCTTTCATTACTTGGGCCGCAGATTCAATTATATAATGCCGTCAGAGCAGCCGACGACCAGAGTATATAAAAAGTGCAAGGAAAAAGAAAAGGACAGACATCCTAGGTCCAAAACCGACGATGAGGCTTCAGCTAAGCCAGTCGCCGGTTCTCAGTGAGGTGCTTTCACAGCCCCTGGCACCTACTACCATAGAGCCACAGGCCGCTGACGACTCCCACATGGAGCCAGCTAGGCCTCTGGATACTCAAGGTATTGGACACTCAGAAACTATTCCCTCAGATGGGTCCAGAGCCGCTGAACAGGCATCGGCTTCTGAGGGTGTTTTCAGACCTACACAGTTATATGTAAAGCCTACTTCAGCTTCCAAGACAAAGACTAAAGCAGTTCTAAAGACAAAGAAGCAAGTACAGCATTCTTCTGGACAGACTACCATGCCTAAAAAACAGATGCTCAAAATGGCCGAAGACCTAATTACCTTGATCAGGGGTTCCCATCCCCCTCCTGACAAGAGGCCTAGGCAAGAGACAGAATATGAATCTTCAGATCAGGTTTCTATTTCCTCTGACTCCTCTTCTGAACAGGAATACTCTCTTCCTCCTTAAGAGGATTCTGATGCTGAAGAATCTATCCCTTCAGCCTCACCGCCTGAGAATTATACTTTTGGGGAAACCCTGCATACCATGAGGGGGCACTTCCACTGGGAGAGCTAAGACTATTCAGAATCAAAGAAAAGACTTAGAGATTTTCTTTTACTCCCTCAGCACAGGCCTCTTGCTGTTCCTCCTGTGTTAGACGTTGTAGATGATGTATTTTCAGAGTCCGGTCTTTCTCCTGACTCTTTACCTCCTGCTACTGTTAAACCAGACAGATACTACAGGGTTCCAGATTCACATAAATTTCTTTATAAAAACCCTGCTGCTGACCCAGAAACTGTTTCTCAAGGTCCCAAAGGGGGGTCAAGGCTTCTACTGCAAAAAACCCTATCCCTTCTGACAGGGATTCAAGGGCACTAGACAGATGGGGAAAAAAGGTTTACACTTCAGCTACTTTGGCTGTGAGGGCTTTAAATTGTCAGTTTCATATGCTTAAATATCAGCAATACTTAATGTCAATGCTAAAACAGAGAATGTTATCAAATTCTGATTGTGCAGAAAATAAGGAAATGCAGGATTTATTGCATGCAACTGAACAAGTGGGAAAGCATACATTGCAATGTGGTTTTGATTCTCTGGAGGCCTCTTGCAGGGCTGCAGTTACGGGTTCTGTCATTAGGAGACATGCTTGGTTAAAGGAACAGAATCTGCCTGATCATGTTAAAGCAAAGTTATTAGATGCTCCATTACAGCATGATACCTTATTTGGTGTTAAAGCAGAGGAGGTTTTGAAGAAAATGGGGGGCAAAGCGAAATCTATGCAAACTGTAAAGGATTTCTTACAGGTACAGCCACCCAGATTTAGCAGAAACTGGCCTACAAAGAATTGGTCCTTTACAGTGTCAGACAGGCCACAAAGAGGAAGATACAGACGCCCCAGAGGCAGATCCCAGCCCCAGGGCTCATACAGGCCTAAACAGTGGGGCGCTTCTTCCTCCAAAAGTGGAGAAGACAAAACACAGCCATACAGGAAACAGTCCCAATGACTTTCCTATGCCAGCACCAAGCACTTATCTTTTGGCAGCCCCCTTAGGGGGAAAACTAGCATTTTTTTCTCAAAATTGGCACATGATCACCCAGGACAAACGGGTCTTGAATATAGTGATACAATATAGTCATATAGACTTTACCATCCTCTTTCACATACTCCCTTAACCACAGCAACATAACAAGTACCTCCAACTATATACTACCAAAATATCACAGAGCAACCCACATTATGTACTTCAATACCAAAAAAACTTTGAATAATCTCTATAAACTCCCAAAAGCTATACACTACCCCCAGCAGCACCCTCTACTAGACGGTGATATTCATCCTAACCCTGGCCCCAACACTGACCACACCAATATCCTTGACAAATTAACAGTGCCTATGGTTTCTACAATAACAAAACCATCTAGTTCCCTCTTGATAGCTCACCTTAACATTAGAAGTATCAACAATAAAATTTCCCACCTACATGCTCTCCTTGAAATCCACAAATTTGACATTCTATGTATTACAGAAACTTGGCTAAAACCATCCACTCTAGACCAGGAAATTACCCCTCCTGGCTATAACATCCTTAGAAGTGACCGGAAAATCAAAAAAGGTGGAGGTATAGCCATTCTCTATAAATCTAACCTCCAAATTTCACCCTTTAACATACCTCAGTTATTAGATACCAAATCTGAACACTTATCTATCAAACTCCTAATTAATAACTCCAAATCTATCTATCTAATTTGCATGTATCTCCCTCCAGGTAATAATTCCAATACTCTAGAAAACCTACTTAGTAACCTCTCCACCCAACTACTCCAAGAGACAATTGTACTAGGTGACTTTAACATCAACTGGTCCACTTGCAGTTCTTCCAACCCTACCAACCACATAAACCTCTTTGGATTCTCACAGTTAATAACAACTCCTACTAGAATCCATAAACCTAGCAGTAAAGAAACTACTCTAGACTGGATCCTTATTAATAGCCACCATGAAACTTACACTCCAGGAACCCTTCCTGACGATATCAGTGAACATATGCTTACCTATATCATTAGACAAAAAATCCACATTCCAAATACTCACAATATCAAAACCTCCCGCTTAAAAAAATTCTTCAATCCAGACAACTTCCTAACTGAATTACAAGCATGTGACTGGTCAGCACTAACCCATCTTGCACTTGATGAGACAGTCACCTACTTTAACACTAACTTTCTTAAAATCCTTGACTACCATGCACCATATCGCTCCACTAGAATAAGAACCAAACCTGCACCATGGCTCACAAAACAAACTAGGCAAAAGATACTCCTCAAAAATAAAATCTGGGCTAAATGGAGAGCTACCAAATGTCCAACAGATCACCTCCTCTTTAAACAGCTAAGAAATGCCACCAAAAAGGATATTCTTAGAGACAAAAAAGACTACTACCTTCACCTACAACAAACCAGTCATCAAACACCTCAAAAATTTTGGTCAGGAATAAACAAACTTCTTTAGCCAGGTCACCCTACTACTCCAGACCCAGCCGGTTTCAACAATAAAAACGCCAACCTAATCCCTGATGCCTTTAATTGCTACTTCACAGAAGCCATTCAAACCCTAGCCAATTCCTTACCACCCATCACTGCTTCCCCACTAAAGAACTCCATAACCTCATCTCCTACCTTTCAAGTCCAACCTGTACCTACATCTCTCATCTTTAAGCTACTTCAGAAATTGAAACCTTGCACACCTTCTGCTGACCATCTCCCATCTGAATACCTCCAAATTGCTGCAAAAGCCATAGACTTCCCCCTCTCTATCCTTATTAACAGAACTATCTCAGAAGGCAAAATCCCTACTTTATGGAAAGTATCCCACATCATCCCTCTACATAAAGGTAGACCTTCTAAAGAGCTTTCTAACTTTCGCCCTATTGCTTTACTCTCCCCATTAGCTAAGATAATGTAAAAATGTATTCACAAACAACTACTTAACCACTTACTACAAAATAATCTACTAGCAAACTGCCAACATGGCTTTAGACCATTCCATAGCACATCGACTGCACTCTTATCCTTTACTGACTCTATATATAAAAATTGCAACAATAACTCTTTTTCCTCTGCACTATTTATTGACCTGTCGAAAGCCTTTGATATGGTCAACCATAACTTACTTCTAGAGAAACTAAAGGCCCATTCTCTTGATCCTCATGCTATACAATGGTTCAGGTCTTATCTTGAAAATAGACAGCAAGCAGTACTTTGGCATAACAATCTGTCTTCACTACTCCCAGTAAATATTGGAGTACCCCAAGACTCCATCTTAGGTCCCCTACTCTTTTCCTTATTTATTAACAATCTACACATGAATATACCTCAAGCCACCTGCATTCAGTATGCAGACGACTCCACCTTAATCTCTGCAGCCAAGAATATAGCCTCTCTCCACTCCCTCACCCAAACCGTTTTCCATAATGTTGAAAACTGGTTTATGCAACACTGCCTCCTCCTCAACCCCAAAAAAACGAAACTACTCATTTTTACTCCAACTCATAAATTACCTAGTCCATTCTTCTATATAACCTCTAACAATGGCACCAACATAACCCCTGATACCACAACCCGCCTACTAGGTGTAACAATTGATAATCGACTTAGCTATGATGACCACATCAACTCCACCATAAAGTCTGTTAACAAAAAACTTGGTACCCCCTATAGAATTAAAACCTTCCTTACCCCTTCTGCAAGGAAAACTATTGCCCAGACCCACCTCATTTCCACCTTTTTCTATGCCTCTGTTATATATACCAACCTATCCAAACATAACCTCTCTAAACTCTCTACCTGTTATAATAGCATAGCCAGATTTGTCACATGCTCCCCCTTCAAAACTCACCACTGCAGAAACCTCAAACAACTCGAATGGCTAGAATTGCACAACCACATACTCTGTCAACAACTACTCATCACTCAAAAGATCCTATACCACCCTAATAACACCCCTATCCTCACTAATCTAATTTCACCATATAAAAATCTAGCTACACTTCGCTCAGCTAATAAACTTCTAGTTTCCTCTTTTAAATCTAACAACAAAGCTGGTGATTCACTTTTCTCAAACACTGCAGGCAAAAACTGGAATCAGCTTCCCTCTGAATTATCAACCCTTGCTTCAACTTCCCTCTTTAAAAAAACATCTTAAAGAGCATCTGAAAGCTCATTGGCTTTGTCCATGTGTTAACCCAGACTGATATCCTTTTCCCTTTCCTGCTCTATTCCTCTAACCTCTGCCTCCAAAACTAATTATTACTCTTTTCTTCACAACATGATGATCAAATATAACTTCTTTCTTTCTTAACCGAACTGTGCTCATAGCTTCTAGTGTGTTTGATATATTGTTTAGTATAACTTTTACTAAAATTTTTATAATCTATAATTTTTAGTGTTCTGTTGAACAATGCTGCTTCTGTATTGTGTTTTTATCATGTCCTTGTATAATTTTATTTTGTCACTGTTTATGCTTGGAGCTTTTCTCCCTGGGCCTCTACTGAAAATGGACATATATCCAGCTAGACTAGCCTGGTCAACAAATGTAAAAATAAAAAAATAAATAAAATAGTGTCCCAGGGCTACAGGTTCCACTTTCACACCCTGCCAAGGTGAAAAGGTATTCCAAACCTGCCACAAAATCAATGGATGAGGCACAAAACCAAGTTTCTTCCCTCATGGATATGAGGGCCATTCAGCAAGTGCCACAGCAAGAGCAGGGACATGGCTTTTACTCAAGACCTTTCTTGGTACCCAGAAAAGACAAAGCCTGGAGACCCATACTGGATGGACCTGTCTACTCTAAATACATTTCTGGATGTTCCAACATTCAAAATGTTGACTCTGCAGCAGCTTCTGCCCATGCTGGGCAAGAAGGCTTGGCTTGTAACTTTGGACCTAAAAGAGGCATACCTGCATATTCCAATCGGACAATCTTGCAGAAGATACCTCAGATTCATAGCTGGCTCAATGCACTACCAATTCCCTGCACTGCCCTTTGGCTTATCTACTGCGCCCAGAGTCTTCACAAAATGCCTGGCCCCAGTAATTGCATTTTGCAGACAAAAAGGAATTCAAATATATCCTTACTTGGACGACTGCCTTATTCAAGCAGAGAACAAGCACATTCTACTAAGGCATCTGGCGTTTGTAAAAAGATTACTAATTTGCCTAGGGTACACAGTAAACGAAAAGAAATCAAAACTAGTACCCTCTCAAGAGATAATATTCCTGGGTGCAAGCTTAAATACAACTGCCCAGATGGCTTATCTCATGCCAGACAAACAAAGGCAACTGACTTCTTACTTCAAAATGTTGGCAACAAAGACCGAGTTATCTGCAAGAAAAATTGCTTCATGGCATCCTGCATTCTGCTAATTCCATATGCCAGACTGCATATGAGGAAACTACAATGGTATCTAAAAAGTGTTTGGACTCAACATTGCCACAGCCTGGAAACATTAATTACCCTCATTCCTTGCTTGCAACAGGAGTTTCGATGGTGGGCACAGGCCTGTCACCACAACAAGGGACAGCCATCCACCCTACCCACAGCCAGGCAGTCAATAACAACAGATGCTTCAGATTATGCCTGCGGGGCCCACATGGCAGGAAAATGTATTCAGGGCACATGGCCCACAAGCCAAAGTCACCTTCATATCAATCAAAAAGAAATGCTGGCTGTTCAGAATGCCCTGACAGCTTTCAAGGATCTACTCCATCCAGGACAACTACTGATAAGGACGGACAATACTACAGTCATGTGGTACATAAACAAACAGGGAGGCACCCATTCCTACCCCCACTGCAGACAAGCCATGACCTTGTGGGACACAGCATTGACTTATTACGTGCACCTGCAAGCACAATTCCTGCCAGGAAAGAAAAATACTCTGGCAGATGAACTAAGCAGAAACCTCACGGATCCCCACGAGTGGAAAGTGGATCCACAAGTCTTCAGCATGATAATAAAGAAATGGGGATGCCCAGACATAGACCTGTTTGCCTCCCCTCACAACTGCCAACTACAGAGATTCTGCACAAGGACGTATCACAAGCAAGCATGGAAAGTGGATGCTCTGTCATTCAGCTGAAAAACCCTAACAGCATATGCCTTTCCTCCTCTGCCTCTCCTCCCCAAGGTACTCCTAAAGGTCAGACAAGAGAAGCCAAAAATGATTCTGATTGCTCCAGAGTGGCCCCGCCAGCACTGGTACCCAATCCTAAAGAGCTTGTCTCAAGGCCCAGCCTGGATATTGCCTGTAATTCCTCATTTACTGACCCAATGAAACAATCAGATCCTGCACAACCAACTCAGAACCCTAAATCTGGCAGCATGGCGGATAATGTAGCCATTCAGAACACACCTCTCTCTAAAGCAGTGATGGATATTATTTTGGGGGCCAGGAGGCCCAGTACCAGAAAATCTTATGCTGAAAAATGGAAAAGATTCTGTGCTTGGAACCAGGCACAAGGAATTGACACGTTTGTATCAAATATTCCTCGGATTTTACAATATCTAACTGAAATGCTGGACAAAGGCCTATCCTTTTCATCAATCAAAATCCATGCCTCTGCCATTTCAGCTCATTACAATACGGAACCACCAATTTTTTTCACATCCGTTGCTAAGACAGTACCTCAGAGGGGCCAAAAACATAAGACCTCCAAGGAGAGCACCAATACCTACATGGGACCTCAATTATGTCTAGGAAAAACTCACACTGCCACCTTTTGAACCAGCCAATACAGCTGAAATAAAGTTCTTATCTTGGAAAACAGCTCTGTAGGAGGAGCAATAACCTCTGCAAGACGAGTCTCAGAGTTACAGGCACTCATGGCTGTGGAACCTTTTATCATTTTCCATCCAGACAGGGTTTCTCTGAGGACGAACCCGACATTTATGCCTAAGTTAATGTCCAGTGTGGCCCTTAACCAAACCATTCATTTGCCTACCTTTTGTCCAAACCCACAGAATAAGAGTGAGAGACTCCTGCATTCTTTGGACATACACAGACAGCTACGCTTCTACTTGGACAGAACTAAAGCTTTCAGAAAGACTGAGCAACTCTTAGTAGCATATGCTGCAGCATCACAAGGAAAGGCTATCTCAAAGCAGACTATTTCAAAATGGATAGGCCACTGCATCCGTCTCTGCTATTCACTTCATGGCAAATCAGTGCCTAAGGGCATTAGGCCTCACTCAACCAGAGCAGCAGCCACTTCAGCAGCCTTCCTCAGAGGAGTACCAACCACAGACATTTTAGAGGCTGCAACACCAAGCACTACCACTTACCTCTCTACTCTAAATCCAGAGCAGGCTTTGCCACTGCAGTTCTGCAGAGCCTTATAGCCTCTCCTAATCCTATTTAGACCCAGCCACCCAACCTCGGCTTTGGGATTCAACCCAAGTGTAATGACTGCAATAGTGAAACACGATGAACATAGTACAGTTGTGTACCTACCATAAATATAGATGTTCGAGTGTATTCACTGTTGCAGTCCAGGTTACCCACCCACCATCCCCCTTTTCTTTGCTGGGACTTATCTGTACTTCTCTATCCTATACAACCTATGTGGTGTATTTGTTTGTAGATGAAGGAAATGTTTATGTTTGTGCATGCATTCTTATTGGCATAATTTTCAGCCTACCAATTTGGGGGCACCTGACATCTGGGGCAAGAAAAACTGAAGAAAATGGCATTGGCTGCATCTTTTATAGCTCTGGTGCACTGACGTCAGGGAAGAGGCGACAGTAACCGATGCCGGACCTAGACTTTGGAATTCAGGCCGACTGCGGGTAGCCTGCCAGCAGGATAACCCAAGTGTAATGACTGCAACAGTGAATACACTCGAACATCTACATTTATGGTAGGTACACAACTGTACTATAACTTATTTGACACTAAAGCAGAAGAGGTCTTAAAAAAGATGAAGAAAAAGTAAAATCTATGCAGACTGTTAAAGATTTCTTACAGGTCCAGCCCTCTAGGTTCAGCAGGCATTTTCCCTCTCAGCACTGGTCCTTTCCTGCTCTGAGTAGACAGAGCCAGCCTAGGCCCCATGGAAACAGACCCCTCAGACAGCAGCCCAAGGAATTGTAGAGATCTAAGCAGTAGACTACCTCCACTTCAAAACCAAGGCCACCCCCTTATGGTAAGAACTCACAATGACTTGCTCCTTCCCAACCTCGGGTCTGCCCACCTTCACATACCCCTAGGAGGAAATCTCTCCTTTCACTCAAGCACCTGGGCCACCATTACCAAGGACCAATAGGTTCTGAACATTGTATCCCAGGGGTACAAATTCTCCTTCCACACCCTTCCAACCCCAAAAGGGTTCCCAGATCTACCACCAAATCAGTGGGAAGAGGCTCAAAATCAAATCCATTCCCTGCTCTCCTTGGGGGCAGTAGACCTCATTCCTGCATAGCAGATAGGCCAAGGCTTCTACTCCAGACTTTTTCTGGTGCCCCATCCTCAATCTATCCATTCTAAACACTTTCTTTCTAGTGATCCCAAAATTCAAAATGCTCACCCTCCAGCAGCTGCTACCCATGCTCTCCAAGGATGCTGGTCTAGCCACCCTGGACCTATAAGAGGCCTACCTCCACATTCCTATCAGGGCATCCTGCAGAAAATATCTCCATTTCAGGGCAGGATCTCAACACTTTCAGTTCTCTGTGCTTCCCTTAGGCTGATCTACTGCGCCCAGAGTTTTCAAAAAATGCCTGGATCCAGCCATTGCCTTTTGCAGACAAAGAAATATTCAGATTTACCCCTACTTAGACGACTCCCTTATTCAGGCAGACAGCCAGGAAAAGCTGCTCAAAGACCTGGCCTTTGTAAAGGACCTACTAACCTCCCTAGGGTACACAATCAATGATAGGAAATCCAAACAGGTACTCACCAAAAGGATAATCTTCCTGGGAGCAAGTCTGGACACAGCATCCCAGATGGCATGCCTTACACTTGCACCAAAAAACACATTTTCCTATCAGCTTACTTCTCTCAACTGGCCACCAGGCTCCAACTTTCTACAAGTAAAACCCTGCAAGCCCTGGTGTTCATGGCCTCTTGCATACTCCTCATTCCACATGCCACACTCCATATGAGGAAACTTCAATGGTACCTAAAGAGCCTTTGGTGTCAACACTCCCAAGATGTGGAAACTCTTCTGCTTATTATTCCTTACCTGAGGAAGGAATTTCTGTGGTGGGCAACAGCCTGCTCTCACAACAAGGGACTGCCCTTCTCCCCACACCCCGCCGCCCAGACCCTCACCACAGATGCATCAGACTACTGTTGGGGTGCTCACCTGGATGGCAGGTGCATACAGGGCGAATGGAGCCCACAGCAAATCCCCCTGCACATCAATCAAAAAGAGATGATGGCTGTGCAGCAGGCCTTGATAGCTTTCAAACCCCTTCTCCCTCCAGGGGTTCTCCTGATCAAAACAGACAACACTGTGATGTGGTACATCAACAAGCAAGGAGGGACTCACTGCTACCCATTGTGCAGGCTGGCCATGACCCTTTGGTTCACAGCAAATACATATGTTGTTAGCACAATACCTGCCAGGTTTTCTCAACTCCCTGGCAGACCAATTAAGCAGAAAGCTTTTAGAACCCCATGAGTGGCAGCTCAACAGAAACACCTTTTTCCTAATAACTCAGAAATGGGGAACCCCAGAGATCGACCTCTTCGCCTCCCACACCAACCATCAGCTCAGCAAATTCTGCACCAGGGAGCATCACTGCATGGCTTGGAAAGTGGATGCCCTGTCCTGGTTAAACCTCTCGGTCTATGCCTTTCCTCCCCTACCGCTCATTCCCAGGGTACTGCTCAAAATAAGTGAGGAAAAGCCAAGGACCATTCACATAGCTCCAGACTGGCCCAGACAGCACTGGTACCCTTGTTGTGTAGCCTCTCTCTGCTGCCTCCATGGAATCTTCCTCAGATTCCAAACCTCCTAACTCAGAGGGAAGGGGAATTCATGCACCCCCAACTGCAAACACACACAGTTTGGCAGCTTGGCTTATACCCTAATCCCTGACCAATCTGCCATCCTCAGTAAACAGGTTCTGGATGTTATCCGAGAGGCCAGACTCCCTAGCACCAGAAAGTTTTTTGCAGATAAATGGAAAAGGTTCTGCACCTGGATCCAGGCTAAGGGGGCCAGTACGTCACAGCCCTCCATCCCTCTCATCCTGGATTACTTAGCTGACATACTACACAGTGGTCTCTCTTTCTCGTCTATAAAAATTCATGCCTCTGCTATTTCTGCTCATTTTTCCCACTGAGCAGCCTCTTTTTTCACACTTTCTGATTAAACAGTTCCTCAGAGGGGCTAGCAACGTGAGCCCCCTAGAAAGGGCACCAACACCAGCTTGGGGCCTTAACTTTGTCTTGGAAAAGCTCACCCTGCCCCCTTTCGAACTAGCTTCTTCTGCAGAGCTAAACTGTCTCTCCTGGAAGACAGCCTTCCTCCTGGCCATCATTTCAGCCAAAAGAGTCTCTGAACTGCAAGCACTCATGGCTGTAGACCCCTTCATCATCTTCCATGCAAACAAGGTATCCTTCAGAACTAATCAATCCTTCATGCCCAAGGTGGTGTCCAGTGTGGCTCTCAACCAATCCATCCAATTACCCACCTTCTTTCCTAATCCCCAGAACAAGGGGGAAAGGATTCTTCACTCTCTAGATGTGCACAGACAGCTCAGATTCTATCTGGACAGGACTAAATCCTTCAGAAAGTCTGATCAATTGCTAGTTAGCTTTGCTACGGGGGCAGAAGGCAAAGCCATCTCCAAGAAACCATTTCCAAATGGATAGAACACTGCATCCATTTCTGCTACAAAACAGCATGGTAAGCCTCCACCCAAGGGAGTCAGGACACACTCCACCAGAGCAGCCTCCACCTCTGCAGCTTTCCTCGGAGGAGTCCCCACCAGGGACATCCTGGAGGCTCCCACCTGGAAATCTGTTCACACTTTTACCAAGCATTACCACCTGCCTCTCTTCCCCAAATCCAGGGCAGGGTTTGCCTCTGCAGTCTTGCAGGGTATCCTAGCCAGCCCCTACTTTCCTTGACTGCCTCCACCCATTTCCTCAGCTTTGGGAATCTACCCAAATGTGATGACTGCAGCAGTGAAACACGATGAACATAGTACAGTTGTGTACACTTACCATAAATGTAGATGTTTGAGTGTCTTCACTGTTGCAGTCCTGGTTACCCTCCCGCCATCCCCCTTTCTCTTTTTGTTATCTTTCTTCCATGTTGTTCTCCTTTCCTTACAAGGGACATATTGGTATTGATTTTCCACTGGTGGGGTTCTACCACCAGAGCCTGGCCTCCTACTTTGGGGGCTCCTGACAGGTTAGGGCAAGAAAACTGATGTAATGAAGTCGGATGCCTTCCTTTATACCACTGACAACCTGACTTCAGTCCTCAAGTGACAGCAACCGACACAGAAATTCTAAGTCTCTGGTATTCGGGCCAGCCGAGGGCTATTTATTCTTGCATCTTTATCTTGAGCAGTACTGTTTTTTTTCAGTTGCTATACTTCTGTTTTGTCATCACGAAGGGAGTCTCCTATACTTTGCATACATCCCCATTTAACGTACGAGTGGTTTTACCTACCAACCTATTCAGCCATTACAAAGATATTCAACCCTCTTCAAATTAGCTGATCATACAATTAGCTTACTGCACATTGTAGCAGCATTAGCATTTACTTTTGCCTTTCTTGCCTGTGTAAGGATATTTGCTTTGCTGGAAATGCCACTGTCTGTAAGCCTCATATTTGAAATTTTCTCCCAATTTCAGATGAAAGGATTCATGCTGACTCAGTGAAGATGGTGGGTGTACCTTTATTACTTCTTCGGCAAGGCATTCTGTAGTCTTGTTTTTGCTTGTGTTTTTCTGAGAGTGTCTTTTGTGTGAACTTTGGTTGGAAAGTTTGTACTTGCCCTGACTTTCATGTCCATCAGGGGGCACAATCCTCTAGATAAACATCCATCTCTCTTTTGTCCACTTCACTTTGTGTGGTGTGGTGTACAGGCACACACATACATCAGTGTCTCATAAAAACAGTGATGCTGTCTTGTCCCTTGACAATGTCCGGATTCGTCTAATCCACACAGTCTAATCATTTATAGTATACCCCATTTTTCAGCCTTGTATCTTTCATCTGTGGACTGTAAATATTTGGATAATATTTTGTGATTTCTGTCTGTGCATTCTGCTTCTGTATTTGCTTTGCTTGCAGCATGTAATTTAGAAACATGACATCCAGCTTAAGACACTCCTTGCATTTTCAAGTTCAGATGATGATAGATGTAGCTAGCTGTGTATTGTTTTATCCTAACACAAAGGTTTATAGGTATTTCCTAGTCTTGCAGTACAGGAGACTGTTGAGCCTAGCTGAAATTCAGTTACCTGTAAGCACTGTTTCATTAAGTGACTTCCTCAAGGTCACACGGTGGGGAAAATGAGGGCTAAGGGAGTCAAACCCTGTAACACAGGGACTACATCTCACAACCTTAACCTTTTCTGCCAACTGCCAGACTGCAACATTCTGTCTTTGTGCCTGTCTGCCTGAGAGGCTGTTAATTCTGAGTTACAGCAGCTTTTGTCTTAGTCGTACTAGATTGCCAGCAATATCTATCATCTTTTTATTGTTGAATTCCCCTCCATTGTCAGTTTGCAACACAAGAGTACTTATTACTAAGTGGATAAATGTCTTCACAATTTCAAATGGCTCCTTGTTTGTTAGAGTGCTTCCTGTGTTCAAATGGCTAATATGATTGATCGTGTGATAGTACCATATCTTTGACTGCAACTCCTGTAATTCTGTGATGCAAGTTTTATTGTATGCTGCGGACATTACTAGTCCTACAGCTACCTGAGGCTTAGACTTGTTATATTTTATTCATGTATGACAGCTGTTCACAGTCTTCTGGTGAATAAGCATCTTACATATGCATTCTATAGTGGATATAAAAGGTGTACACACCCCTGTTAAAATGCCCAGTTTTTGTCATATAAAAAAATTAGACCACAATAAATATTTAAAAACTTTTCCCACCTTTAATGTGACCTATAACCTGTACAATTCAATTGAAAAACAAACAAATCTGTTAGGGGAAAATATAAAAAATAAAAAACCTACAATAAGCTGGCTGCATGTGTGTGCACACCCTTAAACCAATAATTTGTTGAAGCACCTTTTGTTTTAATTACAGCATTCAGTCTTCTTGGTTGCACACCTGCCATCAATTAAAGAGACTCTGATTAACCTCAAATAAGGTTCACCTGTTCTAGTAGGATTTTCCTGACATTTACTAAGTTACTTGCTACAGCAAAAGCCATGGTTCGCAGAGAGCTTACAAAGCATCAAAGGGATCTCACTGTTGAAAGGTATCAGTCAGGAGAAGGGTACAAAAAAAAATCTCCACAGCATTGGATATACCATGGTACACAATGAAGACAGTCATCAAAAAGTGGAGAGAATATGGGACAACAGTGATTTTGCAAAGAACTGGATGCTCCTCCAAGACTGATGAAAAGACAAGATGAAAACTGGTCAGGGAGGCTGCCAAAAGACCTACAGCAACACTGAAGGGAGCTACAGGAATTTCTGGCAAGTACTGGTTGTGTACTACATTTGACAACAATCTCCCATATTCTCCATTTGTATGAGCTATGGGGTAGGGCTGTAAGACTGAAGCCTTTTCTTACACAGAAAAACATCCAGGCTTGGCTAAAATTTGCCAATACATCAAGTCTCCCAAAAGCATGTGGGAAAATGTGTTATGGTCTGATGAGACAAAGGTTGAACTTTTTGGCTACAATTCCAAAAGGTACATTTGGTGCAAAAACAACACTTCGGATCACCAAAAGAACACCATTCCCACGGTGAAGCATGGTGCTGGCAGTATCATGCTTTAGGGTTGTTTTTTTTCAGCTGGAACTGGGGCTTTAGTCAAGGTGGAGGGAATTATGAACAGTTCCAAATACCAATCACTTTTGGCCCAAAACCTTCAGGCGTCTACTAGAAAGCTGAAGATGACGAATTTCACCTTTCAGCATGACAATGACCCCAAGCATACAACCAAATCAACAAACTAATGGCTTCACCAGAAGAAAATTAAAGTTTTGGAATGGCTCAGCCAGAGCCCAGACCTAAATCCAATAGAAAATTTGTGGGGTGACCTGAAGAGGGCTGAGCACAAGAGATGCCCTCACAATCTGACAGATTTGGAGCGCTTTTGCAAGGAAGAGTGGGCAAATATTGCCAAGTCAAGATGTGCCATGCTGATAGACACCTACCCAAGAAGACTAAATGCTGTAATTAAATCAAAAGGTGCTTCAACAAAGTATTGGTTTAAGTGTGTGCACACTTATGCAACCAGCTTATTGTACGTTTTTTATTTTTTATATTTTTTCCCCTAACAGATTTGTTTGTTTTTCAATTGAATTTTACAGGTTATATGTCACATTAAAGGTGGGAAAAGTTTTGAAATGATTTATTGCAGTCTCATTTTTTTATGACAGAAACCTGGCATTTTAACAGGGGTGTGTAAACTTTTTATATTTACTGTAGGTCTTTTTTGTATATGCTGATAAGCTATATTTGCAGTTTGCCCAGGTTGCCTGGAATCGTCTTTTTGCTATTTCTTCTGTGGCGATTAGAATCAAACCTCAATCTCTGCTGGATGCCTTCTGTTTCTTTATCAAGGCTGTCAGTGTGTTAACAACTTGAACTTATTAATTCAGGCCTGAGCATGTATTTATATTTATTTCTGCTTTGTCATTTCTCATGCTGTTTTCAGAGATAGTGCATTGATATTTGTCTCTCTTTTCCCACCTCCCAAGCCAGCTTCTCTGGTTAATGGGTCTGCTAATCAAAGCAGGGTTCTCTGAGACAAAGTCAGGATTTTTATCCCTGTTTGTCAGCAGACCTGCCATTAACAAAGGCTGTGATTGGTAATGCATAGTGGGTTGGCAGTGGAAGAGCCCTTCTGTTTTTCTAGATGACTTTGCCCTTGTACCTGCCAACCATCAAGCCTCTCACAGTTGGGCGAGCTTTTATTTGCCTACATGGTGGTGAGCCTTCCATGATGAAGGAGAGACAATGATGATGATGAGAGACTTCTGGTTGGAAACGATCATTCAGGCAACCATGAGGGCTGCTTCTGTGCTTACTGGCAGTCCTGGGTTTTAGGACATTTCTGATGGCTGTAACTCCAGCCTGTGGGTATGTGGTGGGAAGGAGTGGATCACGTCACTGCTGGTCTCACTGTACTTTCTCCACATGGGTGCATTTTCTTTTATTCCCATTGTGAAGGCTATCTCCTCTTGGTGGCTTGGTGAGTGTAATGCCTGCCACCAGGTGCATCCTAACTCATTATCCAAAGGGACTGGTGCATTCCGTGGCTGACTCTGCCTAGCCCCCCGGATGAGCTTTCTCTTCCTCCACTGCCAGCTCCTATGGGTTGTGTGAGCTGACAATTAATCCCAGGTCATCTGGGCTGCAGTCAGGACTTCAGTCCTTTGTACCACTGAAGCTGGTATTAGAGAGCACGTTATCATGTAGAAGGAGGCAGCTTCCATCAGGATGCATTGTATGATCACTTGCAGTGACATCATCTACAATATCAGAGAATATGCAATAAAATCCAGCCAGCTACCATATCATAGCCTTGTATACCACCTCCTGTCCCTTCATGTGGTGGTTTCATGGCTGCAAAGCAGCAGATAAATTTGACAAATGCTGTTTTCAACTAAGAGAGCCTATGTGTGGGGTGTGCCACACTTGCATTGGCACTGGTTTGAGAAGGGAACTGCAGTCTTCAGCAAAAACGTATCATTTCTTCGGTCACTCTTCATTCTCTTTTATTCTGCAGGAAGAAACCTATTATGATGAAGTCTAGTCTCATAGAACCAAAAATAAATTGCCCCAAAGGTAATTGAAAAATAACAGAGGAAAGGCCTTGTCTGTAATCTAAGGGAGGCCTGATTTACAGAGTCTGAGAATCTGTAATGGTAATTTGAGTTGTAGCAGATAGTAATAACTACTTTCCTTAACTACAGCTGTGAATGTTGTGGTTGGAATTTGAAGTGCTAAGTTGACATTCTTTGTAAAAGTTGAATATATATTTTATGTTGGCCGCAGCAGTAGGTAGGGGCAGAGATTTTGCCTGTTTGGATGATTACCCAGATTTTGTTTGCAGCCTAGGTATATGAGGACCAGCAGTAATGCAGAGCAAGGAAGTGTGACTTAAGGCCAACTTGCTTTTTCTGGTGACTGTTATGAGGGAATGGATCTCTGTGGTTCATAATTGATCTCATTCCACTGAGATCCTGGGAGGTAGAATGTTGCTTTGTGTGGACAAGAGGGATGGAACCCCAACTTTCCTCCCAGGTGAGCTGTGTTTGTATACCAACTTGGGGGCTTAAAGGACTAGATGGAGTAGTGGGAGTGGCTGGTTTTTGACAGCTTGCTGTTTTTGGGGGACAGAGGGAGGTGTTTTTAGTCAGCCAGTTGCTTACTTGCACAACATTACTATCTGAACAATGGAAGGCATGAGCTTGTGTTTGAGAGTAATCAGCTGTAGGAGCAGGGCATAGGACACCCCACGATGATGTAATCAAATGTAGGAGGAGGGCATAGGACACCACATGGGGGTGTAATCAGCTGTAGGAGCAGGACATAGGACACCCCACGATGATGTAATCAAATGTAAGAGGAGGGCATAGGACACCCCACAATGATGTAATCAAATGTAGGAGCAGGGCATAGGACACCCCATGATGATGTAATCAAATGGAGGAGAGCATAGGACACCCCACAATGATGTAATCAAATGTAGGAGCAGAGCATAGGACACCCCATGGGGGTGTAATTAGCTGTAGGAGCAAGGCATAGGACACCCCACAGTGATGTAATCAAATGTAGGAGCAGGGCATAGCACACCCCATGATGATGTAATGAAATGTAGGAGGGCATAGGACACCCTGTGGGGTTGTAATCAGCTGTAAGGAGCAGGGCATAGGACACCCCAAAATGATGTAATCAAAAGTAGGAGGAGGGCATAGGACACCCCATGGGGTTGTAATCAGCTGTAAGAAGCCCCTGTATAGGACACCCCACAATGATGTAATCAGATGTAGGAGGAGGTCATAGGACACCCCATGGGGTTGTAATCAGCTGTAGGAGC
Organism: Protopterus annectens; assembly: GCF_019279795.1. NCBI lineage: Eukaryota > Metazoa > Chordata > Ceratodontiformes > Protopteridae > Protopterus > Protopterus annectens. The sequence goes on along the minus strand of NC_056750.1, from coordinate 784,788,723 downwards.
AGGGCATAAGACACCCCATGATTATGTAATCAAATGTAGGAGGGCGGCATAGGACACCCCATGGGGTTCTAATCAGCTGTAGGGGTAGGGCATAGGACACCCCACAGTGATGTAATCAGATGTATTTGGAGGGCATAGGACACCCCACAGTGATGCAATCAGATATAGGAGGAGGGCATAGGACACCCCACAGTGATGTAATCAGATGTATTAGGAGGGCATCGGGCACCTCACAGTGATGTAATCAGATGTATTATTAGGGCATAGGACACACCACAGTGATGTAATCAGATGTTTTAGGAGGGCATAGGACACCCCACGGTGATGTAATCGGATGTAGGAAGACGGCATAGAACCCCCCCCCCCCCACGGGGATGTAATCAGATGTAGGAGGAGGGCATGGGACCCCCCCCATGGGGATGTAATCAGATGTAGGAGGAGAGCATAGGACCCCCCCCCCCCACGGGGATGTAATCAGATGTAGGAGGAGGGCATATCATCCTAGAGGATGGGGTTAGGGCAATAACAGAAACATAGACATAGCTTGTGTCCTGAATGAAGGGAGCTGAATAAAAGTGTTACAGCACGTATTGTTCCCTGGCCTGTAGATAACTAGGGTCTAGACTGAAATGTACATAGCTCTGGTCTGGGGGTGGGGTGGTGGTGGATCCAGACCTATAGGATTTTACACTGTGGTTGTCAGTGTGCACACCATTGGTAGCAGTTGCTTTGGTGTTTAAAGATGCAGTGACCTCTTGAAACAAAAGGAGCATTGCTGGAAGACAGTGTCTTTTTCTGTAACACTCATTTGATCTTATTTATTAATACTGTTTTAATATACTAACCATTTGAATGTCTGATATGTGAAACATTTCTTTATATGTCACTGACCGTGACTAGTACACATGGCAAAACTGGAAGGATTATTTTCTGTCTTTTATTGCCTGAGTTATGGATATTTTTTGTCAAATCTTTGAAAAATAAGGGTAGAGTTTTCAGGTCTTTATTATGTTGAAGTATTTTGCCATGTTTAGTTTTCAGAAGTGTAATTTCTTATCTGACTTTTTGTTCACTTTCAAGCAAGTGTGTCTGCATTGTGAAACATTTTTATATTCTGGTTAACCAGTATAAACTTGAAACTGGTCTTGGTATATTTGAAGACAGCTCTACATAATGCATTTTAAATAGTAATTGCTGTAGTTAGCATCTATTTTTGATAGAAGATGGCAAAGAGATTATGAATACAGTACTTGTTGGTCTTTTTACAAAATTGTGTCAAAACAGAGCTAGCTCTGTATTTTCTTTTCTAAAAACCGTCAAAGTTAACTGTAAAACAGATGAAAACACTGAACAGAAAGAAGTACGCCAATTGTTTGGGCTTGATAAAAGTTTTGTTTCCTAGATTTTGTCTGCATAGATTCTAACCGTGAACTGCACAGTTTGTATTTTATGGACCAGTGTTTTTAGCAATTTTTAAAAACTGTTGAAAGCTAGGTGTAAATGATTGCCTCTGCATTTTGAGGAGGGGTGGGAGCATATATCTTTCTTTGGAACACATAGCAACAGTGAAAAGGACAATATTTATCCCTGGAGCGAATGTATTTGGATTTAGATATGTTTGTTGTTGCATTTTTGTGGCAGTTGCCAGTGAAACTTGCATGTAGAGTTGAAATAAAAAATGTTCTGGTAGAGACAGACATTTTCTCATTCCTGCAGTGTAATGTACGTGTGCAGAGCTGATGTTTTTGAACATCCTTCTCTTTCAGACTTTTCCATTCATTCAGTAAGAATGGTAGTGCTTAAGAGTTATTTGCAGAAGCTCTAACTTTTTCCAGCAGCTTTGGTTTGTGTGTTTTACCATCTTTTAACATGCTATAATGAGTTCTGTGTTCTTCAGCCATGAACAGTGCTTGAATTAATTCCTTTTTCCCGACATTGCAACTTCAGTTGCTGTCACAGCTGTCACTGAGAGGTGAAGAAAGCCGGGCTGCAAACACTTTCCTTTATGCCCTTTCATGGGCCAAAAGTTTTAGAGTATTCGTTTGTGCGTGTGTGTGTCTTCTGTGGAAGGTTGGGCACCAGGCTGGCAACTCGACACCATAAAACTCCACTGCCAATCATGAGCGGACAGGTGATCCGCTGTGGTGACCCCTAACCAGGAAAAGCCGAAAGAAGAAGAAGAAGGTTGTTCTGTGTTGCTTACCTTTTGCACTACTATATGTGGTACGGAAAGAGATAAGCCTCATCTTCTCCCATTAGTGAACATTTTTGGCTCATATTGTAAGGGGAGAAAACATAAAAAAACATAAAAAAACTACTAACCTTGTGAGCCTGTCACTGAGGAAAAAGATAATAAACTTTAACCTCAGTGACATCAGAGTAGGGAAAGAGTGAGGTGTGTCCCTAGACTTTTACTGGGTGTGAAACCAAACATGCGCAGAGATGCATCCATTAAAGTCTATGGACATAGCTCATGGTCTCCCTGTGATGGTGTCACTGTGGGATATATTAAATTTATTTGTGCCATAGTTTAATAAAAAGTTTACAAAGCTTTTTATGGAAAAGTGACCCAAGTAAATATGGAAGGAGAAAGATAAAAATGCATTGCTGCACTTAACTCAGATGTCACTATGCACCTCCAAAAATGGCCAGTACACTTCTAAACAAGATTGTCTGATGTTAGAGCCCAGGAGAAAAAGATTCTGAAATTTGACCCATGTATGTGATTTGCAGTGAGGAGCTTCAAGACAATAGACTTGACAGTCAGAAGGCTGCAACTGTTGACATGCATTAATGGTGGCAGTTAGAAGTCATGGGGGGGGGGGGGGCTAGTCTACACTCCAGTGTGAGGAAAGTTGGGTTTAGCAGAGTTATTCCTTTAACTGTGTTTCGCATAGTTCACTTGCACTGTGTTGCTGTTGAGGGTTGTAGTTATTTCTTCTCCTTTACCGTGTTCTGCTGCTGACTTGTGCTATTTCCCTTCTCCAGGCAGATACACAGATGGCATTAGATGCAGAGTTTCTTGATGTCTACAAAAACTGCAATGGAGTTGTCATGATGTTTGACATTACCAAGCAATGGTAAGAAAATCTTCTGCAAGTGTTTGCTACATCTTTTTCAAGTTATTGAGCAAAAATGCTGTGTGGGAATGCCTTAGCAACAGTGAAGTAATAAATAAGGCACTTTCACCATGCATTTTATTGCAACAGGTATTCTGTTTAGAACTTTGTACATTCACAGGCATTGTAATATAAATTCCTTTTGTGTAACATTTTGTAGCTGTGTGGAGTAAGTAATCACTTAATTAAGACGTTCTACAAAGAAACAGCTCCAGTACTTATTATTAATGCCCACCCCTCCAGGCATGTCTAAAGGTCAGTTCCCTGTGCTTTCTGCTATTGACCTGGTGAACTTGGGAATCCTGAGGCAATGTAGCAAATGCTTCATGTACACCGACAACCCTCTCCTCTTACCTCCCAACACTATGACTTGCCAGAGATGCACTTATATTTCCAAATTGGAAGCCACGCACTCTCCAGCCAAGACCGGAATAGATGGTCAGTTTACACTTGCACCACACCACATGGAACACGTAGCCCTCCAGAACACACACCAGCACTGCCTTCACATAAAAACACAAACCACACATCCACCTTCGAGGAGGCTGTCAATAAAAATCTACCCAAACAGCAGAGACCGCCAAACCAGAAACGCCCTCAACCACCACAACACAACACTAATCACGAGACACATAACTCTCCCAAACAGTGTGCCACTCACCCAAAGCCCCTAAGGCATAGCAGCATGCCCAAAACACTAGTCATAGGTGACTCGCTAGTGAGGCATGTTGATGTTCACTCACTAGGTTGAATAAGGAGAAAGTAAGTCATCTGCCTGTCGGGTGCCAGGATCCGCCACATAACACACACACTCGGGTCCCTCAACAACAGGTACAAATATGACTCTGTCGTACATGGGATGTGAATGACCTGAGACGTACCTCCCTGGACTACATGAAAAGAGACCTGGATGAGCTTCTAGGATTTTGTAGCCCAGGTGGGTATGACCGTAGTCCTGAGCAGCATCCTACCATCTCCCAGAATGATACCACACTACAAGCAGAAAATGATTGATTTCAACAGCTGGCTAAGTTTCTGGTGTCATTCTAAGGGGAACCAGTATCTGTCTGCTTGGGATGACATGATTGACAGACCTCGATGCTTTGCCAGTGATGGCCTGCATCTGTCACCCGTGGGCTTCCGGATACTGGCCAAGGCTCTTGCCAACCCTATAGTGCCTTTTTAGGCAGTGTTCCAAAGACCAAATTACCACTGTAACAGTTACAAAGAAATGCAATCTGAGGGTCATGCTGCTTAATGCTAGAAGTCTAAATCTCAAAATGCACTCACTCAAAGCATTTCTTAAAAATGGAGAACATCGACATTTGTGCTGTAATAGAGACCTGGTTCAAGGCAGCAAAAAGCACCCCTGCACTACCAGGCTATAATTCATTCCACACATTTTGGCCCCAGAACTTGGACCAAAGCTCCAAAGGCAGTGGTGTTTCCATATTCATAAATGATGCGCACACCTCCAGACTGGTAGCCCAACATAACACATCAGAGATACTTCAAGTGCAGCTAACATTGAGTAAGACAACAATTCAGGTCGTAGCCTGCTATAGGTCCCCAACCATGTACCAAGACTCGCAGTCCACGTTCTTAAGCACCCTGGAGAATATTAGGGTCCAACCTAACACTGTCATACTGGGCGACTTCAATTACCCCTCCATTAACTGGGAAAACTACTCATGTACCAATACACTTGCCCAACATTTCCTGGAATTCATTAATTCCAATGCCCTGGACTAGCTTGTTCTCACCCCTGCTAGATGTAGCAACATCCTTGATCTGGTCATTGCTAACATGGGTGACCGTTGCTCTACACCAATAGTCAACTTCTCCCTGGTTAGATCTGACCACAAACTAATCACCTTGGAAATCCACATCCTTCCCACCCCCTGCAAAGGAAACCACCATGAAAATTTCTCCAAAGCTAACTTTGGGCTCCTAAAAACAGAGGTGGCTAACTTCACGGCACCCATGCGAATGGGGAATAGTTGCATGACTGCCAAATCTTACACCAATGGACTGTACGGACAAGTACACAAATGCATGGATCTCGCCATACCCAGTAGAACCAAGATGCTCTCCTCCAAAAAAAGGAAGCCAGTCTGGTGGTCCTCTGCCATAAACCAACTCTGTAACAGAAGGAGGAAACTGATGTGAAATAAGGTGAAGTCCTAAGACTGGAAAAACTCCCTTGTCAGCCTCAATAAAAACTTGAGATCCCTCATCAAATCCTCTAAAGGTAGCTATGAAAACAGAATTGTAGCAGATGGTAAAGACAACCACAAGGCCTTTTATTGTTATGTAAAGAACCTCCATGGCAGTGCCCATATTTACTCTGTGCTACTGCACAATGGTACCTCCTATACTGAGCCAACAGATATTGCCAATGTACTGAATAACAGATTCATTGTCAGCTTTACCCCTCTCCCCCAAGGACCAATCACAATACCAGTAGATTGCCAGGCACCTAGTATTACTGCTGCACAGGTTAAAACAGCACTGTCCAATGCCAAGAATACAGCTTCTATGGGACCTGACAATATCTCTGGCTGTGTTCTACATGAACTACAGTGAACTGGCACCTTACCTGTGTGCCTTTTCAATTACAGCCTCACCTCAGGCTTTGTCCCTACCGAATGGCACACTGCTACGGTCATCCCTCTGCACAGAGGAGGAGTGACTACAGACCCTGAGAACTATCGCCCCATTAGCCTGATGAGTCTGATATGCAAAGCTATGGAACACATCATCATAGACCTAATAAACAAGGTTATAGGTAATCTCCAAACTCTGGATCCCACACAGTTTGGTTTTGTGAAGGGTAGATCATGCCTGCTTAACTTGGTCGACTTCTTTGAGTCAATCACCAGAGCTTTGGATGAAGGCAAGGTGGTTCATACAGCCTTCCTTGATCTGGCCAAGGCCTTTGATACCATTCCCAACTCAGGAATCATAGAAAAACTCACTAAGCTAGGTATCAACCCCTATATCACTAAGTGGGTTGCAAACTGGCTCACAGATAGAACCCATAGTGTGAAAGTAGCTGACTATAAGTCAGACTGCTGACCAGTCCCACAGGGTTCGGTCCTGGGTCCTTTTCTATTTTGTATCTACTTCTCTGAAGTTCAGGCCAGTATGATGGAACTCTGGCTGACAAAGTTCGCAGACGATTGCAAGCTGGGAGCTATTATTAACTTCCCAAGTGATGCTGACATCCTACAGAAAGGCCTCACTGAGACCAACGACTGGTGTCAGAACCTTGGCCTTAACTGCAATGCCGAAAAATGTGTCATCATCCCCTTTGGGAAAAACCCAGTTCCCATGAATTAAAACATCAATGGTAGCCCATTGAACACAGAAGGCGTTATAAGAGATCGGGGAGCACAGATTGACAGCAACCTCTCTTTTGATCATCACATTGCCACTGTGGTCAGAAAGTCCTTTTATGTGGCACATCTCATTACTAAGGGTTTTGCATCCAGGAAAAAATAGGTCATTGTCTCCCTCTACACGTCTCTCATTAGGCCACTCATCGAGTACAGTGCCCCATTTGGCATGTACCTCACTAGACACCTGCAACAACTGGAAAGGCTGCAAAGGATGTTCATCGTGTTTCACTGTTGCAGTCATGACTGTAGGATCCTCCCCTGCCGGCAGGCAGTCCTCGGTCGGCCAGAATCCCAAAGTCTGGGTCCGGCGTCGGCTGTTCAACCACGCTCCCTGACGTCAGAGCGCCAGGAGTACAAAGCTGACAGACGACGCTATCTTCTCCAGTCTTTCTTGCCGTGCGGTGATAGCAGTTCGCAAGTGCCGGTCGGCTGACTCCTGACGATTTTTTCTAATAAACTTCAGTCCGAAGACTTTCTTCTCCACTCAAAGCTAAGTACCCCATTGGGGAAACCTTTTCTTGCTCCAGTCCGATGTCAGAAAAAGTTAATAATTGCATTTCATGTGGGAAGCAAATACGTCATAAGGATTTTCATTCTTACTGTATTCCTTGCTTAGGCCCTGACCACGACGTAGCTAGTTGTCGGTTTTGTGCAAGATTCAATCAGAGTACAATTAAACGAAGGTACGATTTTAATTACTTCGGTAGGCGCTTTAACTACAAAATGTAGTCGGATACGGTTCCGGCTACCGGAGTTCACAAACGTCGCAAGGATAAAGACAGGCCTCCGAGGTCCAAATCTGATGATAGCGCACAAGCGGAGCCAGCTTCAGGTTCGGCCGTCGTCAGTGAGGCACTTTTGCAGCCCCTGTCGTCGGCCATTTCAGAACCGATGGCCGAAACGGACTCTCATGAGGAGCCAACAAGGCCTTTAAATATCTCTATTGCAGGACCTTCGGACAATGCTCCTTCGGATAGGTCCGGAGCCGCTGTGCAGGTACCGGCTTCCGAAGGGGGTTTCAGGCCTACTCAGCTTATAATAAAGGCAAAGCCAAAGACAAAGGCAAAGACTCCTTCTAAATCAAAGACTGCAACACAGGCCTCTTCTGAACCGGCTCCCAAATCACAGAAACAGTTACTCAAGATGGCGGAGGATTTACTTACTATGATTAGGGGTTCACATCCCCCTCCAGATAAAAGGCCAAGGCAAGATGTTTATTATGATTCCTCTGTTCAGGCTTCTGTTTCTTCAGTTTCTTCTTCTGACCAGGAATATTCTTTCCCTCCTTATGAGGATTCTGATGCTGAGGAATCTATTCCCTCAGCTTCTCCCCCTGAGGATTTCTCTTTTGGGGAAACTTTGCATGAAATGAGGGAACATTTCCACTGGGAAGGACAGGAGTATTCAGAATCTAAGAAAAGACTAAGGGGATTTTTTTCTTCTCCCCCAACATAGACCCCTGGCTATTCCTCCTGTTTTGGATATTGTGGATGATGCTTTTTCGGAGGCTAATTTAACCCCTGATTCTTTTCCTCCTGCTCCTGTCAAGCTGGATAGATATTACAGGGTTCCTGATTCCCACCAGTTTTTATACAAGAACCCTTCTGCTGACCCTGAAACCATTTCTCAGGGCCCTAAGGGAGTTAAGGCTGCTTCTGCCAAAAATCCCATTCCCACTGAAAAGGACTCTAGATCTTTAGAAAGATGGGGCAAAAAAGTGTACACTTCTGCTACTTTGTCCATCAGGGCTTTAAACTGTCAGTTTCATATGCTGAAATACCAGCAATTTCTCTTGTCTGTTTTAAAACAAAAGCTTACTTCCATTTCTGCCTGTGCAGAAGACAAGGAATTACATGACTTATTGCATGCCACTGAGCAAGTTGGAAAGCATGGTTTACACTGTGGATTTGATGCCTTGGAGGCTTCTTGTAGGGCTGCTGCCTCCGGCACAGTCATTAGAAGGCATGCATGGCTAAAGGAACAAAATTTGCCAGAACAAGTGAAAGCTAAATTATTGGATGCTCCTGTTCAGCATAATGTTTTGTTTGGATCAAAAGCTGAAGAAGTGATCAAAAAGATGGAGGATAAGGCGAAATCCATGCAAACAGTTAAAGATTTCTTACAAGTACAGCCACCAAGATTTAGCAGAAATTGGCCTTCTAAAAATTGGTCCTTTCCCACTTCAGACAGGCCTCAGAGGGGTAGATATAGACGCTCCAGAGGAAGGCCTCAAACACAAGGTTCTTATAGACCAAGACAGTGGACTGCTTCCACCCCTAGGGGAGGAGAGGACAGGTCACAATCTCATAGGAAACAAACTCAATGACTCCCTCTGTTGGGCTGCAGGAACTTCTTGCCTGGAAGCCTCTCTCGGAGGAAAACTCTCTCTTTTTTATCAAAATTGGACTCATATAACCCAAGACAAGTGGGTTCTGGATGTGGTTCTAAGAGGTTACAAATTCCATTTTCATACCCTGCCAAGGTCAAGCGGATGGCCAGACCTTCCAAAACATCAATGGACGGAGGCCTTAAACCAGGTGGAAGCTCTTTTGGCTATGAAAGCCATAGAACTGGTTCCGCTTTCAGAGATGGGACAAGGTTTTTACTCAAGGCTCTTTCTAGTCCCCAGGAAGCAAAGCTCATGGAGACCCATTCTGGATCTGTCAATCTTGAACACCTTTCTAGAGATTCCAAAATTCAAGATGCTTACTCTACAGCAGCTACTTCCAATGCTGTCCAAAGATGCTTGGATGGTAACTTTGGATTTAAAGGAGGCATATTTACACATTCCCATCAGGCAGGAACGCAGAACATACCTCAGGTTCAAGGCCGGATCGAGGCACTTTCAATTCTCTGCACTGCCCTTTGGATTGTCTACTGCACCCAGGGTCTTCACCAAATGCCTGGCTCCAGTAGTAGCTTACTGCAGACCCAAGGGAATTCAAATTTACCCTTATCTGGACGATTGTCTAATTCAGGCAGACAGCAAGGATGTCTTACTCCAGCATCTAGAATTTGTTCAGAACCTCCTCAAGTTCCTGGGTTTCTCTGTAAACATAAAAAAGTCAAATTTGACACCCTCACAACAGATAACTTTTCTGGGTGCTCTTCTAAACACCACAACCCAGATGGCATTTCTAACATCCGAAAAACAGTTACAGCTGGCTTCAACTTTCAAAACCTTGGCAACGTTAACTCGGCTATCTGCAAGGAGATTCCTTCAGGCTCTGGGTTACATGGCCTCCTGCATCCTTCTCGTACCATATGCAAGACTACACATGAGGAAAATACAGTGGTACCTAAAAAGTGTATGGTCTCAGCATTGCCACAGTTTAGACATACTGATCTCCGTCCTTCCTTGCCTTCAAAAGGAATTTCTTTGGTGGTCCAGGGCATGTACTCTAAACAAAGGGAAATCCTTCTGTCTGCCTTCTGCCACTCAGATTCTAACCACGGACGCCTCGGATTATGCTTGGGGAGCCCATTTTCAGGGCAACTGTCTGCAGGGCTTTTGGACAAAGGATCAGAAGCACCTGCATATCAATTTAAAGGAAATGTTAGCCATCCAGGAAGCTCTACTGGCCTTCAGGAATCTTTTACATCCAGGACAACTACTAATACGGACAGACAACACCACAGTTATGTGGTACATAAACAAGCAAGGGGGATCTCATTCCTACCCCCTTTGCAGACTAGCCATGGATCTATGGAACACAGCTCTAGCTTGCAATCTGGACCTTCAAGCTCAGTTTCTACCAGGGAAGCTAAACTTCCTGGCAGACAGTCTGAGCAGAAACCTTTCGGATCCACACGAATGGATGCTGGACACCAAAATATTCAGGATGATAACAGCAGTCTGGGGATGTCCTCACATAGACCTCTTTGCATCCCACCTCAATCATCAACTACAGAATTTTTGCACAAGGACTTTCCACAAAGAAGCTTGGAAAGTGGATGCCCTATCATTCAGTTGGAGGAAACTTTCGGGATATGCCTTTCAGCCTCTTCCTCTTCTTCCACGGGTATTATTAAAGATAAAACAGGACAAGCCCAAGATGATAAGCTTGCTGGCCCCAAATTGGCCTCAACAGTTTTGGTACCCAACTCTGAAAAACCTATGTCTGGAGCCTCCTTGGGTTTTACCTCCGTCTCCGAACCTTCTGTCCCAACATCAGGGTCAGGTTCTACACTCTCATGTCGGAACTCTCAGCCTGGCGGCCTGGTTTATCCAGGGCCTTTGATTTCTTCTTTCCTACCCAAGCAGGTTATGGATGTCATTTTGGAAGCCAGACGTCCTAGTACTAGAAAATCTTATGCAGGAAAATGGAAAAGATTTTGTTCCTGGATGCAGGCTCAGAATTCTGATCCTCTTCTTCCGAACATTCCTTTAATTTTACTTTACTTGACAGATCACTTACATAACGGTCTCTCTTTCTCTTCCATTAAGATTCATGCCTCTGCTATTTCTGCTCATTATAATACAGACCCTCCAATCTTTTCCAACCAGCTCATGAGACAGTTTCTCAGGGGAGCTAAGAACTTAAGACCTCCTAGATCTCCTCCCATTCCTGCTTGGGATCTCAACTATGTTTTGGAAAAACTGACCTTGCCTCCTTTTGAGCCTGCCGCCTCTTCTGACATCAAGTTTTTTATCTTGGAAGACAGCTATTCTGTTAGCCCTAACCTCTGCCAGGAGAGTTTCAGAGTTACAAGCTCTTATGGCGGTGGAGCCTTATATTATTTTTCATCAAGACAGAGTGTGTCTGAGGACTAATCCTACCTTCATGCCTAAGGTGGTTTCCAAAGTGGCTTTAAATCAGACTATCCACTTGTCTACCTTTTTCCCCACTCCTCAAAATAAAGGGGAAAGGATCTTACATTCCTTGGATATACACAGACAACTACGTTTTTACCTGGACAGAACCAAGGACATCAGGAAATCAGAGCAATTGTTTGTTTCTTATGCTTCAAGTTCCCAAGGTAAAGCCATTTCAAAACAGACCATTTCTAAATGGATTGCTCATGGAATCAGATTTTGTTATTCTCACCATGGAAAGCAAATCCCAGGGAGTATACGGACTCATTCCACCAGAGCTGCTGCCACTTCATGCTTTTCTCAGGGGAGTTCCTACCAAGGACATTTTGGAGGCTGCAACTTGGAGTTCAGTGCATACTTTTTCTAAGCACTACAATCTACCTCTCTACTCTAAGTCTAGGGCAGGCTTTGCCTCTGCAGTCTTGCAGGGCCTTTTAGCCGCCCCTTCTTCTTTATGACCACCTCCCTTTCTTTCAGCTTTGGGATTCTACCCTACAGTCATGACTGCAACAGTGAAACACGATGAACATAGTACAGTTGTGTACACCTACCATAAATGTAGATGTTCGAGTGTCTTCACTGTTGCAGTCTGGGTTTCCCTCCCTCCTATCCCCTCTTGTTTTTACTTTTGTGTGGTTCCTTTTTTCACCATTCTTCTGAGGTGTATTTGCAAGGGATATCGGACCTTTTTCATTTTGGGACTCCTGACATCTGGGGCAAGAAAGACTGGAGAAGATGGCGTCGGCTGTCAGCTTTGTACTCCTGGCGCTCTGACGTCAGGGAGCGTGGTTGAACAGCCGACGCTAGACCCAGACTTTGGGATTCTGGCCGACCGAGGACTGCCTGCCGGCAGGGGAGGACCCTACAGTCATGACTGCAACAGTGAAGACACTTGAACATCTACATTTATGGTAGGTGTACACAACTGTACTTTCCTCACAAAGAAGATCCTAGGCCTTAAACACTTGTCCCTGTATGGACAGACTGAAAAAACTCCAACTCTTCTCTGTCTCATATCTCCTACTTAGAGGCGATCTCTGCTTGACTTACAAAGCCATGTCTAATCCAGCTCTGTTAGAAATGCTACATCTGAAGAAATCCCAATCCCCCACACTACACGCGCCACAGACCTCAACCTCATTACCACAATCAATAGAACAAGCTGGAGGGACAGGTTCATAACCCGGAGACTGGCCATGCTATGGAATAGACTTTCCATACATGTCCAGCAGAGCACCTCACTGACCCTCTTCATGGGAAATCTTGAGTGGATGGGAAATGGAAAATTCATCCTGGGGATAACTCTAGTGGCTCTACTCAACAGAGGCAGTGGGAACTAAGGTCGAGTGGCACATTGCCAGTGTAATCCTATGGGCTAGGCTTGTACAGGCCCCAGGGCCATTAGCCTAGTACACACCAATGAACCTGTGAACCTAAGAGATGCACAGAACCCCAAATATTTTCCAGTCTATCTTTCAGCATCTAATGGAAGAATGTTTATTTTTATTAAAGATTAGTCCCTTTAGATGTTTCCATTTTTAGTGTTTATAAAGGACTGTGGACATATTAAATCATAGGATCGTAGGAGGTTACTAGGCTAATTGCCCTAGAGCTTTATAAGCTTAGCCATTCATGCCCAACTTATCATTGCCCCTGTGCTAGAATGGCTTTGGTATATGTCTGTGACTTAGGGCATCTACAGGCTGCCCCTTTTCATAAGGGCCACAACTGATAAGCCACAGGGTGAATTTGCAATTTCTTATTCATTGGTGCAAATTGCATTTGAATAGGTGTAGGGATGAGGTCTGTTTCTCTTGAATGGATGTCTATTCCAGAGAAGGGACCATCTCTTGGACACATAAATGTCCGTCCAACATGTTTTGGTTATGTTACAGATAAAGTTTAACTCCTTAGATCTGGTAATTCTAGTACTGTTTGTTATGCAAATGTGTAGCAGATCCATCAGAGCTGGATTGGCTAATACCTTGTAATTTAGGCATAGATTGCCCCTTAGTCTGCAGGAGATAGAGTACAAGGATAAGGCTTTGAGGCAGTCCGCATAGGACATATTATGTACACCCTGTATTCTTTTAGTGAGGAATCTCTGTGGCTGCTTCATCTGTTGCATATGCTTGGTGAGGTACATGCTGAAGGGTGCACTGTACTCAATTATTGGTCTAATAAGGCCTAAGCATAGTGGGACTATGATCTCCTTAGATCGGAATGCCATGTGCAAACTTATAACTAGTAACCACATGCAGTAGCACCGCAGAAACAGACTAGCCACTCAGGCGTAGAAGCACTAATACTTTATTAGCAAAACTCAGTTAAGCGCTTTTGTCCATAAAAACTGGATGACATCTGAACTAATATGACAAGTAATACATGAATTTAAATAGAAATCAGCAACCAGTCATATCAAACCGGAAATTGTTTACATGATTAAATAACTGAAAGCACATGACCACCAGATTAAAAAAAAAAAAATGTACTGTTAAAAAGTAATTTATCAAAGTTTTGTGGCCCTCTTTAACAATGGAGCAATGGAAATACACCCATTAATACCAGTGTAGTTATGTGCATTTAAACAGAGTTGCCAAAGTAACGTCTTATGTTTTAAAGACTTCTCTCAAGTGCCACTCCTAGGATCACGGGCTACAATTTCCAATATGCCAAACATAAATTTATTAAAATTGTGACAAACTAAGGAGTGTTGATACAATGCATTATTATTGTTGGGCCTTTTGATGTCATACAAATGCTCATGTATTTGCTTTTTAAGGGAACGCTCAGTTTTTCCCAAATAAAAAGCAGAACAAAGATGCACATTTGGCCAGGTATACTAAACCTGTAGACAAACCATTACCACTTTGAAAATAAACCTTAGTGTTAGCATAATTGTGTAAGGAACACATTTCTGAATCAGCATTGGCCATACGTCCCATATTTACAAGTCCATCTTTTGCTAAAATTAAGGCCTTCATTAACAGAATATTACTCAAATAATTGTTTAAAAATACTGCATATCTTACAAACAAAATGTGGTCTGGTCCTTACGTTATTAAAAACAGAATCATTAACCCTAAACTTTTTTTCAGTTAAGGTTAATAATATTCCTTAATTTTGCTGGTATCATATCTGTGGGCTAAAACCATGGAACTGATAAACTGATTATTTGAATTTTCTATTTTGCAGTGACTGCTAAGATCACAAAATTTCCCAAGGAGGGGAAATGTCTCACTTGGTGATGATCAATAACATATTGAAAGGTGTCATTAATTAATTCTTGTATTCTTCCTGCATGTTAACTTATTTTCCTTTATGTATCTTTCTCTTTTAACTGGTACATCGCTGCTTTACATATTATGTTAACAATGAAAAAAAATTGTAATTCCAGTTATTCTTTTGTATAAAACTCTTCATACCCTATGTTGTCTACTGCATTAGTACATTTGTATTCTGCTTGTATGTCCATTATTATATATTGTTAATAATTCTTGTATATATTATCTTTTTGTAGTTTGTATTTGCTTTGTGGAACTTTTCTCTTCGTGTCTCCACTGAAAAACTGGTCATGTGGCCCAGTTGGACTAACCCAGTTAACAAAAGACAAATAAATAAATAAATGTTTACTTATTTAGTGAAGGCTTCAGTTTAATTGCTTGAACTGGCCTCTCCCCAGACTCTTGCGTTTGCTGCATCCTAAAAGAAAGTTAAAAAAGATAGTGGATTATTTTTCATAATAATTATTGGTCTAGTCTGTCTTGTGAGCCTGTAAACGTGATGTGAAAAAGCAAGTAATCAAAAGGCATTGTGGGTATTTATTTCAGGCTCCACAGATTCTTTATGAAACATTTGTATTACGGTGTAGTTTGAACTCCTTTGTAGGAACTTAATGCCACCTCTTTGTGCAGGTGCGTATGATCTGTATAAAAGGTAGAACAACTATACCCAATAAATTCATGAGGAAGCATCCTGTATTATTGAAGTTTCTTGTTAACTGGAGCCATGCTTGCCTAGTATTTTCTGTTATATTTCTTTATTTGGACTGGTTTTAGTTGGTTATTTCTTCTGTGACCTCTGCTGGCATTGCATTTTGAATCACAAATAGTTCTTTCTTTGTCCCTTTAATTTTTTAGGACATTTAACTACATAGAAAAGGAACTCCCAAATGTGCCACGGGACATTCCAGTATGTGTGCTAGGCAATTACCGGGATATGGGAGAACATCGGGTCATATTGCCTGATGATGTGCGGACATTTATTGATCGATTAAATAGGTACGCAAGCATTTAGTTTTAATGTGTTTGCATCTTTGCTCAAAGCTACACTGTTTGTGTGTGTGTTTTTTGGAAAGTGGTACAGGAGACTGAGCCTGATGACATTGTGGTGTTTTGATGTACCACAACTTGTGGAAAGGATCACAAATGCTTCGATTTGGTGGGCAGTGAGAGAAATACTGCTATAAGATGCTAACTAGTACATAAAAGATACCCTCATTTGAGTATGTATTTTTTCTACATTAGTTACAATTAAGCGGCATTACATGCCTGTCTAAAAGCCTGCATACCACAGTCATAACTACGTCCTTTTTCTAGAGGGATACATTCCTTTACTCTGAGGATCAAATGAGAAGCATTTTTGTACTTTAGAAATGAAGGCGGATGGAGTTCTACTGTATGGAAATGACAGTGTAATACATACATGGTTGGGAGAGTGGCCTAATGGTTAAGGTGTTTGCCTTACAAACACAAGGTGCAGGGTTTGAGTCTCACAAGGGATAATTGGCTAGGCTCAGAAATGGCTCATAAGGCCAGTTTGCCTAGTAATAATCTATGAACCTATGAACATTAACACAGTAGACTGAATGTGAACTTTGTTATGTACCCTGTGTTCGATTCCTGCATACATTTATATACTTTGTAGTGAACATTTGCAGCTGTACCAATGCTCACAGGTCATCTCTGAAAAAGATGATTTCATCTAGCAGGTCTTAACATGGTTAATAAAGATTAGGTAAACTAGAATGAAAAAATAAATAGTGGCTTGTGTATGGCACTTGTCTGCAAAGGGTCTGCTGTCCAGCCTGGTCACCTGATTAAAGAATGAACGAATAAATAATTAAATGCAGTGGCTAAGATCCAGGTTCCCTGTATATCTGCAGCTCCACTTTGTAATTTTGAAAGCCCAAAATCTCGAGTTTTGATGCATTGAACTCAAAACATCGAGATTTTGGAATCTCAAAACTTCAAAGTGGTACAAAAAACTAAGTAAAACAATGTTTTTGCAGGGGGGCAAGGCCCCCTGCACCCCCTACACCCCCTGCAACTTAAATATACCATCTCCGAGAAACTGTAGTACAAATTAGACTGAATGTGAACTTTGTTATGTACCCTGGGTTCGATTCCTGCATACATTTATATACTTTGTAGTGAACATTTGCAGCTGTACCAATGCTCACAGGTCATCTCTGAAAAAGATGATTTCATCTAGCAGGTCTTAACATGGTTAATAAAGATTAGGTAAACTAGAATGAAAAAATAAATAGTGGCTTGTGTATGGCACTTGTCTGCAAAGGGTCTGCTGTCCAGCCTGGTCACCTGATTAAATAATGAACGAATAAATAATTAAATGCAGTGGCTAAGATCCAGGTTCCCTGTATATCTGCGGCTCCACTTTGAAATTTTGAAAGCCCAAAATCTCGAGTTTTGATACATCGAACTCAAAACATCGAGATTTTGGACTCTCGAAACTTCAAAGTGGTACAAAAAAAATAAGTGAAACATTGTTTTTGCAGGGGAGCCCCCCTGCACCCCCTACACCCCCTGCAACTTAAATATAGCATCTCCGAGAAACTGTAGTACAAATTGGAAGAACAAAGTTATTGTTGAGAATGGACTGATCAGGAATATTTCCCAGATATATGGAAATTTATTCTTGATATGTATACGAAAAGTCATTCCTGCGTTCTAAACTACAGTGTAGTGACATTACAATGGAATGGAAAAATCCAAACCATATAGTGTCATGTGTTGTTGCGCTGGAGTTTTCATGCTGCGCGTCAGTCTGCTGCTTAGGGTTACACTTATTGTTTCCTTTGTACCCTATGTAACACGACAGTACTACAGATATGTTGTCCCTGGAATAAGGTTGTATATATGATGAGGCTACACATTAAGAGAGTTCTTGTATTTTCACTATTGCTTAAAAATGGAAAACCATTTCATTTATACTGTCAGAATATTCAGAATGAATATATTTGGCAGTTAATGTACACTGTCCAATGTAAGTCTTAAAAAATAATACTAGACAGGGCCAATGGCATAGATGGTTAAAGTCATGACTGTTGTCCGTATGACCCAAGTTTTATGAGTGGTGTAGGTGTTTGACCGAATTAACAGGAGGACTTGATTATGGGAGAGGGGCAGAGCCAGCTGCATACTACATAGACAAGGGGGTGCAAACATGTGGCCTTGCTGTTGGAATAGAACCTACAGCCTTCTGCATCAAAGTCAAATGTGCTACCTGTTGCTTTGGACAGTTACAGTAATGCAGCATTCAGCATTTAGTTATGCAAAGACCAGCACCATGGGACAGTCATTGTTTTCAACAGTACTTTAATATTTTTTATGTTAAGGGTTTTGGCAGCTTGTGTGTATATGTGTGTGTGTGTGTGTGTGTGTGTGTGTGTGTGTGTGTGTATGTACATATATTGTTTTTACTAATGTACACATGCTTAGTTAAGTTAATTTTATAAATGCCTTTTTATATTAGTGGGTGTCTAAATAAATACAGCATTCTGCTGTGCAAAAAACAGTCTTCCTGGACAATCTTAGTGTTCCGCACTACTGTATCTCTTGCTCAAAAAGCTGCCATGGCATACCCCCCAGGCTTCTTTTGCATTTGTTTACACACTCTGGAATGCTGCTGTGTTAAATGGTTAGCATCTTCATAAGTGTGTCTTGCAGTCATGGGTCAGTACCAATATTGGATGATAAGATGCTGCTAGTTGTGGGTCCTTATTCTCTTGGATAATAGGGATAATAATCGCATTTGTCCACGAGAGTGGAATTCTTGTAGTTATTAATATTTCATTAAATAGATCCTTCCAAGTAAGTTATCTTTTCCCCCAAAACGTTTATACTTCAGCTGGGATCGTGTCTGAACTGCATGATTTGTTATTTATTTTCCTTCTCAGGGCTTCTTCTATATCTCTTATTGTTATTATTGCTATCTCATGCTCCAGCTTTGACACTTCATCTTCTGTTAAAGCTTTCGACATCACTGAGCTGAGTAATTGTCTTAACAGTGCACTTTCTCCTAGTAGCTCTCTACCTGTTTTGTAGAGGGCAGAGGCGATCGTTACATGTTGGGCCTTCGTCTCCATCTTTGTTGTTCCCTCAACCTTTGACCACTGCCTGTTCACTTATGCTGTTAATACCGTAATCACATTGCCAGAGCGTGCAGCATTTGTGGCCTGTCTGTGTTATGTCGTAATAGGAGTCTGTGGTCTCCTAGCTCTTGCAGTTTTTACTGTAATTCCCTCAGTTCTACCTACTTGCCCTCCGCCATGCTATTACCATTTAACTGAGTCTCCATAACCTGTTTAATCCCAGTTTTCTTTGGTCTTGCCTTCTTTATAGCTGCCCTTTCCCGATTTAGTACTACTTCACATATCTCTATTTTGCACTGGTCCCATGACTCTGGTCTTGTTTGCTTTATTTCTTCTTGCCTGTGTTTGGTAATCCCTAGTACCTAGTTCTCCTAATTCTTATTCTGCAGTTTATAGGTAGGAAAATGCCATTGTCTTTTGACTGATAATAACCCCCCCCCCCCCCCCGCTTAAACAATGTCCAGAGGAGACACTGTCAGAGATCTGATTGGTCTGTCTGCCTTTTTAATTTGATCAGCATTTTCCAAATTTAGGAATCTTTTATGTAAATAGGACCAAGTGTCATGTTTTCTTAAATAAAAGTGTTTGGTGCTCAAAATTGCATGCTTACCGCACATTCTGCAACTCCAGGTTACTTAAAAATGCTTTTATATCCTCCTCTGCCTTAGTCAAACTCTTGTCGTGCATGTTACTTTGGACGTATTCTGGGTTGTGAATTTGATTGCAGTCAACTATTACTAACAGTGTTAGGCAAATCATCGAGTACAATGCCCCATTTGGCATGTGCCTCACTAGACACCTGCAACAACTGGAGAGACCGCAAAAAATACCTCACAAAGAGGATCCTAGGTCTTAAACACTTGTCCTATATGGACAGACACAAGAAACTCCAACTATTCTGTCTCATATCGCCTACTTAGAGGCGAGCTCTGCTTGACTTACAAAGCCATGTCTAACCCAGCTCTGTTAGGAATGCTACATCTAAAGAAATCCCAATCCCTCCACACTACACACTCCAGAGACCTCAACCTCATTACCACAATCAACAGAATATTTCTGTGTTGGAGGGAAGCCTTCTAGCATAATTTTGTTTCTTAGAACTAGCCAGTTTTCTAGTTTCAGCACTCAAATCTGTTTCTTTGAGCTCAGCACTTATTCAGAACTCATTGTAGGCACTAAATAAGTGACAATTACTACAGCACTCAACTTTCCTCACTTGACTAGAGGAAAACAGTTTTTAGTACATAATAAATAAGCACCTATCCAGACATGTCTAAGGGTCAGCTCCCGATGTTTTCTCCTGTCTACCTGATGAATCTGGGCATCTTGGGGCAATGCAGCAATTAGCCTCATGTACACAGAGAGCCCTCTCCTCCTACCACCCAACACTACAACCTGTGAGAGATGCAGTTATATAACCAAACTGGAAGCAAAGCTCTCTTCACCCAAGACTGGACTAGACAGTCAAGAGGAGAAGTTAAACACTTGCACCACACCACACTCATCACATAGTCCCTCAAAACCTACACCACCAAAACACACACATAGAAATACAAAACACACATCTACATTTGTGGAGGCTCTCAAAAAAAATCTACCCAAGCAACAGGGACTTCCAAAGCAGAAACGTAAGCAACCTCCACCCCCCCCAACACTACCCAAATGGCACATAGCCCACAAACTCAGTGTGCCACTCAACCACAGCCCATAAGGCATAACAACGTACCTAACCCTCTAGTCATAGGTGACTCTATAGTCAGGCACACTGATGTTCCACTCACCAGGCTAAACAAGGAGAAAGTCACTGTCAGCTGCCTTTCAGGTGCCAAGATCCGCCACATAACGCATGCACTCAGGTCACTCCACAGCAAGTACAAATATGACTCTGTCATTGTCCATGTTGGTGTGAATGACCTGAGAAGTACCTCCCTGGACTACATGAAAATAGACATGGAAGAGCTTTCTGATCTTGTAGCCCAGGCAGGTATGACCCCAGCCCTGAGTAGCATCCTGCCATCACCCAGAATGATACCACAGTATAAGGACAAAATGATTGACTTCAACAATTGGCTAAGCTTCTGGTGTCATTCTAAGGGGATCCAGTATCTGTCTGCCTGGGATGACATGATCGACAAACCACGATGCTTTGCCAGAGATGGCCTGCACCTGTCGCCCTTGGGATTCCGGATATTGGCTAAGGCTCTTGCCACCCCTATAGTGCCTTTTTAGGCAAGAGTCAAATGACAAATTCACCACCGTAACAGGTACAAGCAAGCAAAATCTGAGGGTAATGCTACTCAATGCTAGAAGTCTAAACCTCAAAATGCACTCACTCAAGGCACTCCTTAAAATGGAGAACATCAACATCTGTGCAGTGACAGAGACTTGATTCAAGGCTCCAGAGAGCACCCCTGCATTACCAGGCTATAATTCATACCACACCTTTCGGCCACCTAACTTCGACCGAAGCACTAAAGGCAGAGGCGTGTCAATATTCATTAAGAATATCCACACCTCCAGGCTAGTTGCTCAACATAATGCATCTGAGATTATCCACTTGCAACTAACTACACAGTTAAAAAACACACCCTCCAAAGGCAAGAACACAGCATCCATGGGACCTGACAACATCCCAGGCTGCGTTCTGCCTGAACTACAGAACGTACTGGCACCCCACCTAAGTACCATGTTCAATCTTAGCCTCACCTCAGGCTTTGTGCCCACTGAATGGCGCACAGCAAAGCTTATCCCACTCCACAAAGGGGGAGCCACCACGGACCCTGGGAACTACCACCCCATTAGCCTGACGAGCCTGGTCTGCAAGGCTATGGAGCGTATCATTGTGGAACTTATAAACAATGACATTGGTAATCTCCAAACTCTGGACCCTACCCAGTTCGGGTTTGTAAAAGGCAGATCATGTCTCCTAAACCTGATAGACTTCTTTGAAGTGGTCACCAAAGCTGTAGATGAGGGTAAGGTGGTACACACACAGCCTGTCTAGATCTTACCAAGACTTTCGACACCATCCCCCACTCTGGAATTATAGACAAACTCACTAAACTAGGTACAAGTCCCTAAGTCACAAGATGGGCTGCCAACTGGCTCACTGACCGAACCCACACTGTGAAAGTAGCAGACTCTAAATCCAACTTCAGACCAGTGACAAGTGGAGTACCACAGGGTTCAGTCTTAGGTCCTCTTCTGTTTGGTATCTACTTCTCTGAAGTACAGGCTAACACAGAAGATCTTTGGCTAACAAAGTTCGCAGATGACTGCAAACTAGGAGCCATAATCAAATCTCCTAACGATGTGGACATCCTACAAAAGGGCCTCACTGAGACAGATGCCTAGTGTCAAAGCCATGGCCTCAAGCTCAATGTCAAAAAGTGCATTGTCATCCCTTTTGGTAAAAACTCTGTACCCATGAACTACCACATAGGCGGTAGTCTACTTAACACCGAAAGTGTGATAAGAAACCTTGGGACACAGGTGGACAGTAGTCTCTCCTTTGATAATCACATCACCACAGTAGTCAGGAAATCCTTCTACGTGGCACACCTCATCACAAAAGGTTTCTCATCCAGGAAAAAAAAGGTCATTGTTCCCCTCTACGCATCACTCAGACCCATTGTAGTGTACAATGCCCCTTTTGGTATGTACCTCACAAGACATCTACAACAGCAACTGGAAAGGCCACAGAAATACCTCACAAAGAGGATTACTGGCCTCAAACAGATGCCCTATGCAGACCGTCTCAAAAAACTCCAGCTTTACTCTGTCGCATATCGCTTACTCAGAGGCGATCTCTGCCTAACCTACAAAGCTATGTCAAACCCAGAGCTGTTGGACATGCTCCACGTAAAGAAATCCCAATCCCTCCGAGCTACATGCTCTAGGGACCTAAACCTTGTCACCACAATAAACAGAACATGCTGGAGGGATAGATTCCTGTCTCAGAGACTTCCCATACTCTGGACAAACTACCTATCTATATCAAACAAAGCTCCTCATTAGCACTCTTCAAGAAAAATCTTGATGATTGGATGGGAGATAGGAAATTCACCTCCGGGATCACTTCTGTGGCACTGTTTGACAGGGGCACAGGAAAATAATTTTCTTGGGTGGCAAAAGCCAGGGTGC
The DNA here is from genome assembly GCF_019279795.1 of Protopterus annectens. NCBI lineage: Eukaryota > Metazoa > Chordata > Ceratodontiformes > Protopteridae > Protopterus > Protopterus annectens. Next base: position 784,765,851 of record NC_056750.1, on the reverse strand, counting down.
CGTTTAGCTAGGCTTATATAGGCCCTAGAGCCAATAGCTTAGTACCTACCTATGAACATGCTGTACGGACAGGTTCATAACCCGGAGACTGCCCATGCTATGGAATAGACTTCCCTTACATGTCAAACAGAGCACCTCACTGGCCCTCTTCGAGAAGTCTTGATGAGTGCATGGGAAATAGAAAATTCACCCCAGGGATCACTCCAGTGACTCTACTCGACAGAGGCACTAGGAACTAAGGTTGGGTGGCATGATGCCAGGATAATCCTATGGGCTAGGCTTGTAAAGACTCCAGGGCCATTAGCCTAGTACACACCTTTACCCATCTGTAAAGTATTGTAAAGTCCTCTCTTAACCTTTGATTTATATTTTGTTGCTTCTCCCAGTACTCAAGTTTCTTTTGATTTGGTTGAACATTCTAATCTCACCTTTTGGGCTGTATTCGCGCTTTCTTTTAAAACCTGGTAGCTTTTAAATAGTGGAAAGAAATGGTAGTTATCTACACTTCCTCTCCTTGTGGTAGTGTCACATCGACATATGTCTGCCCATTCCCATTTGATATGGGCTCAAACTCCTTTTGTTCTCCAAGCCTCTCCAACCAGGTCACTGCTCCCTTTAGGTCTTGAGTTATTTTGGACATATTGAGGGTAAAGCAGTTTTACTTGTATTACTTTTGTCTAGCTATTTTAATCACTGGGAGAAAGCCAGCCCTTTTTCTTGTTTCCTGGGAGTGATCCTGCTAGATGAAAATTCTTGTAGAACTGAACATCCATTTGGTCTCAGCTTCAACAGCATTGATAACATCTGCTCCTTTATTTTGAAGTTTTCAGATCTAACAGTAATATGCTTAAGTGTCCAATTACTGCCTGCGGTCCAAATTGTATGATGGGCTCACTGTATTCTGATCTGTTCACATGACATTCCTGTCCATTCTGTAAGCAATCATACAACCAAGTCCTCACATTTTCTCCCTTCCAAACCTTCAGACATCCCACAGAGCCTTGTATTCTTGAGTCTACCTCTGTCTTGCTGATTGACCAGAAGCTCTCTACCATTTCCAGCCACACTTCAGCTGCATCTGCTCATTGCCGCAAGTGATCAGTTTCATGTAGTGTCCAGTAGTACATCCGCATCATTACTGATGACTGTCTCAAGCCCCTTAGCTCTGTCGTGTTTGTCAAACGTTTATTTTTTGTAATTCTCCTAATATATCTGTCAAAGTAACTTGCTTCTCGTTGCAAACAACAGCTACTCTTCTTCATTCCACTGCATACTTTTGGTCTGCAATTGTGGGCTCTGTTCTGTGCTTTTTTCCTTGGTCATTTCTTTTTATTTCTCTGATCTGATGTGTAGGTCACCCACTCAGCTCTCTTTCCCACAGTATATTGTACTGTTTCTAATTTACTACACCTTAGAGTACTCACGAGCGGATTTATCTTTAACAAAGTCATGGGGCTCATGTGAAGAATACCATACTGGAAGTCCTGTTTGTTTTCCTTTTGAGATTGGTGTGATTTTGGCCGTTTTTTTTTATTTTGTTTATATGTACTTTTGACGTTCAGAAACTGATGTAATGTGCATCAGTGTTTCTCTACATCAATATTTAAAATCATTTTCAAGTTTATTTCACTGTTCAGAACTATCACTTTTGGTGTGCTCTTTTGGAACCCTTTTGAAAGCAAATCATAGAAAGAGTACTTTCTTATTAAAGGCTAAGGAGCTGTATGCTAAAATATAAAATATTGGTCCTTTTACCACATACCTTGCATATGTCTTCAACTGAGTTACTGTTATGCCTGGATTTTAAGGTTATGTATAGTGAGCAGTTTTTTAAAATACTTACTTTTTTTTTGTATGAGGGCTGCTATGCTTTTTTTCCCTTTTAAAACCTTTATTGCTTTCTCTGTTCAGACATAGGCAAACATATGATTATATAAAACAAAACAAACCATGTTAATACGTTCACAGTTACAAACATTATATGTCACATATATTATTTTATACAATCATAATCAATCTGGCATTGCATAAATTGATCCATTACTGCCTTCTCTTAATCCTCACTCCTCCTCCACAACATTATTCCACATATATTGTTCCCATTATTTCAATTTTTTTCCTCTTGCCTATTTTCTGTACCCCCAATTACTGTCATGTCAATATGCAGAATCTGTTTTCTACATTCTCATGTACTTCTCAGAATACCTTCTGCTACTTTATGAATATATCACTTCACTCTTTAATTTCTGTAAATCTTTTGGGTTTCTAATACCATGATGGGAATGGACCCCATTCCTAAGTTAAAGTGTGATTAAAGTTCATGAAATTAGTATTGTTTCAATCTTTGATGTCAGCCAGAAGCTTTGCAGCACCTGCAATGTGCCCAGTAATGACTCCTTCTAGAATTCGTATGGAGTTACATGTATTGGTAACGGATCTACTTCAGAAGACTGAAAAAACAAAAGACTGAATCCCAAAAGACTGAAAATTAAAAATACTGAACACATTTGTAATGCAGGGGGCAAGCCCCCCCTGCACCCCTCATGTGGGGGGATGTGCCCCCACCCCCCCCTGCTAACTATGTATACCAACTCCAGGATCGCACAATAGTGGAGAAGGGGCAAATTCCATCATTCAGTATTTTGCTTTTTCAGTCTTCTGAAGTAGACCCATTGGTAACGTATCTAAATAAGATTGTAGATTCTTTTTTATAAGACTCGTTGCTCCTACTACTAATGCAACTGTTTGGGTATCTTTCTTCCACATTGCTCTCATTTCTGCCTAGAAATCCTGATATTTTATGACTTTGTGTCTCTCTGTACGCAAGACACTGTAGTCACTGGGTGTAGCGATTTCAATGATCAGTGCTACTTGTGTCTTCTTTTTATGGACCACTATATCTGGCTTTCTTGCATCTGTCTTTTGAAGTGTTGGTAATGGCTGATCCCATGTGATATAGACTTCATCATTTTCTATGATGCTTTGTGGTTCGTGTTTCCAGTATTTTCAGCTACTTCAGTCTTATAATGTTTGCACAATCCCCAGTGAAACAGTTTTGGCGCATTTTTTTGCCTTTCAGTATACAGTCCTTCTGTCATTATTGTATCACAACCAGCAACAAGGTGTGTGACTATTTCCAGTTCTGTTCAGTTACCTACATTTGTCTGTTTCTCTCACGTTTTCATTGGACTTTGTAAACCAACATGTACATAGCCCACTATTTTGGGCCACTAATATTAACTTTCATCTTTTGGTTTGAATTTGCCTCTTCTTCACCATTTCTGCTTTCAATCCTGTTCAACATGAGGTTCTTCCAGGAGATTTCTATACTTGTACTTATATTTATGCATTTTCCACATTTCTTGCTTTCACATCTGATCCTTCACCTTGTATTCTTTTTTGTTTTTGGGAGATTCAGTTGCTGCCTGATTTTTATCTACTTCTGGTTTGATTTCCATTCCCACTTGACGCCGGTATGCTTCTGCTAGACTAAGATTTATTCTCCTCATGTTTCAAAACTTTCAATACATTTGGATCTTGTGAGGTCAGCAGATATGTATGCAGTCCCACGATTGCAGATTTGTACATGTAATCAGTTTCAAGGAGGCCCATACCTCCTTCAGAAAGGGGAATATATAATCTTGGTATGCACTGATTTTTATAAATCATTTGATGAGTGTGAAGCATCCTTATTGTTTTCGTGTCTAATGTGTCCACCACCTTTGTGGCCAGTCAGTCACTCCAAAACTGTAAGTTAGAACAGGAAGAGCAAATTGGTTTATAGCTTGAATTTTGTTCCTAGATGTCAACTCTGTTTTCAGTATTAATATGTCTTCTAAAATATTCCTTACTGAGTTTTATTTGCATTTGTTCATGTTTTATTGTTGATCTTCATCAATTCCCAAATATTCATACACTTCGTCTTGCTCAAGTTCTTTTGTATCCCATTCTTGTCCCAGTCTGTTGTTTCCTTGGTCCTGCAGCTGTCCTGCTTTAAAGGTTGCTTTTGCACATTTATCAAGATCAAATTACATTCTTATATCATCTGAAAAAGTTTTGACTGTTTGCAGCTGTGCTTTCAGTTCCTCATCTGATGAGCCATACGGTTTTAAATCATCGACAAAAAGATGATGAGAAGTCTTTACACTTTGTTATTCTCCTTAAGGATCTGCATCCAAAATCCCAGTCTCGCCTTATTTCTCGAATTTCCCCCTGCTTCATTGTCATCCTTTCCACTTTGAATTATAGCTTTTGGTTTGTGCTGTACATATGAGTCTTAACTGTTTACCTGCTTTGTAGGGATATTTTAGAGATAATCCTAAACCATCTCCTTCTGTTGGAAGGATCAACTTAACTCACTTGACTCTTACCCTCTTCTTACCCTCCCGGATAAAATCCTTCAACTCTTTATTACTGACCACAACTTCTCTTCTGGTTGAATAAATATGCTTGACCAATAGGGTAAGCTAAAGGGACTAAAACATTTTTACTATTTGTATATCGCTATGCATATCCATAAATAAGAGCTTCCATTGTTTGTGCTGTCTTTTGTTTAGTCTCTTCCCACATAACCTTAGCTGCTATAATGGAATTCCTTTTAACCTATACTCACTTTGATCATGCCTCCATAAATTTGGGTATTGCTGAACCAAGTAATGTGTGGGTGCATAGTTTACAACTATAGCCATTATTTTGTCTTTATTCATTTTATATCCCCAAAAGACTAGAAACGGTCTCAGAATGTTCCACATCACCAAGATGTCCTTTTCTTGTTTGAAATAAAGCCACCTTTTCTTGATTACCATACCAGTTGTATCCTTGAATTTGTGTGTCCCTTATTTTCTTTGCCAGTGGTTCTAAATATAATGCAAATAAAGCAGAAAGAGAACACACCTGCCTGGGTCCTCTGTTCTGACAAAACTTCTCAGGCAGCAAACCCTCCCACTTTAATTTTGTGTCTGATTCCTCATATAGCCTCCTAATTAACCTTATTAGTATTCAAGACTGTAAATGCTTCCATTTTCCTACTCACAGGGTTGCCACCTTTTCAAATGGCCAAAGTGGGACATTTTTGGTACAAACATCAGATTTTACAGGCCTACACATACCCACGGTCAGTACAAAGGTTAGAACTTAACTTTTTTGCCTAAATAAAAGCTTATTCTTGTAGCATTTTAGTTTTTTATTCTTTTTCTTATAACATTTAGGTATTTTAGATGCAGAATAACTGTTTTATGCAACTATTACATAAAATATAGGAAATAATTTTGTCCTAAAATCTCAGCACATTTGCCATTTTTACAATTTTTTGTCAGGACACAACTGCCCAAAGAGGGACTGTCCCTCGCAAAGTGGGACAGGTGGTAACCCTAGCTACTCATAAAATCCCAGCTTACTGTAAGACCCACCAACAGTGGCATTCTCTTACATTCTGCTTCTGTCTGGATCATTATCGTTCATTTAATGTTATCAGATGTTTGCCTCCCCTCCACAAAACCACATTTGTCCGTATCTATCAGTTTTGGCAACACCTTTTGCAATTCTTTTAACTATTATAGACATAAACACTTTATAATCATGATTTAAAATTAAAATGGGCCTAGCTGGGTCTGATGGATCTTTATCATCGTTGGGTAATGCAGCCACCCCAGATTTCTTCCAGGTTGTTAGTGTTTCCCCTTATTTAAAAATACTGTTAAATAAATCCTTCCAGGGCCTTATCACTTTCTTCCCTCCTAGCTTCCAGACTTCCTCAGGAATACATTATTTTCCTGTAGACTTCCCTGCAATTGATTATATGTTACCACATTTATCTCATCTGCATCTGCTATAACTGTTATTTGTTGAACCTCATCTACTTCTACCTTGGTGTACTTAAGTCTTCCATAAATATTTCCATGTGTACTTTTTCTCAATTTCCGCATTCCTCTGCTTGATACTGTCTGTTGCCTAAGTCATTGTGCTAAAAGGTTTTGTGCTGTGGAGTTAGTATAAAAAATGTTGCTTAACTGCAGTCTTTCTAAACTCATGCATAATATCTAGGTAACTCCCTTATTTTTCTCTTTAGCACTCTACAGTTGTGCCTCTTCTTGTTCTGTAAGATTCCCCTTATTCTGCAGTGCTTTTAACCTTTGTCAGCCCCTCTGAATAATTGTTACTTAACCATATCTTTGTCTTTTATTTCTACGTTATTTTTAAACTCCACTTTCATTTTATCCCACTCACTAGCTATAACTTTTGAAGAAATTTCTATCTTCTCGAATAACTCTTGAATAATTTCTACTACCGATTGCGTAATTCTTCTCTTTTTAAGAGGTAAGTGGGGAAACACCATTGTCTCATTTGTACTCCATTACCCTGCATTTTATCTTTGTTGTTGTTGGTGCATGATCTGAAATAGTTATTTGATGTGTGTGGAAGCTTTCAATTAAATGCACGTTTCTGTTAAATATAATTTCTGTCTTTTCTAGCCCAGTTATTGCACCTTGGGGAATAATATGTAAAGTCTCTGAGTTCCTGTTACTGAATTCATGTCTTCTTCACCAAATATTTTCATAAAAATCTTCAAAAATATACCCTCGTTTGTTATATTTTCCCTTCTAGGTCCCCCAGATACATCCTCACTGTTGCAAATCAAGTTCCAGTCCACAACTGTAATAATCCCTTCTGAATACAGCTCCATTATAGCAGTTTTAGGTGGAATGTAAATACATGCCAGTGTACTTTTCCTTCTTTGCCAGAACCCACTTACTACCACAAATCTACAATTACTGTCTTTTTTTCCATGTCTATCACTATTAACTTCTTTAGCAATTAGTATACTCGCCTCCTCATTTGTCCCTGATATTTTACTTGAGTATTCATCCTGAAATTTTTTCTTCATCAAATTGACATGCTCTCTTCTTTCCAAGTGTATCTAATGTAGCATTGCCATTTGCACTCTGTGTTTCTTAATATAATTCAGTACTCTAGCCTTTTTGTCTTTACCTGTGAGGTCATTCATGTTCCAAAATGTATTTACTATTTATGATAAGATGTTATAATTAGCACCTGTCATATATGACAATTTTTTAAATATCTATTTCTAGCTTGTTTACATGCACCCACTGTTTGGCAGGGTGATCCTTCAAACAGTTGCTTCTTGTCATCTCCATGTGAACCTGTGTCACATTTTACAAGACTTTTTGTTTTAATGAAAACCCTCAAAAAACACATACACACACCCATAATCTGTTAACTTAAAACAAATGCACAAACTACATACATCTTCAAATAATGAAGTTTAACCGTTCTGATAGGAGCAGTTGCCCAAGTGGACAGCTGCACTCATAGGCATTAATTAACCTAACCTTAAAGTTATTCATGTTACAGCCTGTGCTTCTACTTACACAGCTGCTGTCTGTTCTTGTTTTATCTTTATTCCACTCTCAGATGTGAAAAATGCTTTCAGAAAACATTATCCTTTAGCCTTAAGAAATAGTTACTATCTTTAAATAAAACAAAATTATAAATTGTTCTAGTAAACACATTTAAGTGTTTAGTTACCAGAAAAGTGGTGTATCTTATTCACTGCCAAAAATTTCAAACTTTAATTTACCGAGCTGTCTGTCCTTGTAGCTTTTAATTTTACATTTTTGTCAGTAAACAATATCCATACCTCTAGATTTATTGCCTTCACCTTTAGTCAGCTTGTTTCCATGGAAACATTAAGAACAGACTGTACTTAACTAACACTGCAAATTTGTTTGCTAAAGGAAAACTGTTCGTAACATTGTGATCTCTCATTTATAACAAAAAAATTGCTTAAACAAAAGCTGTCATTAGATCAAACATTCTCCTATGCAAATATAAAAGAAAAAGTTCAACTCTAGATGTATTGTATTATATTAGTTTAGATTAGATTACATTATATTCAGTGCATTTTAGCACCCATCCCCCACCATAACAGCCTAAGATTACAGCCCATTAATGGAAATGTCCTTTTTTCGTAGTCTTTCTTCTCTTCTAGCATTGTAATGGCTACATTTCTTAAAACTCAAAAAGTACTTGCTTACTTTTGTATCTTCATCACACACAGTTGCTAAAAATGCTTTACTATATAACATGCAATTTATATCATGAAATGCTTTTCACAAATATTGTAAGAACAAAAAATGTGTTGCTAATGGTTACATTCTCTTCTTTCTCCTTTTTCCTCTGACATGAAGTGGAGCATATGCCTGTCAGTCCCTCTACAAGTTTAACAAAGTCAACAAAAATCCAATCTTTCTCACCTTCTTTTTCATTCATATTTCACAAATGTGTGGCACATTATAGCTTCACATTCATTTATTAATTTCAACGATGTTCATCGTGCATACAGCTGCAGTCATTACAGATTGGTTATCCTGCTGTCAGGCGGGTCCTCGGTCGGCCGAATTCCAAAATCTAGGTCTGGCGTCGGTTGTCGTCGCTTCTTCCCTGACGTCAGTGCGGCAGGGGTATAAAAGAGGCAGCCGACGCCATTTTCTTCAGTCTTTCTTGCCGCGCGGTGCCCGAAGCAGAAGCAGTTCGCAAGTGCCGGTCGGCCAGCTCCTGAGATTTACGAAAGTATTTCAGCCAAAGTCTTCTTGAAAGCTAAGTACCCCGTTGGGGAAACTTTTCTTGCCTCAGACCGATGTCAGACAAAGTTAATAATTGCATTTCATGTGGGAAGCAAATACTGCATAAGGATTTCCACTCTTTCTGTATACCTTGCTTGGGCCCAGACCACGACGTCTCGGCCTGCCGTTTTTGTGCTAGATTCAACAAGCGCACTATTAAGCGTCGGGCGGAGTTCGCCCTTCACTTTTTTGGCAAAAAATTTAATTATATTATGTCGTCGGATACTCCGACTCCAGTTTTGAGCAAAAACCGCAAAGATAAGGACTGACATACGAGGTCCGCACCATCTACTGAAACCACGCTAAGGCCGACTACCGGTTCTCCGGTACTCAGCGAGGAGCTTACGCAGCCCCTGAGTACCGATGACACTACATTACCAGTGTCTTCAGTACCCGAGGTCGCAGGCTCCTCGGCCCCCATTCGTACTACAGATACCGACGCCACTCCTGGCGAGGAAACCAGAATTTAGACAGGCCTGCCATTTCTCAAGGGGTCTTCAGACCTTCCTCCTTCTCTATTAAAGCCTTCACTAAATCTAAAGCAGCCATGAAAACCAAAAAACAGGTTCCTCAGACCCCCTCTCAAGGCACCATGCCTAAAAAGCAGATGCTTAAAATGGCTGAGGATTTGATTACTCTTATCAGGGGTTCTCAACCCCCCTCTGACAAAAGGCCCAGATTAGAGGAAGACTACCCTTCCTCAGATCAAGCTTCTATTACCTCAGAACTATCTGAGGACCAGGATTATGCCTATTCTCCATTCGAAGACTCTGATGCAGAGGAGTCTATTCCCTCGGTCTCCCCCCCTGAGGACTTCTCTTTTGGGGAAACCCTGCATATATTGAGGGAACACTTTCACTGGGAAGGCCAAGATTACTCAGATTCCAAGAAAAGGCACAGGGAATTTCTTCTGCTCCCCCAGCATAGGCCCCTGGCTATCCCTCCTGTTTTAGATATATTGGATGATGTGTACACAGAAGCCAGCCTTAATCCAGATTCTTTGCCTCCAGCTCCTGTTAAACCAGACAGGTATTACCGGGTTCCTGATTCTCACCAGTTCCTATATAAAAGCCATACTGCTGACCCAGAAACAATTTCACAGGGTCCCAAGGGAATTAAGGCCTCTAATGCTAAAAACCCATTACCTTCAGAGAGAGATTCCAGAGTTTTAGAAAGGTGGGGGAAAAAGGTGTACACCTCAGCCACTTTAACCATGAGGGCATTAAACTGTCAGTTCCATATGTTAAAGTATCAACAGTTTTTGATATCTCAGCAGAAAAAAGATGACACAACCAGAACAACCAGATTTAAAAGAGTTGCAGGATTTGTGGTGCAGAGCAAGTGGATAAATATACCTTGCAGTGTGGTTTTGATGCTTTAGAGGCCTCATGTAGAGCTGCTGTTACGGGGTCTGTTATACGTAGGCATGCTTGGCTCAAAGAGCAAACCTTACCAGATCATGTCAAAGCTAAATTATTAGATGCACCTCTTCAAAAAGATGTATTGTTTGGTGTTAAAGCTGAGGAGCTACTAAAGAAAATGGAGGAAAAAGCAAAATCAATGCAAACAGTGAAAGATTTCCTGCAGGTACAACCTCCACGTTTCAGCAGAAACTGGCCTTCAAAAAATTGGTCCTTTCCAGCCACGGACAGACCTCAAAGGGCACAAGGATCTTTCAGAGCCAGACAGTGGCAAGCACCAACCCCCCAGGTGGAGGAAGATAGATCACAGTCTTTTAGAAAAGATTCTCAAAAATATTGTTATTAAAAAGACAAATGAATTCTGGACATTATAGACAGAGACCAGGGTTTCACTTTCACACCCTTCCAAAAATGAGAGGCGTGCCAAACCTGCCACAAAAAAATCAAAGCAGAGGCACAAAAACAAATTTCAGCTCATGGACATGAAAGCAATTCAAAGAGGTACCTGCAAAAGAACAAGGTCGACATTACAGCAGCTTTCCCATGCTGGGCAAGGTCTTGGCTGGTAACATTGGACCTCAGGAGTGGGTACCTGCATGTCCCCTGCATCCAGAGAAGATGAAGATACCTCAGATTTCTTGCAGGTTCAACCCATTCAACCCATTTATCATTGCCCTTTGGCTTATTATCTACTGGCCCATGTTTCTTTAAATAAATGCATGGCATAATCGCCTTCTGCAGACTACAAAAGGGATACAAATCTACCCATATCTGTGGCTTGGTTGAAAAAAAAACGAAAATGTCTCAAAATACACAGTCAAAAAACAAAAATCTTTCCTGGATGCCCTCAACAAATAATTTTCCACCCAGATGGCCTACACCCACCCAGATGGCACACCTCACGGCCAGACAAACAAGGCACAAACAAAAAAGATTCGAAAAAAGGCAAAGGGAAAGTAACTTCAAGCACTGCAGTCCTGCAGGCTCTGGGGCTCAGCATCCTACCTCCTACCCATCTATAATGCCAAATATAGAGGAGGAAACTTCAATGGCACCTAAAAACAATGCAACACACACACAGCTTGGGAAGCTTAGCAATTATACATACCATGCCTTCCTTCAAAAGGAATTTTTGTGCTCCAAGCTTGCAAGCTTAAAAAACAGGTCTTCCTCTCTGTGCACCTCCTCAAAACTCAAATCATCACAACAGCCTCACTTCACGCCGCCTGGGAGCACACATGACAGATCAGTGCATTCAGGGAAAATGGACCCGAAGAGAAGCACCTTGCTTATGACCTTCAAAGACCTACACTGCATCCAGGCAGCTATTGATGGACAACACAACACCACAGTGATGTGGTACATAAACAAATAGGGCCATGACCCATGGAACACAGCACTGCAATGGAAAATTCATACACAAGGCACAATTCCTGGGAGGGAAGGAAAACACACAAACACAAGCAGGACAACGCAGACAGACATGAAGCAGAAATATGATTGAATGGAAGTTTGAAGTTAAATTTTCACAAATATACAAAGGGGACAGTCATGGGACAGTCAGACATAGATCTCTTTGCTACCCACAAAAAAAAATTTTGTTAAGGGACCTTCATCCACAGGGCTGGAAAGTGGGATGCACTTTTCTTTCAATTGGGCACATTGACAGTCTATGTCTTTCCGCCCTTCCTCTGCTGCCCAAAGTTCTATTAAAGCCAGTTCTCATTGTTCCAGACTGGCCAAGACAGGTTGTCCCAGCACCACTCAAAAAAACCCTTCAGCCATCTCAAAACCCTAAATCTAGCTGCATGGAGATCCACGCCCAGCCCATTTCTTGCACAGTACAACACAGATCCTCCTTCCATCAGGACAGGTTCCTTTCCTACCAAACCAACCCTTTATGCCAAAGGTAGTATCCAGTGTAGCTTCGTTACTATTTGGAACAGGACAAAGCCATTCAAAATCTGCAAAACTCTCTGTGTCTATGCTGCAGGTGCTCCAAGGAAGGCTATTTCCAAACAGACAATTACATTTTGAGCAGCCACCTGAGTTCAGTGCACACTTTCTCCAAGCACTATATCTGTAATGACTGCAGCTGTATGAGCACTCGAACATCTACATTTAGTCAACTCCTGTGCTTTTTTTCTCTTTCTCAAAAATTTTCCATTGGAACATTCTGAAAATGTTTCACTGGCAAAGTTTCTGTATGAGCTTTATCAGAAGAATGAGAAGCAGTGTTCCCTTCTGTTTGATGGCTTATTTTTTGTTGATTGGCATTTGCATTTCCTTCTTAGCTTATTTCAGAAACGACTTTGATCTCCAGGAGAAAAATATTCTGAAGATAGCTAGATACAGTAGCTTTAATCTCACATCTGCCTCTTAACATTGCATGATTGCTGGGGTAAATTTACTTCTTTTCTGCATGGTGTACAGGGAATAATCCTTTTCCACAAATACACTATTGTCTCTTATTTTTAATATTTTGCCCTTCTGCCACAGTTTTGTCAGGCTCAACTCTTTCTGCTGGTGTGATTGCATCTTTTCTATTATAGGTCTTGGCTGTTATCTCTTGGCCAGGTTTGGAGTGTCCACACAGTGTCCCCCTTTAAATGCTGTGGAACACCAGTCCAGTTACTTATTTGTGCTTTCATAAAATTAATAAATTGTATTCCTTCCAGTTTCTCTCTTGAAAATCTCAGATGTTCCCTGCATGCTTTGTCCTCTGACTTACTATTTTTGAAACGACTCTTCTTGAGCAGTCTTGTACTCAGTCAGCCTTTTCTTCATGTCAGTGTCTGATTTTTGCAGTTTAATCTGCTCATCTGAATAGCTTCTTTCGTTGAGTTGATATACTTCTTACTGTTTCATTTATTTTAATCAGCTCTGAGCACAGTTCACTTTTTTCCTCTAAATTACTGGAAGCCATATTTTGTACCAAAGCTGGAGCTTGAACTGCTGCATGATTCTTCCCAGTCAGTGTTTTCTCTTCACTTTTCTAGTTGATTTTCTTTCAAACTATCTAAGTTTTTTCTTTGCTGGCACCCAGGCAGTATACTTAGTAGCCAGTAACTGAATTTTACTAACACAGGCAGAATTACTGTCACTTGTTTATCAGTTTCTTTTTTCACACTGGAAAAGCTGAAATTAAGCCATTGATCAATGTTCAGCCATCTTGGGAAGTCCCATACTTTTTTCCTTTTTGTTTTGGATAGCAAATTTTGTCCTTATACACTGGCTATAAAAAGTGTACATACCTCTGTTAAAATGCCAGGTTTTTGTGATATAAAAAAATGAGACCACAGTAAATCATTTCAAAACTTTTCCCACCTTTAATGTGTATAATTCAATTGAAAAACAAATCTGTTAGGGGAAAAAATATAAAAAAATAAATAAAAAACATACAATAAGCTGATTGCATAAGTGTGCACACTGTTAAACTGATAGGTTCATAGGTTAGTACTAAGCTAACTGCCCTTGCGAGCCGTTGTAAGCCTAGCCAATTATCCCTTGTGAGACTCAAACCCTGCACCTTGTGTTTGTAAGGCAAACACCTTAACCATTAGGTCACCCTCCCAACCCCTTAGGTCACCCTCCCAAGCCCCAGTTCTAGCTGAAAAAAAGAAACCCGAAAAAAATGATACTGCCACCACCATGCTTCACCGTGGGGATGGTGATCTTTTGGTGATGTGAAGTGTTGTTTTTGCACCACTTCGTTGAATCATGTTTTGATTTTATTACAACATTCGGCATTCTTGGGTAGGAGTCTATCAGCATGGCACATCTTGACTTGGCAATATTTGCCCAGTCTTCCTTGCAAAGGTGCTCCAAATCTGTCAGATTGCAAGGGTGTCTCTTGTGCACAGCCCTCTTCAGGTCACCCTACAGATTTTTTATTGGATTTGGGTCTGGGCTGTGACTGGGCCATTCAAAAACTTTAATTTTCTTCTGGTGAAGCCATTCTTTTGTTGATTTGGATATATGCTTGGGGTCATTGTCATGTTGAAAGGTGAAATTCCTCTTCATCCTCAGCTTTCTAGCAGCCGCCTGAAGGTATTGGGTCAAAAGTGACTGGTATTTGGAACTATTCATAATTCTCTACACCTTGACTAAAGCCCAGTTCCAGCTGAAAAAAATAAACCCGAAAAAATGATACTGCCACCACCATGCTTCACCGTGGGGATGGTGATCTTTTGGTGATGTGAAGTTGTTCTTTTTGCACCAAATGTACCTTTGGAATTGTGGCCAGAAGGTTCAAACTTTTTCTCATCAGACCATAACACATTTTCCCACATGCTTTTGGGAAACTTATGTATTGTTATGCAAATTTTAGCCGGGCCTGGATGTTTTTCTGTGTAGGAAAAGACTTCCGTCTTGCAGCCCCACCCCATAGCCCAGACATATGGTGAATACTGGAGATTGTTGTCACATGTAGTACACAACCAGTACTTGCCAGAAATTCCTGCAGCTCCTTCACTGTTGCTATAGGTCTCTTGGCAGCCTCCCTGACTAGTTTTCGTCTTGTCTTTTCATCAATTTTAGAGGGATGTCCAGTTCTTTGCAACGTCACTGTTGTCCCATATTTCCTCCACTTTTTGATGACTGTCCTCACTGTGTTCCATGGTATAGCCAATGCTGTGGAAATTTTTTTGTACCCTTCTCCTGACTGATACCTTTCAACAATGAGATCCGTTTGATGCTTTATAAGCTGTCTGCGAACCATGGCTTTTGCTGTAGCAGGCAACTGAGTAAATGTCAGGAAAATCCTACTAGGACAGCTAAACTTTATTTGGGATTAAATAGAGTCTCTTTACTTGATGGCAGGTGTGTACCCAAGAAGACTGAATGCTGTAATTAAATCAAAAGGTGGTTCAGCAAAGTATTAGATATTATTCGTGTTTCACTGTTGCAGCCATCACATTTGGGTTATCTGCTTGCAGTAGCCCTCAGTCGGCCTGATTAACAAAGTCTTGGATCTTGCGTCGGTTGTTGTCTCTTCTTCTGTGACATCAGGTCATCAGGGGTATAAAACATGCAGCCGACGCCATTGCATCAGTCTTTCTTGCCGTGCGGTGCCCAAAGCAGAAGCAGTTAGCAAGTGCCGGTCGACTCCTGAAATTTTCGTTTTCGAGTTTCAGAACTGTGGTCTTCAACTAAAAGCTGAGCACCCTGTTGGGGAAACTTTTTCTTGCTCTAAACCGATGTCAGTAAAAGTAAATAATTTCATTTCTTGAGGAAAGCAAATACCTCATAAAGATTTTCATTCGTACTGTATTTCTTGCCTAGGCCCTGACCACGACGTATCTCGCTGTCGGTTTTGTGCCTTATTTAAACCTTGAACTATCCGTCGTCGGTATACGGTATATTTTCGCTTCTAAATATTTTGGTGCTCGGTTCAATTATCCTGATATGTCTTCAGTAAGCCATTCGATTACCAACATTCCAAAAAAACGCAAAGATAAAGACATAGACAGCCGCCTAGGTCCAAAGCTGCCGACGACGCTTCTCCTAAGCCAGTCACCAGTTCGCCGGTACTCAGTGAGGCGCTTTCGCAGCCCCTGATACCCGCTACTTCAGATTTGAAGACCTCTACTGAGACCCATTCAGAGTCCGATATGCCGCGAGATGCTTCAACTGTGGAACCTGTGGATGTCTGTACCTTGGATGGGTCCAGAGCTGCTGTGCAGGCACTGGCTTCTGAGGGTGTATTCAGGCCTACTGACTTGCATATTAAACCGATGCCATCTTCTTCTTCAAGGCCTAAAACTCGAACCATGCCTAGAAAACTAATGCCCAGACTGCATGGTCAGGCCTCTCTGCATAAAAAACAAGTGATAAGAATGGCTGAAGACCTTATTACTTTAATCAGGGGAAGCCAGCCTTCCCCCTCTAAGAGACGTAGGACTGATTTTCCTTCTGATTCCTCTGATCAGGATTCTGAAATTTCTGTTTCCTCCGATGACCAGGATTTACCCTTATCTACCTATGAGGATTCTGATGCTGAGGACTCTATTCCCTCTGCCCCCCCCCCCCCCCCCGAGGATTTCTCTTTTGGTGAAACCTTGTATATTCTCAGGGAGCATTTTCGCTGGGAAAGTCAGGATTTCTCTGATTCTAAAAAGAGGCTTAGGGATTTCTTACTCCTGCCCCAGCACAGGCCTTTAGCCATACCTTCTGTACTAGACATTGTGGATGGTGCTTTTTTGGAATCTAGCTTGGCCCCTGACACTTTACCTCCTGCTCCCAGAAAACCTGATAGATATTACAGGGTTCCTAACTCTCACAAGTTCCTTTTCAAAAATCCTACTCCGGATCCTGAGACCATTTCACAGGGACCCAAAGGCATTAACGTTACTACTGCCAAAAATCCTACCCCCTCTGATAGAGACTCCAGGGCGCTGGATAGATGGGGTAAGAAGGTATACACTTCTGCAACTTTGGCCATTAGGGCCTTAAACTGCCAGTTTCATATGTTAAAGTATCAGCAGCATATTACTGGATTGCTTAAACAGAAAATTATGTTGATTCCTGATTGTGCTGAAAGTAAAGAATTACAGAATTTAATGCATTCTGCTGAACAAGTTGAAACACATACTTTGCAATGTGGTTTTGATTCACTAGAGGCATCTTGCAGGGCTGCTGTAACTGGGTCTGTACTTAGAAGGCATGCTTGGCTTAAGGAGCAATCCTTGCCAGATCATGTTAAAGCTAAATTACTGGATGCTCCCTTAAATCAGGACCGCCTGTTTGACAACAAGGCAGAAGAAGTTCTTAAAAAGATGGAGGAAAAATCTAAATCTATGCAAACTGATAAAGATTTTTTACAAGTACAACCTCCAAGATTTAGTAGGCATTGGCCTTCTAAGAATTGGTGCTTTCCTGCCTCTTTCAGACCTTTTCAGTCCAAACCCAGATCCAGCAGAGCACCCAGGCTTCAGTCCTAGGGTACGCACAGGACTAAGCAGTGGGTGGCCTCCACTTCCAAATCTGGGAGTAATAAAACTCCCCCCTATGGTAAACTGTCTCAATGACTTCTTTTTAAAACTTCCAAGCACTTTTCAACTGACTGCCCCTTTGGGGGGAGAGATTGCTCTGCATGCAAAGAACTGGGAACTCATTACCCAGGACAAACGGGTTTTAAGTATAGTGTCCCAAGGATACAGATTTCACTTCCACACATTACCAACCCCAAGCGGTTGGCCAGATCTACCCCCAAATCAGTGGGCAGAGGCCCAAAACCAAGTACTCTCTCTCTTAAGCATTGGGGCTATTCAATTGGTACCAGAAGAGGAAAAGGGACAAGGTTTCTACTCAAGACTTTTCCTGGTACCCAGAAAAGGCAATTCATGGCGTCCTATCCTGGACCTGTCTACTCTAAACACCTTTTTCGTGATTCCAAAATTCAAGATGCTGACTCTTCACCAGTTGCTTCTCATACTAGGCAAACATGCCTGGTTGGCAACATTAGATTTAAAAGAAGCATGCGTGCACATCCCAATCAGGGAATCTTGCAGAAGATACCTACTCTTCAAAACAGGCTACATGCATTATCAATTCTCTGCACTGCCCTTTGGCTTATCTACTGCGCCCAGGGTATTCACAAAGTGCCTACCTCCAGTTATTGCATTTTGCAGGCAAAAAAATATTCAAATATACCCATACCTGGACGATTGTCTAATTCAGGCAGAAAGCCAGGACATACTTTTGAATCATCTGTCCTTTGTAAAAAGGGTTTTAACTTGTCTGGGCTACACCATAAACGAAAAGAAATCACACCTGGTACCCTGTCAACAAATTATATTCCTGGGAGCAAACTTGAATACAACTTCCCAGATGGCTTTCCTCACGCCTGAGAAACAAATTCATTTGACTACCTATTACCTACACAAAAACCCTGCTATCTGCAAGGCAAATACTGCAAGCCTTGGGGTTCATGGCCTCCTGCATTCTTCTAATTTCATATGCAAGACTGCATATGAGGAAACTACAGTGGTATCTAAAAAGCCTATGGTGTCAACATTCTCAGGATCTAGAAGCAATTATTCCTATCATACCTTGCCTATGCCTAGAGTTCCTTTGGTGGGCAGAGGCCTGCCAACAAAACAAGGGACTACCATTCACACTACTTCCTGCCGCCCAAACCCTAACAACAGATGCATCAGACTATGCATAGGGGGCTCACCTGGCAGGGAAGTGCATTCATGGCAAATGGAACCCAAGTCAAATGCACCTGCATATCAATCAAAAAGAAATGTTCGCTGTACAGAATGCTCTGAGAGCCTTCAAGGACCACATTCTTCTAGGACAATTAATGGTAAAGATGGACAACACCACTGTTATGTGGTACATAAACAAGCAGGGGGGAACACAGCCTTGAGCTACCAAGTGCATCTACAAGCTCAGTTCCTGCCAGGAAAACTAAATACACTGGCAGACAGACTAAGCAGAAACCTCATGGACCCACACGAGTAGAAACTGGAACCAAGGATTTTCAACATGTTGACAAGCAAATGGGGGAGCCCAGATATAGACCTTTTTGCTACCCCCTGAACTATCAGTTGGACAAATTTTGCACAAGGACTCCCCACAAACAAGCTTGGAAAGTGGATGCTCTGTCCTTCAGCTGGAAAAAGTTTATGCCTTTCCTCCTCTGCCTGTGCTCTCCAAAGTACTACTAAAGATCAAACAGAACAAACCAAGGATGATTTTGATTGCACCAGACTGGCCACATGGCACCTGTCTCAGACTCCTTCCCTGTTGTCTCAGCAGGAGAACCAGATTCTGCACCTTCAGCTTCAAACACTGATCCTAGCAGCCTGGCTAATTACCTGATGTCTCCTTTACCATCCCTCAGTAAACCAGTGATGGATATCATTTTAGAGACAAGGAAGCCCAGTACTAGAAAATCTTATGCTGAAAAATGGAAAAGATTCTGTGCCTGGAAACAATCCCAAGGGATGAGCACAGCAGCGCCCAATTTACCTCAGATTTTACAATACTTAACTGAGATGCTTCACAAGGGCCTGTCTTTTTCCTCCATCAAAATTCATGCCTCAGCCGTTTCAGCTCATTATAACACAGAACCTCCACTCTTCTCTCATCCACTGCTCAAGCAGTTCCTCAGAGGGGCCAAACATTTAAGACCACCCAGGAGAGCTCCAACTCCAGCCTGGGACCTTAACTTTGTCTTGGAGAAACTCGCTCTTCCTCCTTTCGAGCCAGCTGCTACTGCAGATTTAAAATTTTTTTTTTGGAAAACAGCTTTCCTTTTAGCAATCACTTCAGCAAGAAGAGTATCTGAATTACAGGCCCTTATGGCAGTGGAGCCTTGCATCATCTTTCATGCGGACAGGGTGTCCCTCAGAACCAATCCCTCCTTAATGCCCAAGGTGGTATCCAGTGTGGCCCTTAATCGGTCCATTAATTTGCCAACCTTCTTTCCTAATCCACAGAACAAAGGGGAGCAGATACTGCACTCCTTAGTTGTGCACAGACAACTTAGATTCTACTTGGACAGGACTAAACCTCAAAGGAAATCTGAACTGCTGGTGGCATTTGCTGCAGGGACAGAGGGGAATGCTATTTCAAAGCAAACCATTTCTAAATGGATAGTCCATTGCATTCATTTCTGCTATAAGCACCGTGGAAAACCTGTCCCACAGGGGATCAGACCCCACTCAACCAGGGCTGCATCTACCTCTACAGCCTTTCTCAGAGGCGTCCCTACCAGGGACATCCTAGAAGCTGCTACCTGGAGTTCTGTACATACTTTCACCAAGCATTACCATTTGCCAATTTTCTCTAAATCCAGAGCTGGCTTTGCCACTGCAGTCTTGCAGGGCCTTATAGCTGGTCCTAATGCTATCTAAATTCCTCCTCCCATCCTTACCTTTGGGAATCTACCCAAATGTCATGACTGCAACAGTGAAACATGAAGAACATAGTACAGTTGTGTGCACTTACCATAAATGTAGATGTTCGAGTGTATTCACTGTTGCAGTCCTGGTTACCCTCCCTCCAGCCCCCTGACTTCTTTTGGCTATACCTCTACTCTCCTTTACTATGCTTAAAAGCTTTTTGGTGTATTTGCTTTTTTGGTTGGAGGTATAACCTTGTATATTTATATATTTAATTGCTTCCCATTAGGGGAACACCTGACATCTGGGGGAAGAAAAACTGATGTAATGGCTTCGGCTGCATGTTTTATACCCTAGACGACCTGACGTCACAGAAGAAGAGACAGAAACTAATGCAGGACCCAAGACTTTGTTAATCAGGCCGACTGAGGGCTACTGCAAGCAGATAACCCAAATGTGATGACTGCAACAGTGAATACACTCGAACATCTACATTTATGGTAATTGTACACAACTGTACTTTTAAGGGTGCACATATTATGCAACCAGTTTATTGTACATTTTTTATTTTTTATATATTTTCTCCTAACAGATTTGGGTTCCCTATTAGTAGACCGAAGACGCATTCTTTCGAATGTGTCTTGGTCGAACTCAAAAGCCTGAAATGGCAAAATATTGAAGCGGCTGTTAAGCAAATTCTTTCCCTGAGAAAGAATTCGCTTGGCTGCTTCATTACTTTGCTGTTTTCGGCACTGTAGTGTAGTCTCGGAGTTGGTATATTTAAGTAGGCGGTGTGTGGGGGAAGAAGCCCCCCACTTAATGTAATGTTTAAAGTTTTTTTTGAGCAGCGATTTTTTTTCCCTAGGGGAAAAAAATCGCTGTTCTGACAGTTTGAAATTGTAAGCTTTCGCTTACATAGGGTTGATTAATCACCGTTCGCTTTTTCAAACATTCGGTGATCTAATATAGACCCCAGATTTGTTTGTTTTTCAATTGAATTGTACAGGTTACAGGTCACAATAAAGGTGAGAAATGTTTTGAAATGATTTATTATGGTCTCATTTATTTATATCACAAAAAACTGGCATTTTAACAGGTGTGTGTGCACTTTTTATATCCAGTGTATGTAGGCTTATTAAAGTGTGAATTTTGTCATTTAGAAGAAAACAGCTGTTAACAGCTTTTCTTAGAAAATGAGTTTATGTGAGTAGCCTTTAGTAAGTTGTGGTGGAATGTCTTAAACAAATTAAAATTACCCCAGAAGTTTAGAAAGAACCCCCAGATGTCCTCCTGTTCCTATGTTGCAGTATTCTTGGTGTGAGATTTTCCACCTCATGCGACCCTGCACGTCGGCTCCTGTACAAAAGCTTCAGCTTGGCTGTTGTAGTTGCGTGGGACGTAACATGTAAGGCCATAAACAAGGGACCTTAAATGTGATGTCTGCATGCACAGACCTCAGAACTTTTCAGCTGCAGATAACTTGATGCATCGTGTGCTTCGTTCCTTCACCGAAAAATGTCAAAATGCTAAGTACCCTATTAGGGTTTTCTTCTTTAATTTCTAGCTAAACTTGGTTTGTTGTAGCAAACCTTAGCTGATGTCAGCAAAAAAGGACAAATGCCAGTGTGGGTGCCAGATAACCCCATAAAAACACGCACAACCACTGCATTTTTGCTTAGGCTTGGAGCACGATCACAACGCTTGCTGTTTCTCCCAATCCTTCATTCCTAAGACCCTTTGCAGCCATCTGGCTGCTCTGAATTTCTATCTGGAAAACCAATGGCTTAAAAAATTAGCTCTTAGGATGGATTGTATCTCGGAGGCCTTGAATGAACCTCCGCAAAAGAAGGCCAAGTTTCCTAGGCCCTCTTCCTCTGCCGTTCCGCTATCGGACGCCCCACCAGCTACCAATTTACAAGTTGAGGGACGTCCGACGAACCCGTCGACTTCTACGGCTACCTTGGAGGAAGCCTCTTCACAGTCGACAACTGGCAAATCCCCGGAGCCATCTCAGACAACGGCTACTGCTGAAGTCGAGGGGGAACCAGATACAGCCGGTCCTCCAGCCGAGATCCCTCCACCAGACACTGCTACTGTTAGCCAGGCATCCAACTACAGGCCTACTCCTAAATCTACCCCAGTCAAAAAGAAACAAAAAACTAAATATCTGGCTACACCCACAGAAGGCTTGCCTGATTGGCAGTCTTTCACCTCTTCCTTAATGCAGGCCTTTCTGGCCCTTAGACTTTCAGCCTCTTTTCCATTTACCTTTCCTCTGCTTAGCCCTAGGCCTGCATCTGCCTCTTCTCTTCCACCACTTACCTCGCAAGAGACCTATTATTCCTTTTCTGAGGAATCCATTTCTTACACTTCCCAAATTGCCTTATACAAAAGTATTATTCACCAGATGATGAATCTGTTGAGGGAGACCCCCCCCCAGAGGATATCACCTTTGGTGAAACCTTCACCAAAATGAAAGAATACTTTAAAATGGGACACCTTACAAATGTCTGACAGTCAAAAGAGGTTTTTTAAGCTTTTACAAGTGGAGTCTCCCTCCCCTTCTGCCATTCCACCGGTCATCCCTGCCTATTTAGATGCCTTTGCCTCTGCATCAAAGACACCAGATTCTCAGCCACTTGCCCCTAAGAGGCCAGACCGCTTCTACAAGGTGCCTGATGACCAAAAATTCTTAGTCAAGCCTCCCTTGGCAGATCCTGCTGTGATTGCCATCACACCAGATAAACAATCCAAACTCATTCCATCTGCCTCTCTCTTACCCAAGGACAAAGACAGCAAAACAATGCATAACATTGAAAAGAAGGTCTACACCTCTTCCACATTGGCTTTTAGAGCAGTCAGCTATCAAACCCATATGACCAGATATGCTTTGGACCTGGTCTGTCAAGTCATTACTCTGCTGGCTGCTACTCCTGACTGCCCCACAAAGCTGACATCTCTTTCAAACCATCTCTGGCTGCCTAATTAGCCAGAAACTCAATTAGATGCAGATGTGATGCTGCAGAGGCCACTGCTCACTCTGCAGCATCTGCTTCTGTACTCAGGATATACTCCTGGCTTCGTCTGCAACACTTACCTGAAGACTTCAAGTCTAAAATCTTGGATACCCCCTGGACCCTAATTTCCTGCTTGACAAGCACTCAACAGACCTGTTCAAAAATCTGCAGGAAAAGAGCAAGGAATTGCAAGACATCAAGCATCCCTTGGTGTCCCCAATTTCCAAATATTACAGAAATTACTCTGCCAAGGCCAAATTTGTCAGATGAAACCCACCCTTTGCTGGACCAACCTCTTCCAGACAAAGAAGATGAACCAGATGACAAACCCCTACCAGACCAGCTGCCGCTCAGCCTCCCTCTAGACAGCCCTTTCAAGACAGAGGAGGCTCCAGCAATGCGTGACTGCCCTGCCCCCCTTCCCCTTTCCCCCACCTCTCCCACTACCTCTCCATTTGGAAAACCATCGCCACAGACAGATGGGTTCTGGCTATTATCCAAAAAGGATACTTCCTCTTTTGGAAAGCAAGGCCACCCTTAAGGGGTGTCCCCTTTCCCCCCAAAAATCAAAGACACCTCTTCCTACAGGTCCTGACAGACCTTCTGAACTTGGGCACCATAGAACCTGTCTCCCCAGGGCAGGAAGGAAAGGGCTTCTATTCAAGACTGTTCCTGATCCCAAAAAAAAACGGACCATGAAGACCCATTCTAGACATTTCCTTCTTAAACCTGTTCTTAAAAGTTCCCACCTTCAGAATGTTGTCCCTTCCAAGTTTACTCCCCCTCATACCGGCCAAGGCTTTCATTACCACACTCGACCTGAAAGAAGCCTACTTGCGCATACCCATTCCACCTTCCCACAGAAAACTTTTACGTTTTTCTGGACCCTCCTCTCATTTCCAATTTACTGCTTTGCCCTTTGGTTTGTTCACTGCCCCCAGAGTGTTCACAAAATGTTTGGCACCGGCCATTGCCTATTGCAGAACACAGGGAATTCAGATTTATCCCTACCTAGACAACATCCTGATCCTAGCAGACTGCAAAGAAACCCTATTAATCCATCTAGAATTCACCATGTGTTTACTACAAAATCTGGGGTTCACTCTCAACCTCCCAAAATCATCCTTGACACCAGAACAAGGCAAAATATTTCTGGGCTGCAGGATCAAAACAGACATAATGAAAGCCTTTCTTCCTCAGGACAAGGTCAGCTCCCTGACCTCCCATTTCAAAGACCTGCTGCAGACCCAAGTAATAACTGCAGGGCAATTCCTAAGGACCCTTGCTTCCACTAGCTAGAATGCACATGCAGAAGCTACAGTGGTATCTAAACAATGTTTGGTCTCAACACCAACATCCTGTAGAGCAAGAAATCACTTTCCTGCCCTGCCTAAAGGAAGAAGTAACTTGGTGGATTCAGCAAATCCAGCTCAACCCAACCTCTGCAGCCTCCTCTCCCAACCCAGGTATGCATACAGATGCTTCAGACTCCGGATGGGGAGCCACAATTGCATCCTACAGGGTCCAAGCAAAGTAGCACTCTTACTTAAAGAACAAACACATCAATGTGAGGGAAATGACAGCAGTCCTTCTAGCACTGAAAACCTTCAGCCCTCTCCTGCTACCAGGTGTAGTAGTAATAATAACAGACAACACTACAGTTATATGGTACGTCAACAAGCTGGGTGGAACAAAAGCGTACCACCTGTGCAGACTAACCTTACTGATATGGGACCTAGCCTCTCGACACAACTTGTCCCTGCAGGCATCTTACATCCCCTTGCAGGACAACAAACAAGCAGACCTTCTAATGAGGGCATCCTCTCCACAGCACGAATGGATGTTGGACAGGAATGTCTTCCTAGACATTGTCCACTGGTGGGGCAATCCTCAAGTAGGCTTGTTTGCCTCCCCCCTGGAACAGACAACTGCAGACCTTCTGCTCTAAGACCTACTCCCCTATAGCTTGGAAAGTAGATGCTTTCAGCATTTCTTGGAAGGGAAGATTTCTATTCCCACTAATTCAAAAAGTCCTCCTGAAAATCAGGAGAGACAAACCACAAGTCTTGTTGGTGACTCCCTACTGGCCAAGGCAGCAGTGGTTCCCCCTACTTCTCAATCTAGCCAAGGGCAATCACCACAAGTTACCCCACAAGGTGGACCTTCGGACACAACAAAAGGGAACCCTCATCCACCCACACTTGCAGATGTTGTCACTGACACTGTGGGTTATTTATTTTATTTATTTATTTATTTAGTTGTTAACCGGGAAAGTCTGACTTGGAACAAACCAATTTTCAGAGGAGGCCTGGGGAGAAACGCTCCAGATGCATGTCTTTGTAACATCGGAGGAAACTCACACGAATGCAGGGAGGACATGCAGACTCTGCACAGAAGGCAGCCCAGCCAAGAATCGAACTGGAGAACCTCTTGCTGTGAGGTGACAATGCTACCGCTGCACCACTGCGCTGTCCAGTGATAAACGTCTAATTCCCTTCAGGCACCATTACTCAGAGGATGTGCTTTCAGCCATGAGGGAGGCCAAGAAACCTACTGCAAGAAAATCATATTTAGCTAAATGGGAAAGATTTTCAAAATGGTGTCTGGAGAAGGGCAGGGATCATGCATCGCAGATCCCTCCCTAGTTCTTGCATACGTGTGTCAGCTAGTAAAGGGCGGGCTCTCTTTATTCTTCGGTGGAAGTTCACCTTTCAGCAATCTCAGCGTGCCTGCCAATAGACCATCCCCTTCTAGCCAGGCTCGACGTGAAGCTATTCTTAAAAGGGGTCTTACACATCAGACCACCAAGAAAGCCCATCCCACCACCCTGGGACCTTAACTTCATGCTGGAAAAACTAACTCAGCCTCCATTTGAACCTGCTAATGTGGCTACTCTGCAAATGTGCATATGGAAGACAGTACTGTTAGTGGCATTAACTTCAGCCAGAAGGGTATCTGAATTACAGGCCCTAATGGCCTGCCCCCATACACTACCTTCCACAAGGACAGGGTAACACTAAGAACTAACCCTTCCTTCATGCCAAAGATGGTCAACGTTCTGTCCTTGAACCAATTTATTCACCTTCCCACCTTGTACCCCTCTCCTGCCAGTGATGGTGAGAGAATACTCCACTCCCTGGATGTACATAGGCAGTTTAGATTTTACCTAGAAAAAAACAAAATCCATAAGAAAATCCAATCAGCTCTTTGTTTCCTTCCACCCAAGGGTCCTGGGAAAGGCAGTCTCCAAACAAACCATTGCATGTTGGATTAGGAAAGCCATTTGCTTCTGTTACTCACACCATGGCAAAAAGCTCCCATAGGGAGTCAAAGCTCACTCCACCAGGGCAGTGGTAGCCTCCAAAGCATTTTTAAAAGGCCTGGACACCACTTCCATACTGGAAGCAGCCACATGGTCCACCATTCACACTTTCAACAAACACTACAAGTTAGACAATGTCTCCAGAGCATGGGCAGGATTTGCCAGGGCAATCCTGCAGGGCTTTGTGGAAATCAGCCTCTTCTACCTTCACCCTTTCTTCCAGCTAAGCTGTGGTACTCTCCCACACCAAGAATACTGCAACATAGGAATAGAAGGACATAGAATAATTGTGTAAAATCTTACCATAACCATAGGTGTACTTCTCTTCCATGCTGCAGCATTCCTTCCCACCCACCAAAACCCCTTATCCTCTCTCTCTCTCTCAATCACTCACATCCTCAGGTCTCTTGGGGTCTACACCCTGCCCTGTGACCTATGTAACCACATAATGGCTCCTTGACCCTATGACTGACATCACTGGGTACTTCTCCTGCTGGGCCTTCAAGTTCTGAGGTCTGTGCATGCAGACATCACGTTTAAGGTCCCTGGTTTGTGGTCCTATGTGTGACATCCCACCCATCTACAACAGCGAAGCCGAAGCTTTTGTATAGGAGCCAACGTACGGGTAGCCTGACGTGGAAAATCGAACACCAAGAATACTGCAACATGGAAGAGAAGGACATCTATGGTTATGGTAAAATTTGACACAACTATTCTTTCTCAAGTTAAGAGCTGCAGTAAAAAGTCTCTGTTTCAATGATGGGGTATTTTATGATTTTGGGACACATTATCTGCAGTAGGGGAAAGACTAATTTGCACGTCTCTGAATCACCATTAACTGCAGAGAATGCAGATCATTACTTTACTGCACTAGTTACACTGGCAGTCCATATAGCGTGGTGGGAACACATGCACACACACGCACACACGCACACACGCACACACACACACACACACACACACACACACACACACACACACACACACACACACACACACACACAAACACAAACACACCACATGTCCTATACACGTGTTGTCAAAACATGCCCAGTGTCCTTTTTTCCCCATCCCTCGTGAATCACAGATGACTAAAGCCTGTCGCTAATGACAGTTTTGTACTTACTGTGCAGAAACTGTATCATGAGACTAGACCTGCTGTTCTATTAATGTTTTAAGTGAACTGGAGCAACAAAGCCAACACGTAAATACTTTGTTCTTCACACGTTTATTCAAATAATAAAAATGCTAAAAAATTCAGTTGAGCTTTCGTTATATACCAAAAACTTCTTCAGAAGTGAATAACAATAATTTCAAAAACTACATATATACCATTCACCCCACCCCTTGACCACATACTTTTAATTAACCAAATTGTCGTAAGAAAACTATGACCTTACAGTTTGTAATGCTTTAATCTTAAAACAGGAGCTAGAGAGGTACCCTCATTTATACCTAGAAAACTAGTTGCATATAATTTGATTTGCCATTTTAACTCTTTTGCATTCAGATGTTCATCCATTGAATGTCCCCGAGGGTCCCTTCTGATAAAATCAATCACCTTAAAGCCAAATTTATATGCTGGAAAATTCAACACATTTGTATAAGGCGTTTGTGGGCTTGCCCTTTTTACTATTCAACAGGTGTTCATATACCATGTCCCTCAACCTCCTTCAGGTTTTTCCCACATAAAATGCCAGGCATAACAAACATTGCGCAAATTAAATCACATTACTTCACACACAATTAAAGTGTCCTTTAACCTTCAATTATACTCCATTAACCCTAACTTGGCCCCCCTCTATTATATACCTACATTGAGGGCAGGTGCCACATTTATAGGTCCCCTCCCTCCCTGTTGGTTGAGCAGTAGATTTTTTATTTTCCAATAGAAATTTAAATGAGTTATCCTTTTTATAAACAATACTAGGGAAATTACCCATTTTTGTCGATAACATGGGTCCACCAAAAATATTTTCCAATTATTTTTAATGCATTCTATTCTAGATTAACTATTCAAAGTATAAGTGGTAATAAAGGCTGCTTTTAAGGTGTTGTCGCTACTTCTTATATTACCGAATTCTCTTGCTACTTGTCCACCATTGTTTAAGATGGGCACATATACTCCTAAGGATCTCTTCATAACACATTTCAAAATTTTCCTTGGTGTTGTCTTGTGTTCCTTTTGAACTATCCTTAAGCATCTCCCCATATGGACACCCCCCATCCCTGTCAGCTGTCTTTCTGCTCCTACTGTTACCTCTTAAAGGCATAATATTCAGCTGTCCAGATATACACTTCTGCTCTGCTCCTCAAAAAAACTTGTGGTTTTCTGGCAAACCATTGAGGATTGTAATTTGTACAGAAATGACTGACATTTTAGTTTCAGACTTCACATCCTTCAGTAAATTCTTGCTAATGCAAAACTGTTATTTGTAGGTGTATAAGAGGAATCCATTCCCGATTGAGAGTCTTTGCCGCCCTCCATTTTTTTGGCTTTGTTCAGATTTCTTGCACTAGATGTATTCTTATAGTGCTCTGTCTGTCTCCCTTGTAACTCATGAACTGTTGCAGTACTCAAGTACTGCCCAAGATCTTGTGATACTGAAAGAAAACCCTTTTTATATGAACTTATCCAGTAACATAGCAGGCTAATGATGCTCTTTCATGTGTCAAGGGTGTAAAATTCGAATCCTTTATAGAAAATCATCCGTCATGTCTTGTGGTGACACAAAGAACTAATATCCTGTGTGGGAGGATGTAGATTTTGAATCTTTTTAGTGCGTTTAAGACACGCCATTTATAGTATTCCTTGTGTTCAGTGGTCTGTCCTACTCTGTGCCATTAAGACACGAAGTGCTGTTATCCCTGGTGGCTAGTGTTCTCCCCAACCCACATCTTGCATATGTGCCATTAAGGATTAATAGTGTAAAGTTCTCCCCTAATCCTTAGTGACGTTAAGGATTTATTCAGTAGTCTAGGAATGTGTGCAGGTAGGACAGCACCCTAGTACCCTCCAATCGCACACTCTTGTCTCTGTCTCTCACACACACACACACACACACACACACACACACACCCACACCCACTGTTCACATCTCTCACTTTTCGGTGTGCTTTTTTGGAACCTGAAGTAGTTAAATGTAAATGCGTCTATACAACGTGTGACCATTTTTAAAATTAAATCATTACAAAAAACTACTTACCCCTCACTTACCCCTATGAGACCTCGCAGGCAGATATACATGCAAAGCACTGTCTGATCATACACCCTCCAGCAGTTACCTCTACCTCAGTGGATGAATTCAAGGTTTTTGCAGTACATGAGCAGAGAGGAACGGCAATGTTATTTTATGCAGGCTGTGCAATTTTCTGAATCACTCTACTGTGCAGATATCTTCATGCAGGCAGTTATGGGGATAGCACATGGCTTATTAGAATATGCCTCATTAGCACATGACTGGTGAGAGTGGTCACTGTGGTGCTTCATGTCTTTGCCCTAAGGTACTTTGGTAGGACTCTGTCTAAATACTGAAAAGTTACTGCAAGGTGGCCACCTCATTAACACCTCACTGTAACATTTCTGAATTCAGCCCTGTATTTTTGGCTTGATATTTTAAATGATTGACCCATGAAGACTAGTCTGGCTATGTGAGTTGCTTAAATTCGTATAGTGTACATGAAGAGAGTGCTTGAATCAGCACAAGACCACAGGATCAAACTTGTTAGCACCGGATTTAACTGTTCATTTTACTACTAGAACTGGAATGGAAACATATGTGCTTTCTGAGTTGAAGTGTCACATTGTTTTATATATATATATATTTTTTTTTTGATGAACTTTGTAAATGAAAGGACAGTCCAAAAGGCATGCATAAATCTTTTTATTCACCATTGTCTAAAAATGGGTGATAGGATGTTATAAAGTCTGTGTCCTTCTGTGTCACTGTTGCAGTATTCTTCACAATAAGGATTTCCTGCCAAGGATAGCCCAATGACCGACCAGTATACCAAAGCCTTTAGATCTTGCATGTGCGGTATGTCATCATACATATGCTGCCCGTACAAGATGTAGGGCATAAAGGTGACGTATGGATGCAGTTACCAGAATTTCTTTGCCGCCAGTCTGAATGCCATCGTCTGTCATCATTCTGAAAACCCTTTTGCTGTGCTGAATACCTAGCCTTCAGATAAGTGCCCCACTGGGGTCTTTTTTCTTTTATTCTTTGGTCTTGTTGCATTTTGGTTACATAGAGTTCATGTCATCCAAGACGGGAAAATTTCAGTGTGGGAGGCAGATTCCCCATAAGGAATGTCACAGACTGTGTCTTTTTAGTCTGGGTGCTTCCCACGACCATACCTCTTGTAACATTTGCTAAGCGTTTGTGCCTAAGATTCTTAGAAGTCAGTTGTCTTCCCTGGCCATCTAGCCAGAGAACCAGAGGCTTAAACTGTTAGCCCAAGGAAGCATGGAGGAATCTTCTAACCCAGGTGTCCCATTAAGCAAGAAAAAGCCAAGAAATCTCAGCTGTATTCTTTGGCTGTCCAGCCTCCACTGGACATCTCTCTAGAAGTGGTGAAAGTTCTGTAGAAAGTCCAGTGTCTGTGTCTGATTCCTCTTACCATGACCCCGTCTAAGGCTGGCATGGATCCTGCTTTTTGCACGTCCTGTGCGACTTTTCAGGCGTCTGCTCCAGACTTCGAGAAAGACTACAGCGGTTGATCATTTTCGATGGCCCTAGAGGGATTCTGGTCAGGGAGGAGGTTTCTGGTCCTCTTATTGAATCTCATCAAGGGTTGGAACCTCCAGTGTTTGGTTAGGGCTGACATTCCTACCAAGAAAAAGCAGAAGACTAAGCATACATCTGTACGCCTTAAGGATCCTCAACTGGAATGACAGGAGTTTACTCAGGGCCTGTTTCATGTCTTAATGGCCCTGAAGCCTCCTCCAAGAGGTTTCTGTGCCCACACCCCCTTAGACTTCAGCTCCTTCCAAACTGGCTAGGAACCCAATTCCTCTGATGAGGATTCAGACTCTGATGATGAGTCCCTGTCCAACTATTCTCAGATGCCTTTGCTTTGGGTTATGGTTCTGATGAAGAAGAGTCTGCGAGTCGTGAGTCTCCTCTTGAGGAGCTATCTTTTGGAGACATTATAGCTATAATGATTGAGTACTTTGAGGTATTCTTAAGTGTCTCATATCCAGAAAAGGGTGGTATGAGCTGCTTCAGGTGGACACTCCTAAATCTTTTGCGGTACCTCCTATATTGGCTGCTTCGTTAGACACCTTTATAGCTGTCTATATGTCTCCCAATTCTCAGCCTCATGTTCCTAAGAAACCTGACAGGTTCTATAAGGTTCGTGAGGATTGTCAGTTCTTATTAAAGTGTCTTCTGCTGACCCTGCTGTGGTGTCATTCTCCTCTGATAAGCCTTTTAAACTTTTGCTCTCTTCCAAGCTTCTGCTTCGGTCTTCAGATAAGGGTAGTACGGCAATGGAGAGAATTGGTAAGAAGGTTTATACTGATTCTAGTTTGGTCTTTGAGCCATCAATTATCAAACCCACATTACTAGGTATGCTGTAGCCTTGATTGCCCAGGATAGTCAGGTTATTTCCAACCTCCCTGATTCTGAAGCAAAAGTCTTCTGCTATGTCAATTTTAGATTCTACCTGTCAGGTGGCTTGTCACTCTATCAAGTGTAGCTATTATGCTGCTAATACATCTTCTAGAGCTCCTGCCTTTGCGGCTGTCTTGAAGCATTATTCATGGCTTTGTCTGCAGCCTTTACCTGAAGACATTAGGGCTAAGTTGCTGGATGCTCCTTTAAATAATAAAAATGTCTTCTGGACTGCTGCAGCTGCTATGTTTAAGCCTCTTCAGGGAAAAGGTAAAGCTTTGCAGGACCTTAAACCTATTTTTGTATCCCCTATCCGTACATTCCAAAGAACTACCCTACTAGTGGTGCTTTTGTTCACAGGCAGCCTCTTCAGGTCACCAAAGACAGGAAGGGTGGTAGGTGAGCTTCTCCTGCTAAGTCTTATTAGGCTCCTGTGGCACAGAAGCCTCCTTTATCTGACAAGCCTGCTTCTCTTTGACTTCTTGCCCCCCCCCCCCTTTGCCAGGTTCCTTCGTAACTTTGGCTTTCCCTCTGACTTCCAAACCGGCATATCATCA
Organism: Protopterus annectens; assembly: GCF_019279795.1. NCBI lineage: Eukaryota > Metazoa > Chordata > Ceratodontiformes > Protopteridae > Protopterus > Protopterus annectens. The sequence continues at coordinate 784,733,420 of NC_056750.1, read as the reverse complement.
CTTCAGATTCTTGGGTTCTATCTGTCATCCGCCAGGGTTACTTCATAGTGTGGAAGACTCGCTCTTCTTTTTCAGGGATTCCCCAACCTCCTGTGGATCGACTTTCTCATTTCTTGGTGGTCCTTTGGTCCCTGTTGCACCAGGGAACTATTCAGCCTGTCTATCTTTTACAAATGGGAAAGGAATTTTACTTTAGGATGTCCCTGGTCTGGAAAAAAAGGGCATTTGGAGTCTTATTTTTGGATCTTTCCTTGCTCAAGACCTTTCTCAAGGTTCCTTCTTTTTTTTGGTGCTTACTCTTCAAACATGTTTTCTCTTGTTCAATCCCAGATTTTTCTGGTGTGCTTGAATCTGAAGGATGCTTACCTTCATATTCTTAATCACCCTCTTTTCAGGAAGTTTTTACGTTTCTTTACTTGATTTTCAGTTCTGTGCTTTGCCCTTTGGCCTCTCTACTGCCCCAAGGGTATTCTGCCTGCTGTTCCAGCCAAGAAGTTTCTTCAAGCCCTGGGATTCATGGCCTCTTCGATTCCAATGTTCCGTCTTGCCAGACTGCACATGCAGAAGCTTCAGTGGTATCTCAGTTCAGTTTGGCATCACCATTGCCATCCTCTGGATTTCAGTATGCCTCTCCTTCGTTATCTGAATTGGGAATTTGAGTTGTGGATTCAGCAGCTTTCCCTCAACCCAGGCCTGCCCTTTCAGCCTCCAGTTTCTTCTCAAGAACTATTCACTGATGCTTCAGACATGGATCATAGGATCATAAGCGGTTACTAGGCTAATGGCCCTAGGGCTCTTACAAGCCTAGTCAAGTTCAACCCTTGTTTCCAAGAGTGTCTGTTTAAAGCAGACACAAAAATCAGCACATATTGCCCCTGTCCAAGAGGGACACAGGTAGAATCCCCACGGGGAATTTCTGATTACCCATCCAGTCGTCCAAAGTGTGCTTCCATAGGGTCAACGAGGAGCTCTGTATAACATGAATTGGAAGACTGTTCCAAAGGTGAGGCAACCTCTGAGAGACAAATATGTCTGTCAAGCAGGTTCTTTTCATGTCTCATACCAGGTTAAGGTCCTTTGAGCTAGTGACCCACGTGTCATTTGACTTGCGAATGTGCAGCATTCCCATTAAAGCAGAGTGCCTTATATGCAAGGCAGAGGTTGCTTTGGTGTAGTCTATATGACACAGAGTAAAGCGACAGTGATTTCATTCTGTCCACATATGACAGATGTTGGAGACACTGAATTTTCTTTGTAGGGAACCCTTGTGGTCTGTCCAGTTGCTGCAGGTGCTTAGAAATGTACATTCCAAAGGGAGCATTGTACTCTATTATTGGCCTGATGAGAGAAAAGTACAGTGGGGGTTATAACCTCTTTTTTTCTGGAGGCAATGCCCTTACTTATGAAATGAGTAATATAAGATGCCCTTCTTACCTCTGTGGAGACATGGTGATCAAAGGTAAGGTTGCTGTCAAGTTGTGTGCCCAGATCTCTCACCACTGAATGGGTACTTAGGTTATTGTTGTTGTTGTGGTAGTTTGCAGGAATATTGCCCTTGTTGAAAGGGATAATAATGCATTTTTTTTGCATTATGTTTAAAACAATAACTTTGGCACCAGTCATTAGTCTGCATATGTCCCTTTTGCAGGATGTTGACATTGTTAGGGGACTGTATGCCCACTCCTAGTTTGCACTCATCAGAAAACTTTGTCAGCCACAGACCTTTAGTTTTTGCCTGGACTTTGGAGAAGTAGATTCTGAACATTAGGGGTCCTAGAACTGATTCTTGTGGAACACCACTGGTTACGGGTCTGTTGGATGAGATGGAATTCCCTATTTTGACTGCATGAGTTCTGTCAGTGAGCCAGTTTTAAACCCACCTTACAATATATGGGTTGATACAAAGCTGGGTGAGTTTATCAATGATGCCTGAGTGGGGAATTGTGTTAGAGGCCTTCGCTAAGTCAGGGTAAGTCGTATGCCCAGATCTACCCTTGTCTAGGGCTTTGGTGACTGTCTTGAAGAAGTTCACCAAGTTTAGCAGGTATGATCTCCCCTTGACAAAGCCAAACTGGGGTGGGATCAAGTGTTTGGAGATTTCTTATATCTCCAAGATATTCCAGTGTTCCATCTTGCCAGATTGCACATGCAGAAGCTAATGGCTCTGTAGTTCCTGGGGTCTGTGGATGCACCTCCTTTGTGTAATGGGATGACTGTAGCTGTTTTCCATTTCTCTGGGACAAAGCCAGTGCTTAAGCTGTGATTGAAGAGAGTACCCAGTGATATTACTAATTCCTCTTTTTCCCTGAAGAACACAGCCTGGGATGTTATTTGGTCCCATAGATGCTATGTTTTTGGCCTTGGAGAGGGTGTTTAAGACCTTCTCCTTGGAGTACTAGGTGGTGGACAGGGGTGGGATGCTTTGGGGCATGTGTGGCGGAGACAGGGGTGTGACATTTTCACTGAACCTGTCAGCCAGCAAATTTGCTATATCCACAGGTTCTGTATATGTAGTACTATTAACTACAAGTTCAGAGCAAATCTGGGACTTTACTTTGATGTTATGGATGTAACTAAAGAATGCCATATGGTTCTACTTAGTTGTGGAAGCTAATTTGGATTCATAGTTAGCTTTAGAGGACTTCACAAGAAGTCTTATTTGCTTGAGGAGGTAAGTGTTTCCAGTTTTGAGTCCATTCCTACTCTTAGACAACAGTTTCCTTCTCTTATTGTATAGCCTGTTAATGTCAGATGTCCTTCGGGCAAGTTTGTTCTTCCTTGGAAATCTTACTTTGGTCCTATCACAGCGGTGCACAACGTCTGGCCCCAGAACGTAACCAAAGGTTTTTTAAAAAAGTGAAAAAACGCAAACTTTTCAGCACGTGCTTACTTACCTAATTGACTGCAGTTCCGCACACCTCTAATTTTAGCTGCAGAAGTAACTGTTCTTTGTTATTTATAACTTATAGTTTGTAAACAGTAGTAACTTTATGCAAAAGTTTGTAATAAGTAATGGCTGCAAGCCAAAATACAGTTAAAGACAAAGTTGATGTAGAAAACAGGCAATTTCATGACTGCTGTTTTAAGTAAAAATGCCAGTCACCTGTACCTATGGTTAACTCATAACGACTTACTGTTTTGAGGTGGCCTCAGATTCATTAAGAATTTGTGTAGTGGTTCTTCCCACAAAAAGGTTGTGCTCCACTGTCCTATCAGGTATGGCAGAGATAGTACAATAGTACAGATGTTCATATAAACATTGGTGTATGACCCAACATAGGTGTCCATTCCACCTGTGGGGAAGAGCTACGAGGCCATAATGTAAGAGGCTGTAATTGACCTTGGAAAAGCTTTTTTAATCTGGTTGCTGCTAAAGGGGTGGGGGGTCTGGTGTTATAGTTTCTTCTAAAGAGATTGAGTTGTGGTGAGATCTCACCAGGGAGGGCAGTACACTGGGGATGGTGCAGTGGTCCCCCATGTTGTTGAGCACCAGATCAAGGATATGTGAGCCCCTTGTGGGAGTATCAACCAGGTGATCCAGGTCATTGGAGTTAACGAAATCCAAGAACCTTTGGGCAAGTGAGTTAAAACGCATGTAAATTACCCATTCAATGGACAGGTAATTAAAGTCGCTCAAAACCAGGGTGTTCGGTTGTATCTTGACTCAAGTAGATCCAAGTAGGCTTAGTAAATGCCCTGTTTTGTGGAAGGGGTCCTATAGCTGGCAGTGACTTGAAGAGGGGTCTTACCAACAGTCAGTTGCATCTGAAGTAATTCCAGGGCATCGTGCTGTGTAACCAATCTAGAGGTGTATTTATCTTTAATGAATAATGATACATCACCTCCTTTAGTTCTCACACCTTCAGTTTGTGGTCTGAATGTGTAGAAGGAAATGTAACCTGCTATGGCTGGGTTGCTGTCCACAGCCTTAAACCAGATGTTCATCGTGCATTACAGCTGCAGTAATCACATATGGGGTTTTCAGCCGGCAGGCGGTCCCTCGGTCGGCCAAATTCCAAAGTCTTGGTCCGGCGTCTGCTGTTGTCGCGTACTCTTCTGACGTCAGGAAGGCTAGAGTATAAAAGACACAGGCGACGCCATCTTCTTCAGTCTTTTTTGCCGCGCGGTGCCCGAAGCAGAAGCAGTTCGCAAGTGCCGGTCGGCCAGCTCCTGAATTACGAAAAATTTTGGAACCGAAGTCTTCATTAAAGCTAAGTACCCCGTTGGGGAATTTTTTCTTGCCTCAGACCGATGTCAGAAAAAGTTAATAATTGTATTTCTTGTGGGAAGCAAATACCGCATAAGGATTTCCATTCCCTTTGCATACCTTGTTTGGGCCCAGACCACGACGTCTCGGGCTGCCGCTTTTGTGCTACCTTCAATAAACGCACTATCAAGCGTCGGGCGGAGTTCGCCCAGCACTATTTTGGTAAAGCGTTTAATTATAACATGTCGTCGGAGACACCGACTACCGCTATGTCCAGAAAACGCAAAGAAAAGGACCGTCAGTCGAGAACTGCGGCCTCCACCGACACCACGCCGAAACAAGCTCCACGTGGGCCGGTTCTCAGTGAGACGCCTTTGCAGTCCCTGTCTACCGATGACACTCCCTCGGCGGGGTCGTCTGTACCTGAGACCGCTGGTTCTTCGGTCCTTTCCCAAACTACAACCGAAGCCCCTGCTCATGTCGAACCCACCAATGTGGATAGATCTACATCCACCCATGGTGTATTTAGGCCTTCATCTTCTTTCTCCATCAAGGCCTTTACTAAAGCCAAATCAGCCAAGCAGCTTTCTAGGCCTGCCTCACAAGGCCCAAGACCTGGGCCTACGCCTAAGAAGCACATGCTTAAAATGGCTGAAGACCTGATCACTCTTATCAGAGGCTCCCAGGCCCCTCCGGACAAGAGACCCAGAATACAGGAGGATTCTCCTCCTTCTGACCAAGAATCCATTTTATCAGAACATTCTGATGCTGAAGAACAGTCTTATTCACCCTTCGAGGATTCGGATGCAGAGCAGTCTATTCCTTCTGTATCCCCCCCTGAGGATTTTTCCTTTGGGGAAACTTTACACTCCTTGAGAGAGCACTTCCATTGGGAAGGCCAAGACTTTTCAGACTCCAAGAAAAGGCTTAGGGAATTCCTCTGGTTACCTCAGCATAGACCTTTGGCTATTCCTCCTGTTTTGGAGGTTTTGGATGATGTATACTCGGAGGCCTGTCTTAATCCTGATTCTCTGCCTCCTGCACCAGTTAAGCCGGATAGGTATTACAGAGTTCCTAATTCTCATCAGTTCCTCTATAAAGGCCATAATGCAGACCCTGAAACTATTTCACAAGGCCCTAAAGGAATTAAGGCTTCCACGGCCAATAATCCACTACCTGCGGAAAGGGAATCTAGATCTCTAGAAAGGTGGGGTAAGAAGGTTTACACCTCGGCCACCCTTGCCATGAGGGCCTTAAACTGCCAGTTTCACATGATTAAATATCAGCAATTTCTGTTATCACAATTAAAAACCAAAATGTCACAGCCTGAACAACCAGATTTAAAAGAGTTGCAGGATATGATGCATAGTGCTGAACAAGTGGGCAAGCACACCTTACAATGTGGTTATGATGCCCTAGAGGCCTCCAGCAGATCGGCCGCCACTGGAGCAGTCATTCGCAGACATGCATGGCTAAGGGAACAAAATCTTCCAGACCAGGTGAAAGCAAAAATTCTGGATGCACCGTTACATAAGGATGTTCTTTTTGGTGGTAATGCTGAGGATATTTTACGTAAAATGGAAGAAAAAGCAAAATCTATGCAAACTGTCAAAGCTTTCTTACAGGTTCAGCCACCAAGGTTCAGCAGGAATTGGCCGTCAAAAAACTGGTCCTTTCCAACCACTGACAAGGCCCAAAGAGGCAGATACAGACGCGGAAGGGGCAGAGGACAACCACAAGGGTCCTACAGAGGCAGACAATGGCAATCACCAACACCAAGAGGTGGTGACGACAGTGCACAGCAGTACAGAAAACAGACTCAATGACTCCCTCATTTCCATGCCAAGCAAAATTCAACTGGCAGCACCTTTGGGAGGAAAACTGGCACTATTTGCAAACAATTGGCATATTGTCACAACAGACAAATGGATTCTGGACATAATAAACAGAGGTTACAAATTTCATTTTCACACTCTTCCAAAGATGAGAGGCATGCCAAACCTACCACAAAATCAAAGGGTAGAGGCACAACTACAAATTGCAAAGCTCCTAAACATGAGGGCTATACAAAAGGTACCTACGCACCAACAAGCACAAGGTTTTTATTCAAGGCTTTTTCTGGTGCCAAGAAAAGGAAGCGACTGGAGACCCATTCTGGACTTATCCATTCTCAACACATTTCTTCTCGTACCAAAATTCAAGATGCTCACATTACAGCAACTCCTTCCCATGCTGGGCAAGGGGTTTTGGCTGGTAACATTGGACCTCAAGGAGGCATACCTGCATGTCCCAATCAGACAAAGTTGCAGAAGATACCTCAGATTTCTTGCAGGTTCAAACCACTACCAATTCTCTGCATTGCCCTTTGGCTTATCTACTGCACCCAGAGTATTCACCAAGTGCCAGGCATCAGTGATTGCATACTGCAGACTTCAAGGGATACAAATTTACCCTTATCTGGACGACTGCCTGATCCAAGCGGACAGCAAACACGTACTTCTGAAACATCTGGCATATGTGACACGCTTACTGCTTTCTCTGGGATACACCATCAACAAGGAGAAATCAAAGCTAACACCCTCTCAGAAAATAACCTTCCTGGGTGCCAACTTGGACACAAACACCCAGATGGCTTACCTTACAACAGAAAAACAAGGGCAACTATCTCATTACTTCAAAATGCTTGCAAAAAGTACCAGGCTTACTGCAAGGAAAATCCTGCAGGCTCTGGGATTCATGGCATCTTGCATTCTTCTAATCCCATGTGCAAAGCTGCACATGAGGAAACTTCAATGGTACCTAAAAAATCTATGGTCTCAACACAGTCACAGCTTGGAAGTGGAGAATCCAAAAATTCCCTGTCTTCAAAAGGAATTCATATGGTGGGCCCAAGCATGCCAAGTAAACAAAGGCCTCCCATTCTGCAAGCCTCAAGCTACACAAGTCATAACCACAGACGCCTCAGATTATGCCTGGGGAGCGCACATGAAGGACAGGTGCATTCAGGGCAGATGGCCCCAAACAGAAAAGCACCTTCACATCAATCAAAAAGAAATGCTGGCAGTAATAAATGCAATTTCAGCGTTCAGAGAATTCCTGCATCCAGGACAACTGCTCATAAGAACAGACAACACCACAGTAATGTGGTACATAAACAAACAAGGAGGAACTCATTCATACCCCTTGTGCAGACTAACCATGACTCTTTGGAATCTAGCTCTGGAAAGACAAATGGAACTTCAGGCTCAGTACCTGCCAGGAATGGAAAACACGCTGGCAGACACTCTGAGCAGGCATATGACAGACCCTCACGAATGGAAGCTACATCCACACGTATTCATGGAGATTGTTCAAGCGTGGGGAAGACCAGACATAGACCTTTTTGCCTCCCACAAAAATCATCAATTAAAAAAGTTTTGCTCAAGGACCTTCCACCCAAAGGCTTGGAAAGTGGACGCCCTTTCATTCACATGGACAACTTGGTCAGTTTATGCATTCCCACCACTACCTCTGCTGCCCAAGGTGCTTTTGAAAGTAAGAACAGACAAGCCGAGGATGATACTGATTGCTCCAGACTGGCCGAGACAACATTGGTATCCACTATTGAGGAGCCTAACACACACTCCTCCGTGGCCCCTGCCTCTAACACCTCTACTGCTGACGCAGAACAATTTCAAAACCCAACACAGTCAGCTGAAAACTCTCAGCCTAGCTGCATGGAAAATTCCTTAACTTCACATCAGACACTACTCTCCAAAGAAGTGCAGGATGTCATTTTGGAGGCCAGAAGACCATCTACAAGAAAAGCTTACTCCGCAAAATGGAAGCGGTTTTGCTGTTGGAATGAAGAACGAGGGCAGGATCCTAGAAAATTAAACCTGCCTCAGATTTTACAGTACCTAGCTTACCTTTTGAGCAAGGGACTTCCATTTTCCTCAATCAAGATACATGCCTCAGCAATCTCTGCAGAATTCAATATGGATCCTCCTTTATTCTCACACCCACTCCTGCGACAGTTCCTCAGAGGGGCTAAGAACATAAGGCCTCCAAGGAAACAACCAGTGCCAGCTTGGGACCTTAACTATGTACTGGAGAAATTGACATTGCCTCCCTTTGAACCAGCTGCTTCAGCAGAATTACAATATTTGTCCTGGAAAACAGCTTTTCTCCTGGCCATCACTTCAGCTCGTAGGGTATCTGAGTTACAGGCCCTCATGGCGGTGCAGCCATTCCTCATATTCCATCAGGACAGGGTTTCCCTGCGTACTAACCCTTCTTTTATGCCTAAAGTGGTATCTAGGGTAGCCCTAAACCAGGCCATACACCTTCCTACCTGATACCCTGACCCTCAAAACAAAGGGGAGAGGCTGCTTCATTCTTTAGACATCCATAGGCAGCTACGTTACTACTTGGACAGAACCAAACCCTTCAGAAAATCAGATCAACTCCTAGTTTCCTATGCTGTGGGGGGTCAAGGGAAACCTGTAACTAAACAGACCATTTCCAAGTGGATTGGTCACTGCATACGCTTCTGTTATTCCTATCATGGAAAGCTCGTACCTACTGGTATCAGATCACACTCCACTAGGGCCACAGCCACCTCTACAGCCTTCCTCAGAGGAGTGCCTACTAAAGATATCTTGGAGGCAGCCACTTGGAGTTCTGTACATACCTTCACCAAGCACTACCATCTGCCTTTATACTCCAGAACAAGAGCAGGCTTTGCTACTGCAGTTTTGCAGGGCATTCTAGCTCAACCCAGTTCCGTATAGTACCTACCACCCTATACATAGCTTTGGGATTCTACCCATATGTAATTACTGCAGCTGTAATGCACGATGAACATAGTACAGTTTTGTACCTACCATAAATGTAGATGTTCGAGGGCTATTACAGCTGCAGTACAGGTTTCCCACCCTCCTTCCCCTCTTGGTAAGACCTTGGGGTTTGAATAACTATTCATACCTGCTGACTGGGTTATCCTGCTATGTTTTATTTGCTTACTTTTGTGTATTACACTAATTTATGTATTGCCTTCCTTTTGGGGGCACCTGACATCTGGGGCAAGAAAGACTGAAGAAGATGGCGTCGGCTGTGTCTTTTATACTCTAGCCTTCCTGACGTCAGAAGAGTACGCGACAACAACCGACGCCGGACCAAGACTTTGGAATTCGGCCGACCGAGGGACCGCCGGCTGAAAACCCATATGTAATTACTGCAGCTGTAATAGCCCTCGAACATCTACATTTATGGTAGGTACAAAACTGTACTATGTTCATCGTGCATTACAGCTGCAGTAATCACATATGGGGTTTTCAGCCGGCAGGCGGTCCCTCGGTCGGCCGAATTCCAAAGTCTTGGTCCGGCGTTGGCTGTTGTCGCGTACTCTTCTGACGTCAGGAAGGCTAGAGTATAAAAGACACAGGCGACACCATCTTCTTCAGTCTTTTTTGCCGCGCGGTGCCCGAAGCAGAAGCACTTCGCAAGTGCCGGTCGGCCAGCTCCTGAATTACGAAAAATTTTGGAACCGAAGTCTTCATTAAAGCCAAGTACCCCGTTGGGGAATTTTTTCTTGCCTCAGACCGATGTCAGAAAAAGTTAGTAATTGTATTTCTTGTGGGAAGCAAATACCGCATAAGGATTTCCATTCCCTTTGCATACCTTGTTTGGGCCCAGACCACGACGTCTCGGGCTGTCGCTTTTGTGCTACCTTCAATAAACGCACTATCAAGCGTCGGGCAGAGTTCGCCCAGCACTTTTTTGGTAAAGCGTTTAATTATAATATGTCGTCGGATACTCCGACTTCCGCTATGTCTAAAAAACGTAAAGAAAAGGACCGCCAGATGAGGACCGCGGTCTCCACCGACACCACGCCGAAGCAGGCTCCACGTGGTCCGGTTCTCAGTGAGACGCCTTTGCAGTCCCTGACTACCGACAACACTCCCTCGGCGGGGTCTTCTGTACCCGAGACCGCTGGTTCTTCGGCCCTTTCCCAGACTACAACCGAAGCTCCTGCTTATGTCGAGCCTACCAATGTGGATAGATCTACATCCACCCATGGAGTATTTAGGCCTTCATCATCTTTCTCTATCAAGGCCTTCACTAAATCCAAAACAGCCAAGCAACTTACTAGGCCTGCTACACAAGGCCCAACACCTGGGCCCACGCCTAAGAAGCACATGCTTAAAATGGCTGAGGACCTTATCACTCTTATCAGAGGCTCCCAGGCCCCTCTGGACAAGAGACCCAGAGTAGAGGAGGATTCCCCTAATTCTGACCAAGAATCCATTTTATCAGAACATTCTGATGCTGAAGAACACTCTTATTCCCCTTTCGAGGATTCGGATGCAGAGCAGTCTATTCCCTCTGTATCCCCCCCTGAGGATTTTTCTTTTGGGGAAACCTTACACTCCTTGAGAGAACACTTCCACTGGGAAGGCCAAGACTTTTCAGACTCCAAGAAAAGGCTTAGGGAATTTCTCTGGTTACCTCAGCATAGACCTTTGGCTATTCCTCCTGTTTTGGAGGTATTGGATGATGTCTACTCGGAGGCCTGCCTTAATCCTGATTCTCTGCCTCCTGCACCAGTTAAGCCGGATAGGTATTACAGAGTACCTAATTCTCATCAATTCCTCTACAAAGGCCATAATGCAGACCCTGAGACTATTTCTCAAGGCCCTAAAGGAATTAAGGCCTCCACGGCCAAGAATCCACTCCCTGCGGAAAGGGAATCCAGATCTCTAGAAAGGTGGGGTAAGAAGGTTTATACCTCGGCCACCCTAGCCATGAGGGCCTTAAACTGCCAGTTTCATATGATTAAATATCAACAATTCCTGTTATCACAATTAAAGACCAAAATGTCACAGCCTGAACAACCAGATTTAAAAGAGTTGCAGGATATGATGCATAGTGCTGAACAAGTGGGTAAGCACACCTTACAATGTGGTTATGATGCCTTAGAGGCCTCCAGCAGATCGGCCGCTACCGGTTCAGTCATTCGCAGACATGCATGGCTAAGGGAACAAAATCTGCCAGACCATGTGAAAGCAAAAATTCTGGATGCACCTTTACATAAGGATGTTCTTTTTGGTGCTAATGCTGAGGATATATTACGTAAAATGGAAGAAAAAGCAAAATCTATGCAAACTGTCAAAGCTTTCTTACAGGTTCAGCCACCACGGTTCAGCAGGAATTGGCCCTAAAAAAACTGGTCCTTTCCAACCACTGATAAGCCCCAAAGAGGCAGATACAGACGCGGAAGGGGCAGAGGACAAGCCCAAGGGTCCTATAGAGGCAGACAATGGCAATCACCAGCACCAAGAGGTGGTGACGACAGTGCACAGCAGTACAGGAAGCAGACTCAATGACTCCCTCATTTCCATGCCAAGCAAAATTCAACTGGCAGCACCTTTGGGAGGAAAACTGGCTCTATTTGCAAACAATTGGCATATTGTCACAACAGACAAATGGATTCTGGACATAATAAACAGAGGCTACAAATTTCATTTTCACACTCTTCCAAAAATGAGAGGCATGCCAAACCTACCACAAAATCAAAGGGTAGAGGCACAACTACAAATTGCAAAGCTCCTACACCTGAGGGCCATAACAAAGGTACCTACGCACCAACAAGCACAAGGTTTTTATTCAAGGCTTTTCTGGTGCCAAGAAAAGGAAGCGACTGGAGACCCATACTGGACTTATCCGTTCTAAACACATTTCTTCTCGTGCCAAAATTCAAGATGCTCACATTACAGCAACTCCTTCCCATGCTGGGCAAGGGGTTTTGGCTGGTAACATTGGACCTCAAGGAGGCATACCTGCATGTCCCAATCAGACAAAGTTGCAGAAGATACCTCAGATTTCTTGCAGGTTCAAAACACTATCAATTCTCTGCATTGCCCTTTGGCTTGTCTACTGCGCCCAGAGTATTCACCAAGTGCCTGGCATCAGTGATTGCATACTGCAGACTTTAAGGGATACAAATTTACCCTTATCTGGACGACTGCCTTATCCAAGAGGACAGCAAACTCTTACTTATGAAACACCTGGCATATGTGACACGCTTACTGCTTTCTCTGGGATACACCATCAACAAGGAGAAATCAAAGCTAACACCCTCTCAGAAAATAACCTTCCTGGGCGCCAGCTTGGACACAAACACCCAGATGGCTTACCTTACACAAGAAAAACAAGGGCAACTATCTCATTACTTCAAAATACTTGCAAAAAGTACCAGGCTTACTGCAAGGAAAATCCTGCAGGCTCTGGGATTCATGGCATCTTGCATTCTTCTTATCCCATGCGCAAGGTTGCACATGAGGAAACTTCAATGGTACCTAAAAAATCTATGGTCTCAACACAGTCACAGCTTGGAAGCGGAGATTCCAATAATTCCCTGTCTTCAAAAGGAATTCATTTGGTGGGCCCAAGCATGCCAAGTAAACACAGGCCTCCCATTCTGCAAGCCTCAAGCTACTCAAGTCATAACCACAGACGCTTCAGATTACGCCTGGGGAGCGCACATGAAGGGCAGGTGCATTCAGGGCAGATGGCCCCAAAAAGAAAAGCACCTTCACATCAATCAAAAAGAAATGCTGGCAGTAATAAATGCAATCTCAGCGTTCAGAGAATTCCTGCATCCAAGACAACTACTCATAAGAACAGACAACACCACAGTAATGTGGTACATAAACAAACAAGGAGGGACTCATTCATACCCCTTGTGCAGACTAACCATGACTCTTTGGAACCTAGCTCTGGAAAGACAGATAGAACTTCAGGCACAGTACCTGCCAGGAATGGAAAACACACTGGCAGACACTCTGAGCAGGCATATGACAGACCCTCACGAATGGAAGCTACATCCACACGTATTTACAGAGATTGTTCAAGCGTGGGGAAGGCCAGATATAGATCTTTTTGCCTCCCACAAAAATCATCAATTAAAAAGATTTTGCTCAAGGACCTTCCACCCAAAGGCCTGGAAAGTGGACGCTCTTTCCTTCACATGGACAACTTGGTCAGTTTATGCATTCCCACCACTACCTCTACTGCCCAAGGTACTTTTGAAAGTAAGGACAGACAAGCCGAGGATGATACTGATTGCTCCAGACTGGCCGAGACAACACTGGTATCCACTCCTGAGGAGCCTAACACACACTCCTCCGTGGCCCCTGCCTCTAACACCTCTACTGCTGACGCAGAACAATTTCAAAACCATTCACAGTCAGCTGAAAACTCTCAGTCTCGCTGCATGGAAAATTCCTTGACATCACATCAGACACTACTCTCCAAAGAAGTGCAGGATGTCATTTTGGAGGCCAGAAGACCATCTACTAGAAAAGCTTACTCCGCAAAGTGGAAGCGGTTTTGCTGTTGGAATGAAAAACGAGGACAGGACCCTAGAAAATTATACCTACCTCAGATTTTACAGTACCTAGCTGAACTTTTGAGCAATGGACTTTCATTTTCCTCAATCAAAATACATGCCTCAGCAATCTCTGCAGAATTCAACATGGATCCTCCTTTATTCTCACACCCACTCCTACGACAGTTCCTCAGAGGGGCTAAGAACATAAGACCTCCAAGGAAACAGCCAGTGCCAGCTTGGGACCTTAACTATGTACTGGAAAAATTGACATTACCTCCCTTTGAACCAGCTGCTTCAACAGAATTACAATATTTGTCCTGGAAACAGCTTTTCTCCTGGCCATCACTTCAGCTCGTAGAGTATCTGAGTTACAGGCCCTCATGGCGGTGCAGCCATTCCTCATATTCCATCAGGACAGGGTTTCCCTTCGTACCAACCCTTCCTTTATGCCTAAGGTGGTATCTAGGGTAGCCTTAAACCAGGCCATACACCTTCCTACCTTCTACCCTAACCCTCTAAACAAAGGGGAAAGGCTGCTTCACTCTTTAGACATCCATAGGCAGCTACATTATTACTTGGACAGAACCAAACCCTTCAGAAAATCAGATCAACTACTCGTTTCCTATGCTGTGGGGGGTCAAGGGAAACCTGTTACTAAACAGACCATTTCCAAGTGGATTGGCCACTGCATACGCTTTTGTTATTCCTATCATGGAAAGCTTGTCCCTACTGGTATCAGACCTCACTCCACTAGGGCCACAGCCACCTCCACAGCCTTCCTCAGAGGAGTGCCTACTAAAGATATCTTGGAGGCAGCCACTTGGAGTTCTGTACATACCTTCACAAAACACTACCATCTGCCCTTATACTCCAAAACAAGAGCAGGCTTTGCCACTGCAGTTTTGCAGGGCATCCTAGCTCAACCCAGTTCCGTATAGTACCTACCACCCTATGCATAGCTTTGGGATTCTACCCATATGTGATTACTGCAGCTGTAATGCACGATGAACATAGTACAGTTTTGTACCTACCATAAATGTAGATGTTCGAGGGCTATTACAGCTGCAGTACAGGTTTCCCACCCTCCTTCCCCACTTGGTAAGACCTTGGGGTCTGAATAACTATTCATACCTGCTGACTGGGTTATCCTGCTATGTTTTATTTGCTTACTTTTGTGTATTAGACTTATTTATGTATTGCCTTCCTTTTGGGGGCACCTGACATCTGGGGCAAGAAAGACTGAAGAAGATGGCGTCGCCTGTGTCTTTTATACTCTAGCCTTCCTGACGTCAGAAGAGTACGCGACAACAGCCGACGCCGGACCAAGACTTTGGAATTCGGCCGACCGAGGGACCGCCTGCCGGCTGAAAACCCCATATGTGATTACTGCAGCTGTAATAGCCCTCGAACATCTACATTTATGGTAGGTACAAAACTGTACTTTCTCCATGACTGCACAGATGTCAGCATCTTCCAAGGTAAGGACTGCTTTCACTGAGTACAGTTTCAGGTTTAGACTCCTTGGATATTTTTACATCAGGGAATTTTGTTCTTGTAACATTGCCTAAAGGCACTATGGGGGTGTTAAGAGCCTAGACAGTAGCTGAAATCCCAGGGGTGAAAGATGAAGCTATTTTTATTAGTATATTGATATTTTTTCTGTGTTGTTTGAACTTGTACTATTGTATTTAGACCATGTCTTGGAGCTTGTCTCCCCGGGCCTCTACTGAAAAAGGACATGTATCCAGCTAGACTAGCCCGGTCAACAAATGTAAAATAAATAAATAAATGAAGACCATCTCTGGAAAAGAATCAAGGTCCGTCGACCATGTGGGGAAGGTGGCTTCCTGTGGTCATCTGAAAGTTTAAGGTCTTTGGCTCCCCCATCAGAGGTCATACCATATGAGCATCAAAGAGATGATAGCTCCGATTGTGGCCCTTCAGGCTTTTCATCCCATGCTCTCTACAGGCCCTCTGAAGGTTTACACGGACAACACCGCAGTGATGTGGTATGTCAACAAACAGGGGGCATAAAGTCTTATCTACTGTGCAGGTTGGTTCTTTAGGCCTGGGATCTTGCTTTCAAATGTCAGTTAACTCTTCAAGCATTGTATGTTCCCTCAGAGCACAGTCTAGTGGCAGACACCTTGAGCAGGTCCAAAACACAGGCTCATGAATGGATGCTTCACAGAGATGGGTTTCTGGATGAAGTCCATCAGTGAGGTATTCCTCAGGTAGATCTTTTTGCCTCCCCTCTGAATAAGCAGCTCCGTCTTTTCTGTTCCAGAGTGCCATGCCATCTGGCATGGAAGACAGATGCCCTTTCTTTTCTTTGGAAAGGGATGTTTCTCTACGCCTTCCCTCTCCTTTCTCTACTTTCAAGAGTCCTGCAGAAGATTCAGCTGGACTCACAAAATATCTTGTTAGTAAATCCGTTTTGGTTAAGATAGCACTGGTTCCACCCTTAATGCATCTGTCCAGGGTCAGTCTTCACAAGATAACTCACTGGTTGGAACCCCTCACACAGGACAAGGGATCACTCATCCTTCCTCACTTGTCCATTCTTCAACTGACACTGTGGATGATAGGGTTTTGAGCCCTTCTAGGCACCTTTTTTTCTGAGGACAGAAAACCTGCAACCAGAAAGTCTTGTATGTCCAAATTGAAGAGATTTTCTATCTGGTGGTGTGGTCATAGCCAGGGTCCTTTTTCAGTGGGGGTCCCTCTGGTTCTCTCTTATTTGCGTGAGTTGCTGCAGTTTGGCATAGCCTATTCTTCTGTAAAGCCCTATTTGTCAGCTATTTCTGCCTTTCTGACCTTGAATTCTCCTGTGTCTTTTCGCTTTGTGGTCAAACAGTTTCTTAAAGGTGTCCTGCATCTTGGGCCTCCAAGAAAGCCTGATCATTTTCTTTTGGACCTTAATTTTGTTTTAGAAAATTTTGACCCAGGCTCCTTTTGAGCCTGTAGATTCAGCTTGTCTGCAACATTTTGCCTGGAAGACTGTCCTACTGCTTTCTCTTACTTCTGCTCTGAGGATTTCTGAGCTTCAGGCCTGTATGGTTATCCCTCCTTTTTTTTTTTTTTTTTTCCACAGGGACAGTGTCCCTTTGCACTAATCCGTCTTTTATGCCCAGGGTGCTCAATGAGCTGTCTTTGAATCAGGCAGTTCAACTACCTTCCTTTTTTCCTTCTCAGTCTGCTAGTGAGAGGGTCCTACATAGGTTCATAGGTGTGTACTAGGCTAATGGCCCTGGAGCCCTTTACAAGCCTTGCCCCCAAAAATTGCCCAGGCACCGTGCCACCTGATGTTAGTTCACAGTGCCCCTGTCCAATAGGGCAACCGGAATGATCCCTGGAGTGAACTTTCTGTTACCCATCCACTTGTCAATATTTCTCTTGAAAAGGGCCAATGAGGTGCTGTGCTTCACATGAATGGGAAGCTTATTCCAGAGTATGGGCAGTCTTTGGGAGATGAACCTGTCCCTCCAGCATGTTCTGTTAATTGTGGTAATGAGGTTGTGATCTCTGGAACATGTTGTGTGTGTGTGTGTGTGTGTGTGGGGTCTATATTAGATCAGCGAACGCTTAAAAAAGTGAACGCTGATTGATCGAACTTATGTAAGCGAAAAAGGGAAAAAATTGCTGAACCAAAACACATACACACAACACAAGCACACCAAACAAACAGCAATCCACGCACATACACCTAAAATCTGACAGCTAACCCTACACTAAACTACACACACACCACTAACTATCCACTTACCTTAACCCAAACCCTACCCCTAAGGTTCGTCACTATCGCACACTCACCTCACCCGCTCCCTAACCCTAACTCACCTAACCCAGCCCTAACCCTCACGTCCACACAATCACACACATACCTAACCCATGCCCTAACCCTAACTCACCTAACCCACCCTAACTCTCACATCCACACAATCGCACACTTACCTGAATCCCACCCGTAACTTTCCACCACGGCACTGAAAATACCGAAGCAACAGAAACGGACAACCAAATTCTTTCCCTAGGAAAAAATTTGGGTTTCTGTTGCTTTGATATTTTAAACATTCGCTTAAATAAGGTCGATCAGTCAGCGTTTGCTTTTTTAAGCGTTCGCTGATCTAATATAGACCCGTCCGGGGGGATATCTTTAGGTGTAGCATTTCAAGTAGGGTTGGGTTGGACATGGCTTTGTAAAGTCAAGCAGAGATAACCTCTAAGTAGGCGATAAGAGACTGAGAACAGCTGAAGTTTCTTGAGTCTGTCCATGTAGGACATATGTTTAAGGCCTAGGATCCTTTTTGTGAGGTACTTTTGTGGCCTATCCAGCAGTTGTAGGTATCTGGTCAGGTACATGCCAAACGGGGCGTTATATTTGATGATTGTTCTAATGAGGGATGAGTAGAGAGGGATGATGACTTATTTCTTCTTGGATGCAAAATCTTTGGTTATAAGATGCGCCATGCAGAAGTGGTCGAAGGTGAGGTGGCTGTCAGCCTGGGTGCCCAGATCTCTTATGGCCCCTTCAGTATTCATAACTTAGATTTGCACAGGGAGCTCTGGTATTATTTGGATAAAACTAAGGCCATTCCTAAATCTGACCAGCTTTTTGTTTCTTTTTATCCTATAATATTGGGTTTGGCTGTTTCTAAGCAAACCATCTTCTGGATTTCTAAGGCCATTTTTTGTTCTTTTCATGGCAAATGTCTGCTATTTCCATTAGAGCTCACTCAGTCTAGGGCTGTTGTCTCTTCTGGTGCCTTCTTCAAGGGGTTGGATGCCAATTCCATCCTTGAAGCTGCTACTTGGTCTTCAGTGCATAACCTTACTAAGCATTATAAATTTAATATGATTTCAAGGGTTAGAGCAGGTTTTGCATGAGCCATTCTACATGAGTTTGCTGAGGGCTGTTCCCTGCCTTCCACCTCCCAGTCCTTTTTCTTGAGCTTTTGTACTCTCCCTACTGTGAAGAATACTGAAGCAGTGATATGGAAGGAGATAGTTGTGTAAAATCTTACTGTAACAGCAGGTGTCCTGTTCACTGTTACAGTATTCACTCCCTCCAACCCCCCTTTTTTTCTTTTGGATTTTGCTTTGGTTCCTCTCCTGGCCAAGGGTCTCCCTTTTCCATCTACATTTTCTCTTTCTGGATGTGAATGTCTTTTTTTCTTGTATGCAGACCACTCTCTTTTGGGGTAATTTGGTTCTGGGTAACTGCATCCGTACATCATCTTTATGCCCTATGTCCAGTATGATGTATGATGTATGCAAGATCTAAAGGCTTTGGTATACTGGCCTGATGTTGGGCTGACCTTGCAGGAGATCCCTCCTGTGAAGAATACTGCAACAGTGAAGAGAGGGACATCTACTGCTATGGTAAGATTTTACACAACTGTACTTTCCAGGCTGTCAAAGTTTGCAGTCTTGTAAAGTTAATTAAGGATGTATTATAAAACAGGTACCCCAACATTCAGTGGTCTCTTTCATGGGCATCCTTTTATGTTCTCTTTAGAAGTTGATCTGTGCATGTAGTTGCATATGAAACAAGACTGGAGGATATAGTTGAAAGACATTTGAATTGACACTAACAATTTTTTTCAGGTGGAATGTCTTTGAGATGAGATTGTAGCGAGAAGCCCTTGTTAGTAAGTGCTGACTCCCCTCATCTCCCCACAGAGAAGTTTATTTGCAGAGTTGTTAGATTGCAATGCTGGCCAAGTGTTGGTAGATTCATATGTATCTTACCAGCATGTTGGATTTCCTAAAAGAAACAAATGAAGGTGACAATTTAGAACTAGTTATTTGTGCATATATATGTAACCTGTGTGTGTGTGTGTGCGCGCACACGCACACACACACACACACACACACACACACACACACACACACACACACACACACACACACAGACGTCTTTCCAGTTTCACTGTTTTATCCGTGGAGGTAGATTACCCTTCGGCCTTTTTCACAGTACATTTCAGTGACACAGGGTGGTTCCTTTATTGCTATGGCTTGCCTAAGCTTTTGGAAAACGCTGAAGTCATTCCATTTGTTTATTCTGCTATGCTTATCTGTGACCTCTGTGCTGCAGTTAGTGCTTCATTGTTATTTGCATAGTCTTTCTTGTTTTGTCTCACACGATTATATTTAATTTTTGTATTGTTAGAGTCAGTAGCAAAATAAGCATGAAAAATGTTATTATACTGATGTGACCTTTAACCGCAGCACTTGGGCATTTCTCAAAAGTGTTCACACTTGTACGTGACTGATAGGAGTATAGTGTGTCTGTAGAAAAAGAGACAGTCTCTTGCTAATAATTTTGTGCTAGTTAAATCATACATATTATTAGTCGCAAAGCTGCATATATAAATGTAAATACTTTCGTATCTTGAAGTCGGTTACAGACCACTTTGTAGTTCACAGGAACCAACATTTTTTTAATGGATGAGTCACTAGTTCAAAAACAGATACATTTCTGATATCTGTTACAGGAACTTTAAAAGCATACAAGTAGGGTGTGGAAACACTGGAATTCAGCATCTTTCCTCAGAGCTGAGCTAAGAAGAGTCCAGCTGTGTTGATATTTGCCATTTTTAGTTAGTAGCTGGTTGCTAACAGTTGCTTTTCATCCTTGAAACAATGTGCTGTAGTTTATTGAACTCATTGGTTGATGATCTGTAAAGCATTTCAACTGAAAGGTGACCAGACAAGGTGCTGTACTTGGTCTGTTGTGTTTTTTTTTCCTTATAATTCAGTTTGCTTTGGGATCTATTTGCAGGATTAACTCCACTTTGAGAGCTGGTGTTTCTCTTTCATTATATGATGCAAAGACATTAATACTGAAATTGCTTATTTGCTTTCTAAGTTTGTGATTTGTCAGTCAAAAGATCCTTCTGGAAACTGAAAGCATAATTGCTGTCAGTAGACATAAGTTACAGGACTCAAGGATGATATAAATAGAGGGACATGACTTTGGCAGTAGTCTTAGGGGTCAGGGTCTTCCTTGGTGCAAAGGCAGAAATGTGCAGTTTGTCGAGCAGTTTGGCTGGCTTAAGATTGTGTAACTGAATAGGCAGCACTTGTACAAAACCTGTCCCTTTGAAGGGGAATTGCTGCAATCTTTTACTTTGAAGGCTGCTTATTTGCAGAGGTAGACCACACATCTTGCATGAACTTACGAGTTTATAGCATAATCTGCGAGGTATTTTTTAAAAATCCCATCACCTGCTAACAATAGGCCCTGATGCAGCAGGCCTGTCCAGAGGCATCAGGCTTGGTGTCTGTTAACCTCATTCATTTCTTTGGAATGGCTGGTGCATTGAGGTGATGACATTGTGGAATGGACCATATTTTTCTGCGGTTTTATCCTTTATTCCACATCAACTCCGTATCTACAGATTTGCACAGAGACCTAGCATGCATGTTTCTTTATGCTCCTTCTCACAATATGGCTTGTTTGCTCCTTTTTGGTAACAGGAGCGTTGTTATCAGTCACTTCCCCTTACTGCCTTCATTAGACCTCCCTCAGGTCTAATAAACAGAAGCTACTGGAAGTGTAGAAACCATTACGCAGTCCTGGCCAATTTCTTTTATCCTTCTCCCTAGCATGGAAATGGAACTCACTTCCTCCCCATATTTGAACTACCCAGAACCTCTCTACTTTTAAGACCTTACTCCACGCTTATCTCTCTTCCAAATGGGAATGATCCTGCTCCCACCCCTCCTAATCTCTAGGCTATACTTCCACTGCCGTCAAGTATACCTTTTCAAAACTCTCTTCCACTCAGACATCCTGTTCTTCCTCCTTCTCCTGACTCCTAGAACTTCCTCCTCTCCCTCTTTTTTTTTCTTTTTTCACTTTAAATATTACAGGTTATCTACCTCCCAGGAATCTTAATGATTAATGCAGCATAAACCTATAACTTTGGCATACTGTACAGTTTTGTTATTTTTTATGTTTGTAATAACGTCTGCTGACTTTTATTTCTGCACTACCCTGTATTAATTTTGATGTGATTGTTACTTGTATTGTTTCCTAATGTTTGTACATGGAGCTTTTCTCCCCGGGCCTCCATTGAAAAAGGTCTCATACTGGCCCAAAGGACTTTCCCGGTTAACAAACTGCAAATAAATAAATAAAAGTGAGTGGCGCCTCTGTGTCATTCAGTCTTCCTTCACCTTGGCTGGACCCTCTGTTACATACACAGCAAGAAATAAAATGCATAATACAAAAACATTTGGATTAGACAAGCTTTACTTTAAAGATCTATTCTAGGCTGCAAAAACTGACCCATTACATTCTAGAGTCCTTATGTTTGAAAAGAGAGGGAGAACACCAGGGTTCTGTGCTTGGACCTCTCCTGTGTGGATGAAGTAAAATCCAGTACCAAACGACTCTGGCTAAATAAGTTTGCAGATTACTGCAAAGTAGGAGGAGTCACTGAATCCCCAAATGACTTAGCCATCATGCAGGAAGGTTTGTCCCAAGTAAATAACTGCTGTCAAAATCATGGACTTTTATTGTATCCTTTGGAAAGTTATTTACCCCAGGAAAATACCACATTGTCAGTACACCCGTAAAAGTTGATCCATCAGTTTGAGATTTGAGAACTTATGTACACAGTGGCTTAATTTTGCATCCATTGTTGTAGGAAAGTCCTTCTGTATTGCACAGCTTTTAAACAAGGGGATTGTGTCTAGATATAGGGATTATCCCCCTTTACTCAGCCCTTATTAGGCCAGTCATTGAATCTAATGCACCCTTTAGTTTGTATATGTCTAAGCATATGCAGCAACTGGAATGCCCACAGAGATACCTTACTGTATCCTACAGACTGCTAAAAGGTGACCTGTGCCTGGCATGCAAGGCATCCTCTGACCCATTACAGATGGATTTACTTCTCATCACACGTGAAATGGCATCACAAATACTCAGTCTAGGGATTTAAACCTCTTCTGCAACATCAACAGAACGGTTTGGAGTGGCTGGTATATTTTGCAAAAGATACTGCTGCTCCCCATCCACATAAAACAAAATGTATCCCTGTCTCTATTCAGGCGCAACTTAGGTATGTGGATGGTAAACAGAATTTACCCCTGGACTGTCTGTTGCACTACTAATGGACAGAGGCAGTTCCTAAATGCTTTATCCCATGGGTGGGTCATCTCAAGTTATCTGTGGTATGTTCCCAGTTATTTTCATTAGGGGTAGTATATAATTACCGACCATGGAATGGGTAAGGCAAGACTTAAAATGGCCCACAAGGCAGCTAGTGTAGTACTTGCATATGAACCTAAAACAAGGGGACTGAAACGACAAGTACATAAAAATGATAGAAATAACATCCCAAAATAATGCAAAAATAGCAGCTCTTCCCTTTGTTCCTTTTTTTTAATATTAAGTGCCGCTCTCACAAATTTAAAGTTTTAATCAGAAGTGGTAAAGCTCCTTTAATGGCAAAGCAGTGTGCACTTTCTTTGCTACTGACTTCAGGATGAGCAAATCTCAGGATGATTTAGCATTTTTCTATTTATTTATTTTTTGCTTGCAATCTCTGACAGTATTTATATATTTATTTGTTTATAATTTGTTTAATGTGAGAGTGAACTGGTCTACTGACCCTTTTCAGTCATGACCCATGTACAAAACAGTACAAATGGGAAACAGAACAACACAAGTAAATAGATGATTGTACAGTACAAAATTCTAAAAGTTAAAATAATGTAATAGTGTAAGCATAATTACAAAAGAAACATTGTTATTAAGATTGAGCAGTACAATTTCTGCATTAGTAACGGTAATGTATACATCACATTC
This sequence comes from Protopterus annectens, assembly GCF_019279795.1. NCBI lineage: Eukaryota > Metazoa > Chordata > Ceratodontiformes > Protopteridae > Protopterus > Protopterus annectens. Next base: position 784,710,017 of record NC_056750.1, on the reverse strand, counting down.
TCCCTTTAAAATTTACGAGTCAAATGCTCCCCTCCCCCAGGCTAATATCCTTCAGACCTAAGCCCCCTCATAAAATCCCCATTCTACACTCACAGCTGGCTACTGGTCATTGGTCCCAAATACTCTCCCTTTCTGATGCTAACATTGCCACCAGTAAATTGACACACTTTCTATTTTCTTTTCATGAACCCCACTCCCAGTGATCTCAAGGCTAATGAAAGACTCCAAAACTGAAAGTGACACCAAAGAACTTAAACTTCTAATTAAACTTTTTGAAGAAGCCTGGGAATTGTGGAAACAAGACCTCACGCCCAACAAAACTCTAGAGAACTTCACCACTACCCATAGACTCAAAACCAAAAAACTTATGTTTAGACCAACCTCCTTTATTTGCTCTCTCCGAAATATTTCTGGGAAGAAGTCAACAAACAAATGAATTATCGAATCTAGAATACATACCCTGCCCATCTGCTAATCTTATACCTTCTACTATGTCAAAGAATTGTCTAGCATTCCCACATTCTCAGCTACCATTGGTGCAGCCACACAACGTGGAGGTCTGAATGGAGAGATAAGTCAGCAAGTAAAAGAGAGTACTATTGCTGAAATTAAATTCATCTGCAAGTTTGGTGAGTACCTTCGCGAGGTGGACCCTGTTTTTCACAAAATCTCACCAAGACGACACTGATATATAGACTGTATTTATGCAGCATATATCATGGACAGAAGTAGGTTACAAATTAAAAAAAAAGAGCTGGGTGCACAAGGCCCAGGATAAAAACGTGCCCAATCCTGGTAGACACATTTGTGCCAGGACTGGAAAAGATGATAGTGTAAAATCCTCAAAATAGGAAACATTCCTACAATGGGGCCAGGCCAGGCCCAGGGGGAGGATGCCCCCCCCCCCCCGTTGTAGAAGGAAGTAGTAGTCCACAAAAATCACAAAAACTGATAGGCCAAAGAAGAGCCATAAAGACAATAAAGTGGACTACTGAAGATAAGAAAGAAATTATGTATTGTTACTGTTATGCAAAAACCCCAGGAATTTCCAGACACAAGATATACAAAATGATTGGGAGAAATTAGAGGAAAGAAAAATATTTCCACAAGAAAAACTGTCAGAAGCTTCAAATAAAAAAATTGTATTCATTAATACAATAGATTTTTGAAAAACACTGTATAGATCTAGAAACTTTGATCTGTTTGGAAAAAGAAGCACCCGAGGAAGTACAAAAATATAAACAAAACCTAGAGATATTTGAAAAAAGTATAAAAAAGAAATATGGTCATGGGAAACAAAGAGAGATTTGATATGGTGCAATATTTATGCAAAGGAGAAAGCCAAGTTAACTGATATAGAAGGCAGCCCCAAAGATATTCGGAAAGAAATACAGGCAAAGGCATCCGGATACGGAAAATTTCACAATAAAAAAATTAATATCACAAAGAGGGAATGTAGAAAAGGAAATTAGTAAAGTAGAAATAAAAAAAAATAGAAGTTGATGTTATGGAGTGCTGCAAATTGAAGGATTTGGTGTAGAAGGTCTAACAGAGGTTACATCACAGCATGATGGAGTGAGTCCCCAAAATAAGGAGAAACAGAAAGATCAGGAGACATCTGAAGAAATATGGACATGGGAAAGAAAGAGATTTAATATGGTGTAATACCTATGCAAATGAGAAAGCAAAACTAACTAATACAAAAAGAGCAGCACCAAAGATATTTGAAGAGAAATACAGGCAAAGGAATCTGGACATGGAAAACTTTACAATACAAAAAATAAGAAGACAAAGAAGAAAAGTAGAAAAGGAGATCAGTAATGGAGAAGTTAAAGAAATAGAAACTGAGGTTATGGAGTACTTGCGAAGTGAAGGATTCAGTGTAGAAAACCTAATTCAGAAAGCACCACAACAGGATAGAGCAATGGATATGCAAAGTAAGGTGAAACCAGTGGAACAGGAAGTAATTTGTCAGGTGCCATATGAAGATATGTTGGAGCCTTCCATAGGAAACCAGTATAAACATTCACTTCAAGCTAGACAGCAAGAGAAGGAACAGGAAACTGTGGAAACTCTGATGCAGTCAATGTTGAGCAGTGATAGGCCAGTGAGTTCCCATATGATAGAGCAACAGGTGACACAGGATGAACTTGAAGAGACTGTGCCACAGGGAGATGCTATAGAACTTCTTATAGAATGCCCGCAAGAAATGAAAAACAAAAAATGTGCCCTCAGTTTAGAAACAAATGAGCTAAGAGAACAGTTGCTTGATTTAATAAACATAGATAGATATATTAAAATTAATGAAAAAATAGACTGCAGAAGGTCAGTAAAACCTAAAAGGTCAGAAGTTTGATAAAACAAATGAACACTATTTATAACTGTCTATACAGATCCATGTGATATAACAGAGATAAACAGGATGTATTGCTGTGCAGCTAAATTAATAACTGATAAAGTTCTACCACAAGAACACAGGGTAGTATGGGAAAGGAAGGGGAGAAATTGAATACCATCATGGAAGTATCAAATGGAGAAAAACTGTAAAGCAATTAAGACAAGAAGTTATTGTTAGAAGACTATAGAAGAGTGAGCAGATCAACAGAAATGCTAAGAAAGACAGATGTGATAAAAGCAATGTGCAGTATTAGAACAGACCAGGATCTATCATGCACTATCGCAAAAAAAAAAAAAAATCTCGGTACACAGATAAATATAAGTGAAAAGTACAAAATAAGCAATTTATTAATGACCCAGAAAAGATTTATAGAGAATTGGGAAAGAAGGTAAAAGGAATTGAAAGACCACCAAAAATTAATAAATAGGTAACATTTTGGAGAAGTAACTATGAAGATCCTGTGGAACATAACAAAGATGCTAAATGGATAGAAGAAGTAAAATAAAAGAATAAGAAGTTTAATAGTACAAGATATGAAATGGGATGAAGTAACGACCAGAGAGAGTGAAACAAAGTTAAGAAAAGCCACTAATTGGAAAACCCCAGGCCCAGATGCAGTACCTAACTTTTGGTTAAAAGTATTAACATCTTTGCACGAAGATTTAGCCATGAGTAAGAACTGCTTATATGCGCACCCTGAACAGACACCAACCTGGCTAACAACAGGAAAAACAATGCTCCTCCTTAAGAGTGAACCTGCAAGCTACCCTAAAAATTATAGAGCAATAACTTGCCTTCTGACGACGTATAAACTATACATGGGAATTGATGCCAACAGAGTTTGTAATCATTTAGAAGAAAACTCAATTATGGCAACAGAACAAAAATAGCAATAAAAGAAAGTCACACCGAACAAAGGATCTTTAGTTAAATAAAGTCATAGTGGAGAACTATAAAAAGGGGAAGAATCTAAGTATGGTATGGACTGACTAGAAAAAAAGCATTTGGTAGTATCCCACATTCATGAATAAAAAAGTGCTTAAAAATGTACAAGATACACGTACACTGAGTGCCTACATTACAGTGACCATGAGACCGTGGCACACCACTTTGCAATTAAGCCGTGATAAAGGACAAATTATTATCCTAGGGATAAAAATTCAAAGAGAGATATTCCAGGGTGATTCTCTGTCACTGTTGCTATTCTGCCTTGCCCTTAACAGCTTAGGCCATAGCTATAATTTGGTTCCTAGAAAACAACAAAGTGTGAAGACTTCTCATCTTCTCTTTGTCAATGACTTAATGATGATGAGGAACTGAAAGCACAACTGCAAGTTGTCAACACTTTGTAAGATGATACAAGAATGTCATTTGGTTTTGATAAATGTGCAGAAGCAACCTTTAAAGCAGGAAAACTGCAGCACCAGGAAAACATCTGTTTGGGACAAGAATGTGATATAAAAGAACTTGAGCAAGAGGGAGTGTATAAATATTTTGGAATTGATGAAGGTTCATAGGAAGTTAAAGCAGAGATAGCATATCTGGGATTTGAACCCAGGATCTCTCACATCCTAAGTAAGAATCTTATCCCTAGACCAACAAGTCATATCCATCCACAATAAAACAAGTATAGATGCAAATAAAACTTGATAAGGAGTACTCTAGAAGATTTAAATTAATCCTGAAAACAGAGTTGACATCTAGGAACAAAATCGATGCTGTAAACCAATTTGCTCTTTATTCCTAACTTACAGTTTTGGAGTGATTGACTGGCCCCAAAACGTGTTGGATAGATTAGATAGTTAGGAAAATAAGAAGGATGCTTCATGCTGACCAAATGATTTATAAAAATCAGTGCATACCAAGATTATATATTTCCTGTTTCGAAGGAGGGATGGACCTCCTTTTAGTTGATTACATGTATAGATCTGCAATTGTGGGACTCCCCACAAATCTGCTGACCTCACAATACCCAAACGTAGTTTAAGTTTTGAAACTTGGGGAGAATAAATCAAGATGACATCTCTGCTTAATCTAGCCAAAACATTTTGTTGTCAAGCAAGAATGGAAGTCAAACCAGAAGCAGATAAAAATCAGGCAGAAACTGAATGTGCCAACAAAAAAAAATGGAAGAATATAAGGTGAAGGACCAGATGAGAGGCAAGAAATGTGGAAAATGCCTAAATGTAGTTGCAAGTGTAGAAAACTACTGAAAGAACCTCGTGTTGATCAGGAACTAACAAAGGAATGGTTAAGGAGAGATTAATTCAAACCAAGAGATGACAGGTTAATATTGGCAGCCCAAGATAGTGGGCTACTTACACACTGGTTTACAAAGTCCATTGAACATATGACAGAAACAAACAAATGTAGGTTTTGTAAAACTGAATTGGAAATAGTGGAACACCTCGATGTTCATCATGTTATACTGCTGCAGTTGTCACACTTGGGTTATCCTGCCATCAGGCGGTCCCGCAGTCGGCCGAATTCCAAAGTCTTGGTCCTGCGTCAGTTGTCGTCGCTTCTTCCCTGACATCAGTGTGACAGGGGGATAAAAGAGGCAGCCAACACCATTTTCCTCAGTCTTTCTTGCCGCGCGGTTCCCGAAGCAGAAGCAGTTCGCAAGTGCCAGTCAGCTAGCTCCTGAGATTTTTGAATCGAATTTCAGCCCGAAGTCTTCTCTAAAGCTAAGTACCCTGTTGGGGAAACTTTTCTTGCCTCAGACCGATGTCAGACAAAGTTAATAATTGCATTTCTTGTGGGAAGCAAATACCTCATAAGGATTTTCATTCTTGTTGTATTCCTTGCCTAGGCCCAGACCACGACGTCTCTGGTTGTCGGTTTTGTGCTAGGTTCAACAAACGTACAATCAAGCGTTGGGCAGATTTCGCCCGACATTATTTTGGCAGAAAATTTAACTATAGCATGTCGTCGGAGAAACCGACATCAGCAATGATTAAAAAACGCACGGATAAGGACAGGCAACCAAGGCCAAGACCAGATACAGAGGCCTTAGCAAGGCCTGCCGCCAGTTCTCCGGTTTTCAGTGAGGCGCCTACGCAGCCCCTGACTACCACCGATTTAGAAATTCTGATGGCCTCCCAGACCGAATCAGCTGGGCCTCAGGAGCCGGTTCCATCTCACCTCTCGGACGCCAACCCTGACGGTGATCCAGAGATTTTGGACAGGCCTTCGGTTTCTGAAGGTGTTTTCAAACTGACAACTATCTCTATTAAGTCTTACGCTAAACTTAAAGCCCCCTTAAAAGTTAGGAAACCGGGTCCACAGACTCCCCCCGCAGGCCCCTATGTCTAAAAAACAGATGCTTAAGATGGCTGAGGATTTAATTACCCTTATCAGGGGTTCACAACCCCCTCCTGACAAAAGGCCTAGACTGGAGGAAGATTATCATTCCTCTGACCAAGCATCCATTTCCTCAGCTAACTCTGAGGATCAGGATTATTCCTTCCCTCCTTATGAAGACTCAGATGCTGAAGAGTCCATTCCCTCTGTCTCCCCCCTGAAGACTACTCTTTTGGGGAAACTTTACACACCATGAGGGAACACTTCCACTGGGAAGGCCAAGATTACTCTGACTCTAAGAAAAGACTCCGTGAGTTTCTTCTTCTTCTTCCACAGCATAGACCCCTTGCAATTCCTCCAGTTTTAGACATTTTGGATGATGTTTACACCGAATCTAGTCTAAACCCAGATTCCTTACCTCCTGCACCAGCTAAATCAGACAGATACTACCGAGTTCCTGATTCTCATAAGTTTCTATATAAAAGCCCTGTTGCAGACCCCAGAACCATTTCCCAGTGTCCCAAAGGGGTTAAGGCCACTATCTGCTAAGAATCCACTACCTTCTAAAAGAGATTCCAGAGCATTAGAAAGATGGGGGAAGAAAGTGTATACGTCTGCCACTTTGGCCATGAGGGCCTTAAACTGCCAATTCCACATGCTAAAATACCAGCAGTACTTGATTACACAGTTAAAGCAGAAAATTATCCCTCAGACAGATCAACCTGATTTCAAAGAGATTCAGGATTTGCTGCATGCAGCAGAACAGGTGGGGAAGCATACCTTACAGTGTGGTTTTGATTCATTGGAAGCCTCATGTAGAGCAGCTGTCACAGGATCTGTAATACTTAGACATGCTTGGCTAAAAGAGCAAGCATTACCAGAACATGTCAAAGCAAAGTTATTGGATGCTCCATTGCAGAAAGATGTGTTATTTGGTGTCAAAGCAGAGGAAGTTTGAAAGAAAATGGAAGAAAAGGCAAAATCTATGCAGACAGTTAAGATTTTTTACAGGTACAACCTCCTCGTTTCAGCAGAAACTGGCCATCAAAAAACTGGTCCTTTCCTGCATCAGACAGACCCCAAAGGGGTAGGTACAGACGCCCAAGGGGCAGAGGCCAGCCACAAAGTTCTTTCAGGCCTAGACAATGGCATACAACAACTCAGAGGTGGAAACGAAAGATCTCAACCCTTCAGGAAACAAACACAATGACTTCCCTCTTCGCCTGCCAAGCAAAATTGCCCTGGCAGCACCTTTGGGAGGAAAACTGGCTCTATTTCCACAAAATTGGTGCATCATAACAAAGACAAATGGGTTCTGGATATTATTACCCGAGGCTACAGATTTCATTTTCACACTTTACCACGGATGAGAGGCATGCCAAATCTGCCTCCAAAGCAATGGGCAGAGGCACAAACGCAAATTTCAGCTCTCATGGATATGAAAGCAATTCAAAAGGTACCTACAGAGGAGCAAGGTCAAGGTTTTTACTCAAGGCTATTTCTAGTACCAAGAAAGGACAAAGCCTGGAGACCCATTTTAGACCTCTCAATTCTAAACACATACCTGGAGGTACCCAAATTCAAAATGCTCACACTACAGCAGCTTCTTCCCATGCTGGGCAAGGAGTCTTGGCTGATAACGTTGGACCTCAAAGAGGCATACCTGCATGTCCCTATCAGACAAGATTGCAGAAGATACCTCAGATTTGTGGCAGGTACAACGCATTATCAATTATCTGCATTGCCCTTTGGCTTATCTACTGCGCCCAGAGTATTTACAAAATGCCTGACATCAGTAATTGCATACTGCAGACAATGAGGAATACAAATTTATCCATATCTGGACAACTGCCTGATCCAAGCGGACAGCAAGGCCATTCTATTACAGCATCTGGCATTTGTAACAAAGCTGCTAAGTTGCCTAGGGTACACAGTTAAACAAAAAGAAGTCAAAGCTAATACCCTCACAAGACATAATATTCCTGGGTGCCAGCTTAAATACAATGGCCCAGATGGCTTATCTCACGCCAGACAAACAAAAACAACTGACTCAATACTTCAAAAAGATGGCAACGTTTACCCAGCTCACTACAAGGGAAATCCTGCAGGCATTGGGGTTTATGGCATCCTGCATTCAACTAATTCCACATGCAAAGCTGCATATGAGGAAATTACAATGATACCTGAAAAGTGTGTGGACTCAGCACAGGCACAGCCTCGAAACAAGTATACCTCTCATTCCCTGCCTTCAAAAAGAGTTCCTATGGTGGGCTCAAGCATGTCAAATAAACAAGGGTCTTCCTTTTGTCTTACCTCCAGCAAACCAAACTATGACAACAGATTCTTCAGACTACGCCTGGGGAGCACACATGGCAGGACAGTGCATACAGGGCAAATGGTCTGCAAAACAAATGCATCTACACATCAACTAAAAGGAGATGCTAGCTGTGCAAAATGCACTGACAGCCTTCAAGGACCTCTTGCATCCAGGACAACTACTAATAAGGACAGACAACACCACAGTTATGTGGTACATGAACAAACAGGGAGGAACACACTCCTACCCTTTATGCAGACAGGCAATGACCTTGTGGAACACAGCATTGACTTACCAAGTACAACTGCAAGCACAATTCCTGCCAGGAAAGGAAAACATATTGGCAGATGAATTAAGCAGAAATTTGGCAGATCCTCACGAGTGGAGACTACACCCACAAGTATTTTCAATGATAACTCAAAGGTGGGGACGCCCAGAGATAGATCTATTTGCCTCCTCCAACAATTGCCAACTACATAAATTTTGCACAAGGACTTATCATTCCCTAGCCTGGAAAGTGGACGCCCTATCATTCAGTTGGACAGCATTGACAGTCTATGCCTTCCCACCACTACCTCTCTTGACCAAGGTATTACTGAAAGTGAGATCAGAGAGACCACAAATGATCCTCATTGCTCCGGACTGGCCACGTCAGCACTGGTAGCCATTACTAAGGACCTTGACTCACAGTCCTCCATGGATCTTACCTCAATTCCCACTTCTGTTGACTCAGCAAAACTCTCAGATCCTTCACAGTCAGCTCAGGACTTTAAATTTAGCTGCATGGAGAATACCTTGAATTATCAGTCAACACTTCTCTCAAAGGACGTCCTGAATGTCATTTTGGAGGCCAGGAGGCCCAGCACCAGAAAAACTTACTCAGACAAATGGAAAAGATTTTGTGCATGGAACCAGGCTAAAGGCCAAAATCCTTGGATACCAAACATTCCTCAAATACTGCAATACTTAACTGAGATGCTACATAAAGGCCTTTCTTTCTCATCCATTAAGATCCATGCTTCAGCCATTTCAGCTCAATATAATACGGATCCTCCCATATTCTCACACCCTTTACTAGGCAGTTTCTCAGAGGGGCTAAGAATATAAGACCCCCCAGGAAACCCTCAACGCCAGCTTGGGACCTCAACTTCGTCTTAGAAAAATTAACACTGCCTTCTTTCGAACCAGCCTTCTCAGTAGAACTACAGTACTTGTCATGGAAAACAGCTCTGTTGCTGGCTATCACCTGAGCACGCAGGGTCTCAGAACTACAGGCACTTATGGCAGTGGAACCTTTCATCATTTTCCATCAGGACAGAGTCTCTTTACGAACTAACCCTACCTTTATACCAAAGGTAGTATCGAGTGTGGCTTTGAATCAGACCATTCATTTACCCACCTTTTATCCAAACCCCCAGAATAAAGGAGAAAGACTCCTTCACTCTTTGGGCATTCACAGACAGCTACGTTACTATTTGGATAAGAGAAAGACCTTCAGAAAAACTGACCAACTCTTTGTATCCTATGCTGCAGGTTCACAAGGAAAGGCTATTTCAAAACAGACCATCTCCAAATGGATAGCACATTGTATCCGCTTTTGCTACTCGCACCATGGGAAAGCAGTGCCTGTTAATATTAGGTCCCATTCTACCAGGGCTACAGCAACCTCAGCAGCCTTTCTCAGGGGGGTTCCAACCAAGGACATTCTAGAGGCAGCTACTTGGAGTTCAGTGCACACCTTTACCAAGCACTACCACCTTCCATTATACTCAAAAACCAGAGCTGGTTTTGCCACTGCAGTTCTGCAGGGCATCCTAGCTTCACCTAACCCAGTTTAGTACCAGCCACCCATCCATAGCTTTGGGATTCAACCCAAGTGTGATGACTGCAGCAGTATAACACGATGAACATAGTACAGTTTTGTACCTACCATAAATGTAGATGTTTGAGTGTATATACTGCTGCAGTCCAGGTTACCCTCCCACCATCCCCTCTACATACCAGGGTGTTAGTTATAACTCCATGTACATCAATCTATTGGATGCATGTCTATATGGTGTATTTGCTAACAGCTAGTACTATTGTTTATCTATTAAGGTATTTTTGCATAGTTATTTGTATTGCCTTCCTAGTTGGGGGCACCTGACATCTGGGGCAAGAAAAACTGAAGAAAATGGCGTTGGCTGCCTCTTTTATCCCCCTGTCACACTGACATCAGGGAAGAAGCGACGACAACCGACGCCGGACCAAGACTTTGGGATTCGGACGACTGCGGGACCGCCTGATGGCAGGATAACCCAAGTGTGATGATTGCAGCAGTATATACACTCGAACATCTACATTTATGGTAGGTACAAAACTGTACTTTGCTAATTGTGACATAATAATGGCAGAAGGACTCTATACTGAAAGACATAATAATGTGACAAGACTGTTGCACTGGGGATTGTGCAAACATTTTGGTAATGAAGTGGCTGAAAAACACTGGAAACATGAGCCACAAAGCATCATAGAAAATGATTAACTTTATATCACATGGAATCACCCATTACCAACAGTTCAAAAGATAAATGCCAAAAAACCAGATATAGTAGTCCATGAAAAGAAGACAAAAGTAGCATTGTGCATTGAAATTGCCACACCCAGTGACAACAGTGTCTTGCATACAGAGAGACAAAAAGTCATAAAATGTCAGGATCTGCAGGCAAAATTGAGAGCAATGTGGAAGAAAGATACCCAAACAGTTCCAATAGTTGTAGGAGCAACGGGTCTTATAAAAATTAATCTACAATTGTATTTAGATATGTTACCAATCTATGTAACCCCGTATGAATTGCAGGAGTCGTCCTTGCTGGGCACATTGTGGGTGCTGCAAAGAGCACTTTTGGCTCACATCAAAGATTGAAACAATACTAATTTAATGAACTTTAATCTTACTGTTATTTAAGAATGGGGTCCATTCCCGCATTGGTATTAAAAACCGAAAAGATTTGGAGAAATTAAAAAAACATAGACAGCCTAACCCCTCCGATTGTATTCCACCTTCTTACTTCTCAAAAATCATTTCCAAGCAAACTTTACCCCTACTTGAACAGATTCCTATGGCCTAATCACCTGGACAATATTTTGTCTTTTGTTCTTGTACAGTTGTAGAAATTTCATCACCACCCCTCTTAAGTATATTTAGAATCTCTGCCTTACCACTAATACTATGTCGGATGTTTGGAACTCCTCTTTTGTCAGACTAGTATCAAAGAAACTAAGCCCTTCTCCTATAGACACTTCTGATGTTCTTCATTTTGATCACTGCAGTAGTAGCCTTAGCTATATATGGGTTGTATCCTGCTAAGGGTATAACAGCTGGCCAGCTTCCAAAGCTTCAGGGCACCTTCCACACACCTGAACTGTCAAGCAGCTCCAGCTAAGCTGACTAAAAGACCACACTGGGCATGAAGCCCTTCACAGCTTTACTGCTGCTCAAGAATACACTCCTCTGAGGCTTTTGAGGATCAACTGTCAGCTTGTGCTTTCCTTAGCCAGGCAGGTAAGCTCCCTTTGGGGAAAAAACTTCCATTTTTAAATTTTTACTGACCTTTTATTACTTTCCTCTTCAGGAAAGTTATTTTAATGTTAGAAGTGTTGTATTTTAATGGATTGTCTTGAGACTGTAACATACTTTAAGTGGAGCACTTGTTTCTGTCTGTTTAAAAGTAGTGTTTGTGACGTCCCTCCTGTGGGCCAATAATCCAGGACCTTCAAACCTTACAACTAACATCAGTGACAAATAGATACACAAGGTATTTCCAGATGCAGCTCTTTGCACCAAGCACAATTTCCCTTAAGATCACACACAGAACACACTCCTGCTTGGGACTGAGTTTCCTGTCTCTCTCACCAGGCCCCAAATAATCCACACTGACCACAGCTGTAGAGTTGAGTCCTTAGCCAAGTTTTCCAAGCCAATTCCTCCACCACGCTCTCTGTAAAACCAGTGCTCTGTGTCCTCGCTCTAAGTAGCTGACACACACACACACACACACACACACACACACACACACACACACACACACACACACACACACACACACACACACACACACACCTGGGAAAGGGTGGCACTGATTTACCAGCTATGCTTCTTCTGCTCAAACTTTAAGGTGGATGCTGCCACTAGAATACTCCAAATCCAGCTACTCCAAGGCTCTTACAAGGGTACCCAATTGCACTGAGTAAAATTAATACTAATACAGATGGTAGTGCTTTCAGAAGTGGCCACATTGTCAACAAATAAATATAAGTACTCTCAAAGGTTAAAATATTCTCTAAAAGACCAGCCATAGTGAAAAGTTTAAATATATTTAATGATAAATAATAAAAGAACATGAAAGTACTTCATTTCTATTTACAATAAACACCAGACTTTCAATCACAGGAAATATTAAAAATACTACAGATGGACAAGATTCAAACAGTTGCAGAAAAACAGTCTTTAACTAATTTTACTGTATTTTCCTGACTGATCTAAAGAATTAGTATTCCCTGGTTACTTACTAAAACAAGGCAAGATGAAGTGGGTGAGTGGTTTTCCTTCTGGTCAGGCTTCACAAACAGACTGCCCTGAGACTTCTGTCTCTTCCAATATTAAAGCATCATTTTAGTGCTGGCTTGCAGAGTGACATCACCCATATCTGGTCATCTGACTTCTGGTTCCCACACTACCCCCTTTACTAGAAACTAAACCAGAATCACATGGAGCTTAACTAAGATGTGTTTTAGCATCTGGAATCTATAAAACCATTTAAAAAATGTCTACCCTTCCAGGGTAGCGATTGGTTCACCCCTAAGGGTAATATAGTAGGATTCCTAGTCCTGGTTTTCACAGACATTTTGTCTCTGGCTGCAGTCAGAAATATAAGATACAATCTTTATGGCCCAAACCAGGTAATTTAATTTCAGACTGTTTTTGAAAATTAGCTGGACTGAGATTGACCTTTTCTCTTCCAGTATCTTCCGTTACAATGTATTCATTTCAACATTTACAATACAGTCTGATATACAGATGTATTTCTTTTCTGTGTAGCAGGACCCACTGTTGGTACATTTTTAACACAAGCAGCTTTACAAATACATTTTCATCACAAGCACCTGTACAAATTAGTTTGATATACATTTGACATATTATTTACAAAATTCCATCTGGCTGTGCTAGCATATGTTACATGTCCACTGCCCTACTTCTCCTGGCATAGGTGGCAATACCTCACATCATCACAGTGTTATTCAGCTGATAAACTATTATCTGGGGAAAAATTGTATTTATTTTAAGGTTGAGGGGCTGCCATAGTGTTTGAAAGTGCTTGTTACTGTGTTTTTTTCTGTCAAAAATGTGACTTTTGTGGACTGGCAGTTTTACTGGCATTGTTGCTTGCTTTCTTCAAGGTAGAATAACCATTTTTTGCTTGAGCATGGAACAGATTGCTGCTTCCATGGCCAGTCCTTCTTCCAGCTGCAAAAAGAAAAATGTAAGCAAACAGCCTTTGCCACCACAGCAGGCAAGCAATTTACCTTAGCCACAGGTAGGTGACTCTGCAGTGACCATTTGTTGTACCTCAGACCACTCATCTTTTACCCTGGATCCCTCTCATATAGCACCTACAACCACTGTGGAACAGGAGCTAACCACGTCCTCTGTGGCTGTTGGTAGCCCCTAGTAGGGAAAGGAAAACCATTCTTGTCGGCCTTGGGAAAGGGAACAGGGAAGGTTTCCCTGTTGTGTCAGAATGATCTGTGTCCATCCCTGGGGAAGCATTGGCTGCCATTAGTAACACAGTTGGCCCCATTTATCCTGTCAAAAAGAGACAGAAAACTAAGCATGCATCTAGTCCTCCTCAAATTTCATTGAATAGGACTAGTTTACTGGGACTTGCTCAGGGTTTGAGTCAGGCTATTGTTCTTTCTTGTGAAGTAGCTTCCAGTAAAAGAAAGGAGGGAGTCCTCCTTTCCTGAAGTGATTCAAGATTCTAAATCTGAACAGGAAGATACAGGAATGAATTCTGGGTTTTGTCCTCAGATTCTAATTCATACTCTGAGGAAAGATATCTTTCTGATTCTACCTGTGAGGGTTTCTCTTTCTCTGAGACTCTTGCTAAAATGTCCCAGTGTTTTCAGTGGAAGAATACTGAGGTGTCTCAGTCCCTCAAAAAATTTTATGAGTTTTTACAGAAGGATTTTCCAGAATGTCTGCTTTGAAGGATGTGTGTCTTACTGCCTGCTGTTTTTCTGACAGCCAGCTGTCCTTAACAAGGCAGCCAGGATGTATAACGTGCCTCAGTCTTTTAAATTTTTATACACTATTCCCAAACCTAACCTAGCGGCTATAGTCTTAGTTGACTCCTCTGCTGCTAAGCGCAGAGTTAATTCCAATGCTACTCTTTCAAATAGGAATGAAAAATTTAAATTGTCAGGCTCATATGCTAAAGTCTATTCTGACATGTGAAAGTATGACAAATGTTTTATCTGCTGTTTATTCCAGTGAAGAAAAATCTGCTTTAAATAACTTAGTTTCTTGTATTGCATGGGTCACTGCTTATTGTTTGCAGTGTGTGTATGACTCTTGTTGATACTTTTTCCAGGCCTGTGGCAACTGGTATGGTTTTACGGAGGTTTGCTTCGCTGCATTCTCAGAACCTTCCAGATGATGATGAAAATTAGATTTTAAATTCTTCCTTAGATAGAGGTTTAGTGTTTGGCCGCTCTACTGCAGAGATGCTCATAACGTGTGCTGAGAGTCAAGCTGATCCAGGGAATCTCATGCCTCCTTTTCCAAATTGTCCAAGGGAATTTCTTTATCTTCATCTATTTCGGTAAAAAACAGAATAAACAATCTCAACAAAATTCAGGTGAATAGATTTTTAAAAGAAGTGGAAAGGAGGTTCCAAAACAAAGTCTCAAACCTCCCAAAACCAAAGACACTCTAACAAGTCTGAGTAACTATTAAAAAGACCATGTGACCCCCCCTCCCACCTTGACCCTCTTTCTCTTCCAGAAATTGTGAATCTCAGTTTTTCTCCTTGGGAACAGATTGTTTCACACAAATGGGTTCTGAAAATCATTAATCAGGGTTACAGATGGCAGTGGGAGGAAATTCCTCCTTTCCAGGAGGTCATTTCTCATCCTACACATCACACACTTTTGTTAATTCTGAATCTGAACAGGAAGACATAGGAACTTATTCAGGGTTTTAGCCTCAGATTTCTGATTCATATTCAGAGGAGAGCTGTCTTTCCGATTCTCCCTGTGAGGGCTTCCCTTTCTCTGAGACCATTGCTAGAATCCCAAGGAGTAATAGAACCAGTTCCTCCTTGCTGGGTGGGGAAGGGGTTTAATTCAAGGATGTTCCTAATACCAAAGAAAGAAAATGGTTGGAGACCAGTTCGGCTTTCTTTCCTAAACCTGTTTGTAATAGTGCCCAAATTCAAAATTATGTCACTTCATAACCTGTTGCCTTTTCTTCCTCTTTCAATTTTCCAGGTAATACTAGACTAAAAAATGCTTATCATGTTCCTGTTCATCCAGACTTCATAGGTTCAAAGGTGTGCATTGGCTAATGACCCTGGGACCTTTACAAGCCTAGCCCATAGAAGTGCCTTGGCATTGTGCCGCCCGTCATTAGTTCTCAGTGCCTCTATCAAGTAGAGTCACTGGAGTGATCCCTGGGGTGAACTTTTTATTTCCCATCCAGTCATCAAGATTTCTCTTGAAGAGGGCTAATGAGGTGCTTTGCTTGACATGTATGGGAAGTCTATTCCAGAGCATGGGCAGTCTCTGGGTTATGAACCTGTCCCTCCAGCATTTTCTGTTGATTGTGATAATGAGGTTGAGGTCTGTGGAGCATGTGGTGTGGAGGGATTGGGATTTCTTTGGATGTAGCATTTCTAACAGAGCTGGGTCAGACATGGCTTTGTAAGTCAAGCAGAGATCGCCTCTTAGTAGATAATATGAGACAGAGAATAACTGGAGTTTTTTGAGTCTGCCTGTGTAGGACATGTGTTTAAGGTCTCGGATCTTCTTCGTGAGTTACTTTTGTGGCCTCTCCAGCTGTTGCAGGTGTCTAGTGAGGTACATGCCAAATGGGGCATAATACTTTACGATTGGTCTAATGAGAGAAGAATAGAGAGAAATGATGACCTCTTTCTTCCTAGATGCAAAATCCTTGGTAATGAGATATGCCACATAGGACTTTCTGACCACAGTGGCAATCTGGTTTTCGAAGGAGAGGTTGCCTCTTAGACGATTTGAGATAGAATAGCTGGAGTTTTTTGAGTCTGTCTGTGTAGGACATGTGTTTAAGGCCTCAGATCTTCTTCGTGAGTTACTTTTGTGGCCTTTCCAGCTGTTGTAGGTGTCTAGTGAGGGTGTCTATATTAGATACTCAAAATTACTGAACTTCAAATACGATATGGTTGACACCATATCATTGAAGTTCAGTAACATTGAATACCTAATAAAAAAAAGTTAAAACATGACAGGAAACACAACTACTTGCTGTAAGCAGGGGGGCAAGCCCCCTTGCACCCCCACTCACCCCCTGCTACTTAAATATACCAACTCTGAGATTGCACTACAGTGCAGTAAAGGGAAATATTCCCTTTCCCACACTGTAGTGTGATCTCGGAGTTGGTATATTTAAAGAGCAGCGAGTGTGGGAGGTGTAGGGGGGGTTTGCCCCCCTGCTTACTTACCAACAGTTACTTTCTGTCCATTGTTCGTTTGTTTTTGTTTTTTTTTTGTGTTCAAAATTATAAAACTTCGAACATACAAGTTCGATCTTGTGGTGTTAGAAGTTTTATACTTTCGATCACGTAATAGTAACCCCTAGTGAGGTACATGCCAAATGGGGCATTATACTCTACAGTTGGTCTAATGAGGGAAGAATAGAGAGAAATGATGACCTCTTTCTTCCTGGATGCAAAACCCTTGGTAATGAGATGTGCCACATAGGACTTTCTGACCACAGTGGCAGTGTGGTGGTCGAAGGAGAGGTTGTTGTCAACCTGTGTCCCCAAATCTCTTATAACACCTTCAGTGTTCAGTGGGCTCCCATCGGTGTGGTAATTAGTGGGAACTGAGGTTTTCCCAAAGGGGATGACAACGCATTTTTTGGTATTAAACTCAAGGCCATGGTTTCGACACCAGTCATTGGTCTCAGTGAGACTTTTCTGTAGGATGTCTGCATCACTTGGGGAGTTAATAATGGCTCCCAGCTTGCTGTCATCTGCGAATTTGGTCAGCCAGAGTCCCTCCATGTTGGCGTGGACTTCTGAGAAGTAGATGCCAAAGAGGAGAGGACCCAGAACCGATGCCTGTGGGACTCCACTTGTGACTGGTCAGCAGTCTGACTTGGAGTCCGCTACTTTCACACTGTGTGTTCTATCTGTGAGCCAGTTTGCAACCCACCTAATGATATAGGGGTTGATGGCTAGTTTGGAGAGTTTATCAATAATTCCTGAGTGAGAAATGGTATCAGAGGCCTTGGCCAGATCGAGGTAGGCTGTATGAACTGCCTTACCTTCATCCACCGCTCTGGTGAAAGACTCATAGAAGTCAACCGGGTTGAGCAGGTATGATTTACCTTTCACAAAAGCAAATTGCGTGGTATCTAGAGTTTGGAGATTCCCTTTATCCTTGTTAATTAGGTCCATGATGATGTGCTCCATAGCCTTACATATCAGACTCGTCAGGCTAATGGGGCGATAATTTCCAGGGTCTGTAGTCGCTCCTCCTTTATGGAGAGGGATGACTGTAGCAGTGCGCCATTTTGTAGGAACAAAGCCTGAGGTGAGGCTGTGAGTGAACAGAGCACACAAATGTGGTGCCAGTTCACTTTGTAATTCATGTAGAACACAGCCAGGGATATTTTCGGGTCCCATGGAAGCTGTATTCTTGGCCTTAGACAATGCAGCTTTAACCTGTGCTGCAGTAATGCAGGGTCCCTGGCATTCTTCCAGTATTGAGATTGTTCCTTTAAGGGGGGAGAGAGAGGGGTAAAGTTGGCACTGAATCTGTCGGCCAGTATGTTGGTAATATCTGTTGGCTCAGTATAGGAGGTACCATTGTGCAGTAACAGAGTAAATATGAGTATTGTCATGGAGATTCTTGATATAACTAAAGAAGGCTTTGTGGTTGTTTTTAGTGTCTGCCGCAACTCTGCCCTCATAGCTGGCTTTGGAGGTTTTGATGAGGGATCTCAACTTTTTTTGAAGCTAATAAGGGAATTTTTCCAGTCTTGGAACGTCACCTTTTTCTGCAACAGTTTCTTCCTTCTGTTGTTTTGTCTTTTTGGCTTTTCCCAGTTAGGGGTCGCCACAGCGGAACTCCGGTCCACTAATGATTGGTAGTAGATTTTTTTATGGTGCCGAGTTGCCAGCCTGACGCCCAACCTTCAGCGAAGGCACGCCCATTCATGCATGTCTTTCGGAGGCCACTCGACCGCGGGGAGGACATGCAGATTCCACACAGAAGGCACTCCAGCCGTGAATCAAACAGGAGAACCTCTTGCTGTTAGGCAACAATGCTACCGCTATACCACCACAGCAGGTCTTGGCAGGGGACCACCAGACTGCCTTCCTTTTTTTTTGGAGGAGAGCATCTTGGTTCTGTTGGGTATGGCTAGTTCCTTGCATTTATCTAAGTGTTCGTACAGTGCATTGGTGTATGATTTGGCAGTCATGCATCTATTTTCCATTGGCATGGGTGCCGTGAATTTAGCTACCTCTTTTTTAGGAGCCCAAAGTCAGCTTTGGAGAAGTTTTTTATGGTGGGTGAGATGTGGACTTGGCCGGATCTAACCATGGAGGAATTGACTATTGGTGTAGAGCAACAGTTGCC
Source organism: Protopterus annectens (assembly GCF_019279795.1). Taxonomy (NCBI): domain Eukaryota; kingdom Metazoa; phylum Chordata; order Ceratodontiformes; family Protopteridae; genus Protopterus; species Protopterus annectens. The sequence goes on along the minus strand of NC_056750.1, from coordinate 784,691,112 downwards.
CATGTTAGTAATAACCAGGTCAAGGATGTTGCTTCCTCCAGGTATTTCTTAAGGTTTTGTGCATCTGGACCACATTAACAGTTCTCTGCCTTATCTTTTGGACTATCCACTGCACCAAGAGTGTTCACAGAGTGTCTTAACTCCAGATGTTATGTAGTCCAATCTCGCCTACATTCTTACCAGTGGGTTTGGAGCTGAACCTCGGCTCCGACTCGGCCATACTCTAGCTCTAAGTCTTTCAGTTGGCTGGGCTAAGAAGGTATCCCATGCTGCACTGCTCCCTTTCCCCAGATCTCATTTGCCGCTCGTGTAGCTCGGACGTGGTCTCGCTCTTGGCTGTGGCTAAGTACACTTTTTGTCTTTATTGGCAGTTTTTGCTTCAAAAACAAAAAGCTATTTTCATAGCTGTGTGTTGTGTGTGTATACTTGGTAAAAAAATTGTTGTTTCTGGTATTATTGTCTTTTGTGGTGTCCCGCTAACTGTTTCCCCTATGGGCTAGGCCCGTTTCAGTTAGAGGACCTAGTCCACCCCTTCAGTGTTTCTTGTTAATTAGTAGGTACCTATCCTTTGGGCTAGGATCGTTTAAATTAGAAGACCTAGTCTTTCCTTGTGTTTTCCTGTGGAGACCGATTAAGTTAGAGGTCTGGTGTTTTTGTCTGTCGTGGTTTTTGCTTAGTTCCCGCGCTTTATATCAGCAGTTTATTGTGTTTAACGGTTGGGTTTTCTTTCATCATGTCTAAGGATACGAAAGAGCATAAGCCCTCGGGCATTAAGAAGTGTTCCAAATGTGGTTATAAGATGTCCATCACTGATGGACACTCTGTCTGCGTGTATTGTCTGGGGGCTATTCACCTCCAGGAATCTTGTACCTTTTGCCATGCTTTTAGCCGGCGTGTTCTTCAGGAGAGGAAGAACAAACTAATTTTGAAAGGACTTTTGAAACCCTCCTACAAGGAGGATTTGGGAAGGGCTTCTAGCTTTAAGTCCTCTCCCTCTAAGGCTAAAACTTCTAAGGCAAAAAAGCATTCTCCGGCTCCATCTGTATCCTCGGAGCCTCCGGAGAAAGTAGTGAAATCTTCTGTGGCATCCTCGGCTCCACTGTCCTCGGAGCCGCAGGAAGTTAGTATATTGACCGAATCTGCTTCGGCTCCAAGTCCCTCGGAGCCAATTACGGAGGTGCTAGTTCGAAACCAGTCTCCAATTTTTAGGCCAGTCTCTCCTCCTCGTAGGTCTCCTTCAGAGAGGAGGTCTAGATCTCCCTCCTTATCTTCTAGGTCCTCCAGGACTCTTTCAGATGTGGATGTAGATAGAGTGGTGCAGAGACTTCTCCAGTCACCGGTTCTGGCAAAATTGTTTTCGGTTCCAGCCCAGTCGGCTCCGGAGCCTGTCACCCAACCAGCGTCGATACTTCTTCCTCCGATCGAATCTCAGCTTTCGGAGCCGGAGTGGCCGGCGCCGTCAGATGTCCCTAGATCGGCTGTTGTGGCCCATCCTGGCTTATCAACTCCGGCTTCAGCTCCGACCCCGTCAGCTCCGTCCATGGAGTCCAGGAATCAGGGTTCCTGGGTCGGACCTGAGGGGGAGGCCTTGGGTCACCTTTCGGCTCCTAGCCTCCCTCTTGGTGATTTGGCTCTGGGAAGCCTGACCCCTGCGTCGGCTTTGGACCTTGTCCCTTCTGCTCCGAGGTGTTCCATGGCTGGTCGATCTTCGGAGCTGGGGGGACCGGCTTTCGAGGCCATGCGGAGCGCACTGGCCAGGTCCTCAGCGACATCATTTGGCACTGACACTCTATCCCTTCCAGCTCCAGTGCAGGTCTCTAATCGCCCTCTTTCTTTCGACAGCGGAGACCCAAGGCCTCATGATACCCCCATGAGTGGTCCCCTTATTTCTTAGGGCCCCTCAGTGTTTTTGCCTGAGGAGCCACCCAGAAAAAGAACGTGCAGGAGGAAGCACATGGACTCCCAAGATGAGTCCCTCACGTCAGACACCGACCTCGAGGAATCGGAGGGGATCCCCCAAGTCATCCTCTGAAGATGTCTCTTTCTCTGACATCCTGGAAATTGTGAAGCAGAGGGGTGAATGGCCCTCCAAAGCTCCCTCCAAGGAGGAGTCGGTGTTCCTGAAGGCCTTCGGGGCTCAGCCCTCCGCCTCTTGGGTGTCCCCACCTTTCGACAAGCTTTTCGATCTGGTTTGTTGAAGGGTGTGGGAAACCCATGACTCTGTGGAACCAGTCCCCAGGAGACCCAACAAATTCTTATCCACCCCCTCTGACAAAGAGTTTCTATCCAAGGTGTTCCTGTAGATGCCATGGTGGTGGCAGCGGCCACCAAGAAGGAACTGGCTGAGACTTCATCTACCTTGCATCCTCCTAACAAGGAGTCTAGGACCATGGACCGGTACAGGAAGCATATGTTTTCTTCAGCGACCTTTACACTACGGTCACTGAATTACTTAAGTCATTTTACATGGCTCCAAAGAGATCTCCTGAAAGAGCTTGGAGATACTCTACAGGGTAACGTTTCTGATGCAGTGGCTCAGAAGGGCAAAGCTCAGATGTCTACCCTCAGCTCTATTGCTAACTCCTCCATGAAGTTGATCTCTTATGCAGCCGAAGGAGCGGGTAGGGCAGCGAGTTCGGGAGTTGCTCTTAGGAGACACTCCTGGATGCGCCTCTGTAATTTCGCAGAGGCCTTCAAGTCTACGTTCACCAAAGCCTCATTTGATGGTCCCTCCTTATTCTGAACCAAGGTGAAGGACACTCTCACTAGGTGCGAGCAAGAGGGAAAAACTCTGTCTGCTGTGGGAGTCCATTTTTCCCTACCCTCTAGGCCTTATCCCAAGACCCAGAGGGGTGGGAAGATGTGGTTCAAAAAATCGCAGAGATTTTTTTCATGACGCACAAGGTGAGACCCCCTCCAGAGGCAGGTAAGGGGGTGGTAATTCTGGTAGACGCCACCCTAGGGGCCGAGGAGGCCTGCGTAACCAGGGAGACCGCAATTCCTTTTGTGGTTCTCCCTACCAGTGCTCCTGATGGGAGGCCCGACTGTGCATTTCCAGATCCAGTTGGAGGTCGCATTTCACTATACCCAAAGGCCTGGCAAAGTATAACTCAGGACCAATGGATATTAAAAATGATTTCCGGAGGATATTCTCATCAGCCCCCCCCCCCCCAATCAGAAAAATCCCGGATGTTTCACCCAATCAAAGGGATTCCGCAGCTTCAGAGGTTTTAAAGCTGCTAGAAAAAGGAGCCATCCAGCCTGTCCCCTCAGACCAGATTGGATTAGGGACTTACTCCAGATTATTTTTGGTGCCGAAAAGAACAGGGGACCCGAGACCCATTTTGGATCTCAGCAGATTGAACACCCTTGTAAAAACAGTCCAAGTTCTGAATGGTCACGTTGCAATCTATTCTCCCATTGTTGGGAAAAGAAATGTGGATGTGCTCCATCGACCTCAAGGATGCTTACTACCATATAAAAATGGACAGGGCATCCAGAAGTCATTTATGCTTCCAGCTGGGAGCCAGTCATTTTCAATTTTGTGCCCTGCCCTTTGGTCTCAGTACAGCCCCCAGGGTGTTCACCAAATGCATGGCAGTGGTAACGGCTCACTTGAGACATCAGGGATTCCAAGTGTTTCTGTACCTGGATGACTGGCCACCACCAGGCATCTATTCCTACAAACCAGAGATGCCACAATCAGTCTGTGTCAGCAATTGGGCATAATTCTAAATTGGGAAAAGTCTGCCTCGTTGCCCACGCAGCGTGTCACCTTTATAGGCGCTGAGTTAGACACCGTGCTCATGAGGGTGTTCTTTCCAAGAGAAAGGATTCAAAGTTTACAACAGCAGGTGTACGCGTTACTCCCTTTGAGAAGATTGACCCTCAAGTTGTTGGGCACGATGGCTGCTACAATTATGTTGGTTCCTTTGGCGAGGCTGCATATGAGGCTCCTTCAATGGCTACTTTTCGCCCAGTGGTCTCTACAACATCTTCCTCTTTCTCATCTCATAATAATCGCAGAGAGGTGCAAGCAGGATCTACACTGGTGGCTTCACACCAGCAACCTCGACTCGGGGAAAACCCTTTGTTCCATCCTCTCTGGTTGTCACAGTGACCACGGATGCCTCCCAGATAGGGTGGGGGGGCATTATCTAGGCAGGACAGTCCAAGGAACATGGCAGGAACACAAGATACATCTGCATATCAGTGTCCTGGAGATGAGAGCAGTGCTACTAGCATTGCAAGCACTTCAGAGTTTTCTTCCTCTCGGGACAATTGTGATCCACACAGACAATATGTTGGTGGTATGGTATCTAAACCAAGTCCTATCCCCTTTGCAGAGAGGCCATGTGAGTGTGGCAGTGGGCAGTGGCTTCCCAACGTTTTCTTGTAGCAACGCACATTCCGGGGAAGTCCAATGTGATTGCCGACAGGTTGAGCAGAGCTATTCTGATGCCTCACGAGTGGTCCCTGAACAATTAAGTTACTGAGCAGATTTTCCGCAGGTGGGGTCAGCCTTGCTGTGACCTATTTGCCAGCCCCCTCAATGCCAAATGCAGCAGCTACTTCACCCTTATCCCCCCTCAGGGGGAATAACCCAGGGACGCCCTAGTTCACGATTGGCCCTCCGGTCTACTGTATGCTTTCCCTCTTGTTCCTCTGCTGACAAAGGTTATTCAGAAAGCGCAATCTTTGGGAAGCAAAATGATTCTTATTGCTCCACACTGGTCTCGTCAAATTTGGTTTCCCTTCCTCCATCCTTACCTAGGGGATGCCCCCTGGATTTTGGACCCTCAACCAGATTTGCTGACTCATATGTCAGGGCAGCTCCATTCCTCTTTTCAGACCCTCCAGCTGACAGCCTGGCTCCTCCACTTCCATCATTAGTCAGGCTTCATCATTTTTCGCCGGAAGTGGTTCATTTTCTGTCTTCTTCCCATAAACCTTCCACCAGAAAAATCTGTTCCAGCAAATGGAAGAGATTTTCCATCTGGGCGCATGCAAGACAATTGATCCTTATACAGCTCCAATTTCGTCAGTCCTGGAGTTCCTCTCAATGCTTTTCAACCAAGGATCAGTGGCCGCAACTATTAAGGTCCAGTTGGCGGCTATTTCCACTTCTCACGTCGCTGATGAGCCTAGTCTCATGGCACGTAGACTTTGTAAGGCATTCCTGAAGGGCACTATGCGGCTTTGTCCTCCAGTTTTTGAACCAGTTATGCCTTGGGACTTAAATTTTGTTCTACAGTATCTCACTTCACCCCCCCCCCCTTCGAGCCTGCAGCCACTTGTGATTTAAAATATTTGACTTTGAAGACAATCTTTTTATTAGCCATCACTTCAGCCAGACGTGTTTTGGAGCTTCAAGCCTTGTCAGTTAGACCACCTTACTTGATTTTTCATAAGGACAGGGTTTCTCTCAGACCTAAACCTTCCTTCCTACCGAAAGTGGCATCCGTCAATAATCTAAACCAATCCATTGAACTACCTGTATTCTTCCCAGAGTTCTCGAACAAGGCAGAATTTAGATTTCATCAGCTGGATGTGCACAGACAATTACGATTCTATTTACATAGAATGAAGGATCTCAGAAAATCTGAACAGTAGTTTGTCTCATTTTCAGAAAACAGGATTTGGTCTCCTGTTTCCAAAGTCACTTTGTCCAGATGGATTTCCAATTGTATTTCATTTATTTATGCTTCAGGTGGCAAGGATTTACCTTATCGAGTGAAGGCTCATTCTACCTGATCTGTGTCTACTTCTACAGCTTTTCAGGCCAGGTTGTCTATGGATGATATTTGTGCTGCGGCTACATGGGTATCTCCTCACACCTTTGTTACTCACTCCAAGTTGGATTTGGTGTCCAGAGGCAGGTCTTCCTTTGGTTCCACAGTGCTCAGGAGTATTTTTCACTGAGCCTGCCAGGATTCAGGTGCTTTTTTACCTACCATAAATGTAGATGTTCGAGTGCTCGTACAGCTGCAGTCATAACAGATGGGATATCCTGCCATCAGGCGGGTCCTCGGTCGGCCGAATTCCAAAGTCTAGGTCCGGCGTCGGTTGTCGTCGCTTCTTCCCTGACGTAAGTGCGGCAGGGGTATAAAAGAGGCAGCCGACGCCATTTTCTTCCGTTTTTCTTGCCCCAGATGTCAGGTGCCCCCAGAAGGAAGGCAAACATAATGTTATGCAAAGATGCAATGTTGATAAATCAAAAACAGTAGTTGCAAGCAAATACACCATAAAAGAATACCCCAAAAAGGTTATATGAGAAGTGTTTGTCATACGGCCTGTCCTAAGAGGGGATGGAGGGAGGGAACCCTGGACTGCAGCTGTATGAGCACTCGAACATCTACATTTATGGTAGGTACAAAACTATACTATGTTCATCGTGCATACAGCTGCAGTCATAACAGATGGGTAGAATCCCAAAGCTAAGTAAGGGTGGTAGGCACTAAGTGGAACAAGGAGGGGCTAGGATGCCCTGCAGGACTGCTGTGGCAAAGCTCACTCTAGATTTTGAGTATAGTGGGAGGTGATAGTGCTTGGAGAAAGTGTGCACTGAACTCCAGGTGGCTGCTTCCAAAATGTCCTTGGTAGGGACCCCCCTGAGGAAGGCTGCAGAGGTAGCTGTGGCTCTGGTGGAGTGGGATCTGATGCATGCAGGCACAGTTTTTCCATGAAATGAGTAACAAAAGCGTATGCAGTGGGCTATCCATTTTGAAATTGTCTGTTTGGAAATAGCCTTTCCTTGAGCACCTGCAGCATAGGACACAAAGAGTTGCTCAGATTTCCTGAATGGTTTTGTCCTGTCCAAATAGTAACGAAGTTGTCTGTGAATGTCCAAGGAATGTAGTAGTCTTTCCCCTTTGTTTTGTGGATTAGGATAGAAGGTAGGTAAGTGGATAGTCTGATTCAAAGCTATACTGGATACTACCTTTGGCATAAAAGTAGGGTTGGTTCGTAAGGAAACTCTGTCCTGATGGAAAATGATGAATGGTTGCACAGCCATGAGGGCCTGTAGCTCCGAAACCCTGCGTGCTGAGGTGATAGCCAGAAGAAAGGCTGTTTTCCATGACAAGTACTGTAACTCTGTTGAAGAAGCTGGCTGGAAGGGAGGAAGGGTCAGCTTTTCCAATACGAAGTTGAGGTCCCAAGCAGGGACTGGTGGTTTCCTTGGGGGGTTTATATTCTTTGCCCCTCTGAGGAACTGCCTTAAGAGAGGAATAGAGAATAAAGGAGGATCTGTGTTGTACTATGCAGAAATGGCTAAAGCGTGGATCTTGATGGAGGAGAAGGAAAGTCCATTGTTTAACATCTCAGCTAGGTACTGTAAAATTTGAGGTATATTTATTACCCAAGGATTCTGTCCCTTTTCTTGATTCCAGGCACAAAATCATTTCCATTTGGCGGCGTAGGCTTTTCTAGTAGAAGGTCTTCTGGCCTCCAAGATGACATCCTGCACCTCCTTGGAGAAGAGAAACTGTTGGGAAATCAAGGAATTCTCCATGCAGCTAGATTTAGGGTTTTGAGATGGCTGTGAAGGGTTTTGTAGTTGTGCTGGGACAACAGAAGAGGGACTAGAGGTAGGATCCATGGTGGGGAATGTGTCAGGCTCTTCAGGAGCAGATACCAGTGTTGTCCTGGCCAGTCTGGAGCAATGAGAATCATTTTCGGCCTCTCTGCTCTGGCTTTTAATAGAACTTTGGGCAGCAGAGGAAGAGGCGGGAAGCCATAGACTGTCAATGTTGCCCAATTGAAGGAAAGTGCGTCCACTTTCCAGGCCTGTGGATGATAGGTCCTTGAACAAAATTTTTTCAACTGGCAATTTCTGTGGGTAGCAAAGAGATCTTTGTCTGGCTGTCCCCATGCCTGAGTTACCTTTGTGAAAACTTGAGGATGCAACTTTTATTCGTGTGGATCTGTCATATTTCTGCTTAGGTTGTCTGCCAGTGTGTTTTCCTTCCCTGGCAGGAATTGTGCCTGCAGTTGAATTTGCAATTCTAGTGCCGTGTTCCATAGGGTCATGGCTTGCCTGCACAGGGGGTATGAATGAGTTCCCCCCTGTTTGTTTATGTACCACATCACTGTGGTGTTGTCTGTCCTTATCAATAGCTGGCCTGGATGCAGTAGGTCTTTGAAGGTCATAATAGCCTCTTGCACGGCTAGCATTTCCTTTTGGTTGATGTGAAGGTGCTTCTCTTTTCAGGTCCATTTTCCCTGAATGCGCACTGATCTGTCATGTGTGCTCCCCAGGCGTAGTGTGAGGCGTCTGTTGATGATTTGAGTTGCTTGAGGTACACAAAAAGGAAGACCTGTGTTTCTTTGGCAAGCTTGAGCCCACCACATAAATTCCTTTTGAAGGCATGGAATGAGTGGTATAATTGCGTCCAAGCTGTGGCTGTGTTGAGACCATAAGTTTTTTAGGTACCATTGAAGTTTCCTCATACGCAGCTTTGCACATGGGATTAGTAGGATGCAAGATGCCATGAATCCCAGAGCCTGCAGGACTTTCCTTGCAGTTAGCCTGGTGTAAGTTGCCATTTTTCTGAAGTATTGAGACAGTTGCCTTTGCTTGTCTGGCGTGAGGTAGGCCATCTGGGTGGTTGTATCCAAGCTGGCACCCAGGACAATTATTTGTTGAGAGGGTATTAGTTTTGATTTCTTTTTGTTGACTGTGTATCCCAGGAAGTTCAACAGTTTTATTACAAACGCCAGGTGCTGCAGTAGTATGTCCTTGCTGTTCGCTTGGATCAGGCAGTCATCCAGATATGGGTACATTTGTATCCCTTGTAGTCTGCAGAAGGCGATTACTGATGCCAGGCATTTCGTAAACACTCTGGGCGCAGTAGATAAGCCAAAGGGCAATGCAGAGAATTGGTAATGGGTTGAACCTGCAAGAAATCTGAGGTATCTTCTGCAATCTTGTCTGATAGGGACATGCATGTATGCCTCCTTGAGGTCCAGTGTTACCAGCCAAGACTCCTTGCCCAGCATGGGAAGAAGCTGCTGTAATGTGAGCATCTTGAATTCTGGCACCTGTAGATATGTGTTTAGGATGGATAGGTCTAAGATAGGTCTCCAATCTTTGTCTTTCCTGTCTGGCTCTGAAAGATCCTTGAGGTTGCCCTCTACCCCTTGGACGCCTGTATCTGCCCCTTTGAGGTCTGTCCGTGTCTGGAAAGGATCAGTTTTTTGAAGGCCAGTTTCTGCTGAAACATGGAGGCTGTACCTGCAGGAAATTTTTCACTGTTTGCATTGATTTCACTTTTTCCTCCATTTTCTTTAGCACCTCCTCAGCTTTAACACCAAACAATACATCTTTTTGAAGTGGTGCATCTAATAATTTAGCTTTGACATGATCTGGTAAGGTTTGCTCTTTGAGCCAAGCATGCCTACGTATAACAGACCCCGTAACAGCAGCTCTACATGAGGCCTCTAAAGCATCAAAACCACACTGCAAGGTATGTTTACCCACTTGCTGTGCACCATGCAACAATCCTGCAACTCTTTTAAATCTGGTTGTTCTGGTTGTGTCATCTTGCTTTTCAGCTGAGATATCAAAAACTGTTGATATTTTAACATATGGCACTGACAGTTTAATGCCCTCATGGTTAAAGTGGCCGAGGTGTACACCTTTTCCCCCCACCTTTCTAAAGCTCTGGAATCTCTCTCTGAAGGTAATGGGCTTTTAGCAGTAGAGGCCTTAATTCCCTTGGGACCCTGTGAAATAGTTTCTGGGTCAGCGGTATGGCTTTTGTATAGGAACTGGTGAGAATCAGGAACCCGGTAATACCTGTCTGGTTTAACAGGAGTTGGAGGCAAAGAATCTGGATTAAGGCTGGCTTCTGTGTACACATCATCCAATATATCTAAAACAGGAGGGATAGCCAGAGGCCTATGCTGGGGGACCAGAAGAAATTCCCTGAGCCTTTTCTTGGAATCTGAGTAATCTTGGCCTTCCCAGTGAAAGTGTTCCCTCAATGTATGCAGGGTTTCCCCAAAAGAGAAGTCCTCAGGGGGGGAGACCGAGGGAATAGACTCCTCTGCATCAGAGTCTTCGAATGGAGAATAGGCATAATCCTGGTCCTCAGATAGTTCTGAGGTAATAGAAGCTTGATCTGAGGAAGGGTAGTCTTCCTCTAATCTGGGCCTTTTGTCAGAGGGGGGGTTGAAAACCCGTGATAAGAGTAATCAAATCCTCAGCCATTTTAAGCATCTGTTTTTTAGGCATGGTGCCTTGAGAGAGTGTCTGAGGAACCTGTTTTTTGGTTTTCATGGCTGCTTTAGATTTAGTGAAGGCTTTAATAGAGAAGGAGGAAGGCCTGAAAACCCCTTGAGAAATGGCAGGCCTGTCTAAATTCTGAGTTTCCCCGCCAGGAGTGGCGTCGGTATCTGTAGTAGGAATGGGGGCCGAGGAGCCTGCGACCTCGGGTACTGAAGACACCGGTAATGCATTGTCATCAGTACTCGGGGGCTGCGTAGGTGCCTCGCTGAGTACCAGAGAACCGGTAGTCGGCCTTAGCGTGGTTTCAGTAGGTGGTGCGGACCTCGTATGTCGGTCCTTAGCTTTGCATTTTTTGCTCAAAACTGGAGTCGGAGTATCCGACGACATAATATAATTAAATTTTTTGCCAAAAAAGTGAAGGGTGAACTCCGCCCGACGCTTAATAGTGCGCTGGTTGAATCTAGCACAAAAACGGCAGGCCGACACGTCGTGGTCTGGGCCTACGCAAGGTATACAGAAAGAGTGGAAATCCTTATGCGGTATTTGCTTCCCACAAGAAATGCAATTATTAACTTTGTCTGACATCGGTCTGAGGCAAGAAAAGTTTCCCCAACAGGGTACTTAGCTTTCAAGAAGACTTCGGCTGAAATACTTTCGTAAATCTCAGGAGCTGGCCGACCGGCACTTGCGAACTGCTTCTGCTTCGCAGCAAGAAAGACTGAAGAAAATGGCGTCGGCTGTCTCTTTTATACCCCTGCCGCACTGACGTCAGGGAAGAAGCGACGACAACCGACGCCGGACCTAGACTTTGGAATTCGGCCGACCGAGGACCCGCCTGACGGCAGGATAACCCATCTGTTATGACTGCAGCTGTATGAGCACTCGAACATCTACATTTATGGTAGGTACAAAACTGTAGTTTCTAGCTCATTCTAGGCTGCAAGGTATCCACATTTTTCCATATTGTGAAGACTTGCTTATCTTTGCAGAGTCTTTTTCAAAATGACAGAAATCTCTCTCTTGGGTTGGAGATCTCTTGCACAAGCTGGGATTCCAAGAGAACATTTAAAAGTATTTCTTGACTTCCCGAAAACAGGCTAGTGATCCTGGTACATCAACTAGACACCCCAGTTCAAAGAGTGTTTCTTCCACAGGAAAAAATGAATCTTTATTTAGATATATTTCTAAGGTTTTCAGCTCAGAATTCAGTCACTGTGAGGGAATATCTAAGGATTTTAGGTCTCATAGCATCTGTGATTCTCATGATACCCCTGGCAAGACTCCATAGGAGAAAGATAGGTGGTATCTGATAGCTCTCTGGTTCCAGCATCAACACCCTTTATATTTTCAGATCTCAGTACTGGGGTTTGACCATGGAAAAGATTGCGACTCCCATGGCCTGTCCTTCTTCCAGCCACAAGAAGAAAAATGTAAGCAAACAGCCTTTGCCACTACAGCAGATGGTGGATACAACAGATATCCTTGAATCAAGGTCTCCCCTTCTCCCTCCTTGTTCCAAAACAGTCGGTCACCACAGATGCTTCAGACTTTACTTGGGGAAGCAGTTTCAGAGAGAGTAAATTGCAGGGGGAGGTGGTGTCTGCATGCAAATAAACATCAAGGAGATGCTTTCTGTGATCAAGGCACTTAATTCTGTGTCTCCAGGACCTCTTCAAGTGGTCACAGGCAATACCCTTTGATGTGGTACATTGACAAGCAAGGGGGGAACCAGGTCATACCCCCTTTGCAGACTAGCCTTGTTAGCTTGGGTTATAGATTCACACTCTGTTGTGTGGCAGACGAAGTTAGCAGGACCAGGGCAGACCCTCACAAATGGAAACTAGATCTGGGGGTCTTCTAAGATTTGATGCATTTGTGGGGCATTCTCATGTAAACCTCTTTACCTCCTCTCTGAACAATCAACTGAGAAAATACTGTTCCAGGACTCCAGGCAAGAAGGCCTGGAAGACAGATGCCTTTTCTTTTTTTTTTATTTAGACAGGAATGTTCCTGTATGTCTACCCACCCTTTCCACTAATATCAAAGGAATCTTCTAAGATCACTGTGGTGACTCCCTTCTGATGCAGGCAGACATGGTTCTTACTTCTTTTGGAAATGGCCAGTGGCAATTACCACAAGCTTCCTCACAGAACGGATCTATTCACACAAAAACAGGGGTGTTTGATATATCCCAGACATCAGTCATTTTCAACCGACTGCCTGGATGATAGGATCTTAATTCCTTTTAGGCACCTGTTTTCTGAGGACATGCAGCAAGTAATAATGGAGGCAAGAAAATCATGTATTAGCAAATGGAAAAAAAGATTTTCTGGTTGGTGCCAATAACATAACCAGCACCCGTTCAGGGCTAGTTGTTTTCTGGTTTTTACAATGTTTGTGGAGTTACTATCCTGTGGCCTTTCGTTTACCTCTATCATGGTTCATGGATCAGCCATTTCAGTATATTTGCCCATGGATTCTTCTCTTTCAAGGCAGTCGCATGTCAAAATGTTCTTGAAAGGAGTTTTGCATAAGAGGCCTCCAAGTAAACTGGTGGCCCCTCCTTTGGATCTTTTTTGTTAAGAAGTTTCCACTTGCTTCATTTGAATCAGCTAATCTAGCTGAGTTGAGGTTCTTAACATGGAAACCAGTTTTATTGATTGCTCTGACTTCTGCAAGAATGGTGTCTTAGTTGCAAGCTCTTATGGTGAGTCAACCCTACTTCATTTTCCACAAGGACAGGGTTTTTTTGAGAACTAATCTGTCTTTTATGCCTAAAGTGGTATCCGAGTTTACTTTGTCATAGTATCCATCTCTGAGTTTTCTTTTCCGAACCCAATAATGAGGGAGAAAAGATGCTCCATAGTTTGGATGTCCACAGGCAACTCCAGTACTGTCTTGACAGAACTAAATCTTTCAGATCATCATATCAATTGTTCATTTCTTTTGAAGGTAAGAATAATGGACAACTGGTATCAAAATTGAGTATTCCAAATGATTGTCTAAGGCTGTTTTTTGTTATACTTAGCATGACAAATCTAGTCCAGACAGGGTGAGGGTGAAGTCCCACTCTACAAAGACCTTTGCTTCTTTTTATGACTTTTTGGAAAGGGTTGGATTCTAGACGTTACTGGTCCTCTCTGCATAGTTTAACAAACACTATAAGTGGGGTTCCTCTTCTGGGTAACCCAAAACCAAGAGGCAGATTCCACATGAAGTAAGCTACAATATAACTAAACACCATGCTACCCTGACTTCCCTTCCAGGAAAGCCAGAAATTAAAGGCAGCTGAAAGTTGTTACAAATAAACGTGTAGAGCTTTAATCACAACTGATTAAAAAAAAAAAAAAAAAATTGAAAAAAAACCTGCATAACACCCAATAGTTAAGCATTTTCATCCAGTAAGCTATAACAAGGACTTCTTCAAAGCAGGAAGTAGCTGGCTCAAGCTGTTTAAAAAAAAACTCACTTCCTCAATTTTAATTAAAATTTAAAGGGGCAGACACGTGATTGTTAAAGTTCACAAATAAATAGCAAAGAGTTGTACCTTTTAGTCCTGAGTCAAGATTAACTGTTCAGGATGTGCAAAGTACTGTTTTATTCCATAAACAGCGCTGAGAGACTGCCTACTCAAATTTTCAGATCAGTCTCCAAGAAAAAAGGAAAAAACACTATGTGTATACCTTTTTTTATCAAATTCATGCATGCAGAACGTTGACATTACATTACTTTCAACGAATCAGTGTATTTAAAAGTGTTCTTATCCTTCATGATTGTCTTAGAGCTTCATGCGAACATTTCACAAATGTGCATTTTAAAACATAGACCACTTGGTCTGAAATGTATTATCTTTTAACCTTGTAGCATTTAGTACCAGTGCACGCTGTCTTACAGGTATCCTTGCAATGACTCATCCCTCAGCCTGAGAAGGCGAGAGGGTAATGTTAATCTGATTTTCATAGATACTTGGCATAATCGAGCATAACATAGCATCCCTCACCTACATCAGCACTTACTTTGCCTTCAGTTATCTGTTAGTACACTATAATTTGCTAATAGCGAGCATGCATTTGTAAGGCACTTGAAATATAAGGCTACTACGTGTACGAAAAATATATCTTGTTTAATCATAGATCTGTATTTCAAATTTTCTTTGACATAAACATATCATAAACATTTTGTGAAGAAAGTGCAAGTTAATATGTATTTAGTAAAGAATAATCATGAGACATAATATATTTCAGTAAGAGTCCTTCCCCATTTCACACAACATACACAGTTATATTTTAATGTTTTTTAACTTGTTAAAATATGCTTCAGCATCATAGTATTCATCAGCTACAGTGATTGAATTTTCATTTACCTTAACTTTATTATCAGGTACTTTTATAAGTGGCATTGCGTGTGTAGGTGAGGTTAAGCATTTTGTAATTACAGTATTTAGAACAGGGAATGCTAAAACAACTAAAAGAATAATAACAATTATTATAATGATACCTCGTGATATACTAGTTCCCAGGTTACCAAATGCATTGCATAACCATCCAAAAAGTGTCCACTGTTTAGATGTGCTGTCCAGGTCCTTGGCCCTTGCTGCAAGAAATTAGCCAGTTTATCTTGTTCTTCATGATAGGCACTAATATAAAAAAAAACAACAACTTCCTATGAGGACACATGACCCCCCCCCCCCCAGCAGCTAGCATTATGTTGAGTGCCAACTGATTCTGTAACACCACAGTTCGAATTTCAGTCATTTTTCGATTTACCATGCTGATGTGATGAGAAGTATGGTTTGCTACCTCCTGAAGAATTTGAGCAGTCATTCTGATTTCGAGCATCGTCCTTTGCACTCCATACGCAGGAGTAAAGACTGAAAATACTCGCTCTTCTCATTGAATTGCCGTTTATTTTTCAGTCTACCTGCTGGTGGGTTCTTGAAATGTTGAATAGCAGGAGTAATATGGCCCACAAAACATCATCCAGACTAGTTTGTAGGTAACCAGGGGTGGGCTTGATCACTACAAATGTAGTAACAATCCTCTGCTATTCCCATGCCACATCCCCAGTCATAGCTTTTTAGGTGTGAAGAGTTCAACACACTTTCATCTCTAGTGTCATTGCATTTGCTGGTTCCCACTGGTACAGTTCCATTTTTGACATAGCATGTCTCTCCACAATTTGTGGTTGCAAGCTGAAGAAACACAACTTTTGAAAAGTCATTCACATTGCACCAAGTTAGATTAGTGTCACTAAAATCCTTTTCAAATGTCACCTGTGTTGTAGGGATTGGAATCATGGGAATTTTTGCCTTAGAATGATGAAGTATATGCAACCACACCTAACAGTTTGTCACATTTAAGTCCACAGTAAATTCTCAAGGAACCAACAGGAGACTATTTTCTCTTGACCAGTTTATAAAAGAAAAAGGCAACAAAAACAAAGCAAAAGTACCTGTTGTCACTTGATTTATTATGGACTGCTGTTCGAGTCAATTTTCTCTTTTAATCCTTCACTGGAGCAGATAATTCATCCTTTGCACTTTGATCTTCCTTTGCTGACCAAGATGATGTGTCTGGGGCCCCCACATGGCAAGTCTTCTTACAGTGTGAAGAATGGATCCACGTTGATAGCCCTACTCAGCGGATGGCAGTAAAAGTTCTGAGCAACACCTGGAAAGGGCCTTTCACTTCCACTTTGGACTCAGTTTTTTTTTCTGGAAAGTTTTAACATAAATCCAATCACCAGGCATCAATTGGTGACAGGGCTGGTAAAGAGGTTGAGGAAGTGCTTCTTCTACAGATGTTCTTTGTGTTTCACTGTTGCGGTCATCACATTTGGGTTATCCCTGCCAGGGTAGCCCTCGGCCAGCCCAAATACCAGAGACTTAGTATTTCTGCATCAGTTGCTGTCACTTGAGGACTGACGTCAGATCGTCAGTAGTATAAAGTAAGGCAGCCGACGCCATTACATCAGTCTTTCTTGCCGTGGAGCCCGAAGCAGAAGCAGTTCGCACAAGTGCCGGTTGGCTGCTACCTGAGTTTTCGTCTACTGAATTGAAGTTGAAGAAAACTCCTTACCCAGAGGGAAGGGGAGTTCTTGCATCCCCAATTACAGACACTCAGTTTGGCAGCTTGGCTTATTCCTTAACCCCAAACCAAACTGCCAGCCTCAATAAACAGGTTCTGGATGTTCTCCATGAGGCCAGATGTCCTAGCACCAGAAAGTCTTATGCTGATAAATGGAAAAGGTTCTGCACCTGGATCCAGGCTAAGGGAGCCAATATGGCACTACCCTCCCTCCCTCCCTGTCTTCTTGGATTACTTAGCTGACCTACTACACAGTGCCCTCTCTTTCTCCTCTATAAAAATTCATGCCTCTGCTATTTCTGCTCATTTTCCCACTGAGCAGCCCCTTTTCTCACACCCTTTGTTCAAACAGTTCCTAAGAGGGGCTAGCAACCTGAGGCCACCCAGAAGGGCACCAACACCAGCTTGGGACCTTAACGTTGTATTGGAAAAGCTCACTTTGCCCCCTTTTGAACCAGCTTCTTCTGCAGAGCTAAAATTTCTCTCCTGGAAGGTAGCATTCCTTCTGGCCATCACTTCAGCCAGAAGAGTCTCTGAGCTGCAAGCACTCATGGTTGTGGAACCCTTCATCATCTTTCATGCAGACAGGGTATTCCTCAAAACTAACCCATCATTTGTGCCAAGGTGGTGTCCAGTGTGGCTGTCGGCCAATCCATTCATTTGCCCACCTTTTTTTCTAATCCCCAGAACAAGGGGGGAAAGGATTCTTCACTCTATAGATGTGCACAGACAGCTCAGATTCTATCTAGACAGGACTAAATCCTTCAGAAAGTCTGATCAATTGCTGGTTAGCTTTGCTACAGGGACAGAAGGCAAACAAACCATTTCCAAATGGATAGCACACTGCATCCATTTCTGCTACAAACAGCATGGAAAGCCTCCCCCCAAGGGGGTCAGGACACACTGTACCAGAGCAGCCTCCACCTATGCAGCTTTCCTCAGAGGAGTCCCCACCAGGAACATCCTGGAGGCTGCAACCTGGACATGTGTTCACACTTTTACCTAGCATTACCACCTGCCTCTCTTCTCCAAATCCAGAGCAGGTTTTGCCTCTGCAGTCTTGCAGGGCATCCTAGCCAGCCCCTAGTTTCATTGACTGCCTCCACCCTTTTACTCAGCTTTGGGAATCTACCCAAATGTGATGACTGCAACAGTGAAACACTAAGAACATAGTACAGTTGTGTACAATTACCATAAATGTAGATGTTCGAGTGTATTCACTGTTGCAGTCCTGCCCCCCCCCCATCTCCTTTTCTTCTCTTTCTCTTTTTATTACCATTCTAAGTTGTTCTCCTTTCCTTTCAAGGGACTTATTGGTATTTATTTTCCACTGGTGGGGTTTCTTCCACCAGACTCTGGCCTCCTACATGGTGGCTGCTGACAGGTTAGGGCAAGAAAAATTGATGTAATGGCGTTGGTTGCCTTACTTTATACTACTGACGACCTGACTCAAGTGAAGCAACCAACAGTCTCTGGCATTCGGGCCGACTGAAGGCTACCCCTGGCAAGATAACCCAAGTGTGATGACTGCAACAGTGAATACACTCGAACATATGTACATTTATGGTAAGTGTACACAACTGTACTTTCTGTGGTACTCCTGCCAGAAATTAATAAGTTTTGTGTAGTAAGACAATATAACATCATCCATTAGAGTTAATTCATCATTTGACATGGGGGGGGGGGTAGCTGGAAGGTCCATGGGCCTCCCCATTAATATCTCACAGGGGCTCAATCTCCTTGTAGTATTTATTGTACTTTTCATACTCATTAATGCTTAGGGAAGTGCCTCTGGCCATTTAAGGTTTGCTTTAGCACATATCTTCAGAATCTTATTTTAAGGGTCCTATTGACCCTTTCAAGTAATCCAGATGACTGTGGATGATTGGGACATTGAAGATTCAACATAGTATTAAAAAAACTTGCATAACTGTGTAATCAGGGAGTTGTTAAAATGAGTTCTCTGATCACTGTTTATGGTACAAGGTACACCAAGTCTTGGTATAAATTCAAATACAAGTGTTTTAACAACCTGATTTGTGACATGGATAAGGTTCCACCCATGCAGAAAACATGCAAACCACCACTAATATAAATTGCAAATTACAGACCTTTGGCATCTGGACATAGTCCAGCTACAAATTAACAAAAGGTCCCAAAGGTGGTGGTAAGCATGCATCTTTAACTTTTGAGTTTAGTAACCGTATATGTGGTATATAGGGGTTGGGAGGATGGCCTAATGGTTAAGGTGTTTGCCTTACAAACACAAGCTGCAGGGTTTGAGTCTCACAAGGGATAATTGGCTAGGCTTAAAATGGCTCGCAAGGGCAGTTAGCTTAGTACTAACCTATGAACCTATGAACTATGTGAGGCATACTGTACAGTTATTAACATATTGAAGTATCAAAGAGGAGACATGAGGGAAATATCAACTTCGGGTAATTTGATTAAATAAAGCTGTCTTACCTGCATGGACTGATAAATGATATGCCCTTACCAGGTAAGTTAGCAAGGAGGTAGGTGCCACCACTCAGCTGTCCAGATGTCACTATAACCTGTCAGCGGATTTACTGCTACAGTCCTTAAGCCATCTCTGAACTTTTTCCTGTGATGCTTCAGCTTGGAAAGCTGATACTTTCTTGAAATCAAACACATCATCACTTTTACATTGTAATAACATCACATGACATTTTGCACAAGTCCTTTTACAACTTGTTTAGCAGCTTGATCTGCTAAATTATTTCCGTTTGAAACAATATCTGTAGCCTTTTAATGAGCATTGCATTTAACTACTGCTAATTCCTTGGGTAATAAAAGAGAATTTAAAAGATCACTTACAAATGAAGATGTTTTAATCTGAGGTACTGCTGAAGTTAAAAATCCTTTTCAAACTTACCCAAAAGCATGTACTATATCAAAACCATAACGACTATCAGTGTAGACATGCTCAACTTTGTCTTGCCTAGGTCACAAGCAAGCCCTTTGTAGAGCCAGTAACTACTCTGCTACCTGGGCAGATTTTACACCCTCTAGTCTTTGTTGGAGCAAAACATCATTATTGGTACAGACGGGTATTTCTGCAACAGATTTCCATTCTGATTTTTTCCACCGGAACCATCCACGAATAAGTCCAGTTCATCTTTTGGTATAGGAGTGTCCTTTAGGTCATTCCCTGGAGAAAGCAGAAAACTAGTCCCACTCGCACATCCATGCTCTTCACCATCCTCAGCAGTAGGTAACAAAGATGCAGGATTTAGAACAGGACAGGGTATGAGAGAAGTAGTTGGATCAGACAGAAGTGTAGATTCATATTTAGTTAGACGTGCAGTCAAGAGGGGTTGAGTTTTTATTTTAAGATGATACGTAATGAGGGACGGCTACTGTAAAATAATGCCCAAGCACCCAGTGATTCTGCAAGATCAACTAGAACAGTGGCTGCAGCTACCGCCCTTAAACATGGTGGATATCCCTTTGCAACAGAATTGGGCGATAGTTGTTCCCATGTTTCTGTGCCAGCGCTCCCTGAGCAAATCCATTTCTTTCATTACAAAACAAAATAAAATTAAAGTCTTTCCATAATCTGCTAACTCTAAAGCTGGCCAGTAGCTAAAGCTTGCTTTAAATTCTGAAATGAATGTTCCTCTTCACTATCGCAATGGATGGGCTCTGGTGTATTCTGTTGTAAAAGATTTGTCAAAGGTCTAGCAATTTCTGCATAGTTAGAAATCTACTGTCTGTAATATTTTATCATACCTAAGAAAGATCTAAGCTGACACTGAGTAGTTAGATGTGGGGCTTTACCTATTGCATCAGTACAAGATGGTAACGTCTGCCTGCTACCCTGAGATATCAGATGACCAAGATAATGTAGCTGGGATGACTATAGCTGTATTTTTTTTCTGTACCGTGTGTCCTTTTTCTGTTAGAATAGTTAAAACATGTAGTGTAGCCTGCTGACATTGATGAAAAGGATCAGATGCTATTTGTAAATCTACATTTTACTCTTAACACAGACCCACATGGAAATGTCACTTCAAATCGACGTTTTTTAGAATTTGAAAAAATAATGAAGGAGATTCAGTGTATCCTTGTGGCAGCCATGTCCATATATACTGCTGTCCCTTATAAGTAAGTAAAGGCAAACAGAAACTGACTTTCAGGGTAGATAGGTATAGAAAAGAATGCTGAACACAGATCTGTTACAGAAACATTTTGCTGTAGGAGGTATGCAACTCAGTATTGTTGCTGGATTTGGAATCACAGGAAAAGTTGGTAATACTGCATTATTTACAGCCCTCAAATCTTGCACAAACCTGCGAGTATCTTTTTCTGTTTTCTTTACATGGAGAATAGGAGTACTACAAAGACTTTTAGCCGTCATTATTATTTCTTGTTGTTTCAACAACTGAATTACTGGTTTGATTCCCTGCTGTGCTTCTAGCTTCAGTGGATACTGTAGAACTCTAGGGAGAGGTTTTAGATGGATTTAATTTTATTTTTACTGTTTCTGATACTTCCCCCTTCTGATTCTCTTGAAACATCCAAATACACCCCTTCTGGTGTACGGTAAATAGTACAACCCAGTTTGCATAACATGTCTCTCCCAAACAAATTTACCAGTGCAGTAGTACTCAAAAGAAAAGAATGCCCTTTTTCAGTCTGTCCTGAAGAAATGGGTATAGGTTCTGAAACAGGATACATAACAGCAGGATTTGTTAATCCAACTGCCTTTACTTTTTGCTTTGGTACTAATATCTGATTGTCTGTGGTAACTTTTAATACAGACCTAGTGGCTTGCATGTCCATCATGATAGGAATTTTCTTTGAATTTATTTCTACTTTAACAAAGGATCCCTTTTGATCTATAAGCAGCAAAGGGTCAATATTTGTTTCTGTTTTATTACTCTGACATGGTCAGTACGGTGATTCCTGACTCCTTCCAGTTTGAGGAGGAGGTGCATCATTGTTATAATTCGTCTGCCATTCAGTCCAGGTATCTTGGACTCTCGCATTCACTTGTGTGGGCATTTTCCTCTCTGATGTCCTGCTTTATCACAGTTGAAGCAAGATCCATCAGTTGAAGCAGGAGGGGCACTGCCAGCTCGTTGTTGCCACCCAGCTGCACCTTGTTTCCCTCAACCAGCACTCTTACTAAAAACTCTAGCAAGTCCTCTTCCTTTCCCCTGACTTTGCTTCCTCCCCTTGAGGCTTCTCACTGTCTTATTTGCAAAGTTACCTGCTTATCCTCGGTATCCTTTCTCCTTTCCCCTGATACTCAGTACAGTGATTTACAGCACTTAGTAAGGACTCGCTCCTTTCCCTGCCAATCTATAAGTGCTTGCTTTATTTGATTTTGTACAGGGGCTTGCAGACCTTGGACAAAAGCAGCTGCAATAGCTGGCTTAGCTTGTTTTTCTGGGCCTGGTATTCCTGAATGTCTGCTTTGCGACGACTCAAATAATCTGCACGGGCTTTCCCTTTATTTTGCTTACATGCCTGTATTTTGGACCAATCTGTCCTAATTCAGCACACTTTTGGAATTTTGTTTAACAACCCTATCCTTTTGTCTATCACTGCATTCCCCGAGAGAGTAAAATTTGTTATTTCAACCTTTTCAAGTAACTGCTTTCTTATTTCATCTAAAGTAACTACTGGAAGCAGCTGGTTTAAATCTGTTAAAGTAGGGCTGTGACATTTTATTATAGTTTTAATTCCTCCGTAATGGATCAGCAGAGGTCCAAGGAAGATGTACAAGCTTTCTATTATTAGACCCCAAAATTTTCTAAGAGGTGCCAAAAGATCCTTTCCAGAGGTAATAGCCTCTTGTCCTACCCTATCATGTGAGTGTGTTTGATGAGCCGCAGGAGTGTCAAATAGTAGTGCTCCTGCTGGAGAGTTGGAAGCTTGTTGAGAATGATAGGGAGAAGAACCCCCCTCAACTGCAGGTACCTAGTCTGAAGGTGAGGGTTGAATAGGAGAACTAGGTTGAAATGTAACATTACTGTGCCTACCTGGCATTCAGTGGCCAGTTGTCCGAAATGCAGGGGTCTAAGAAGCATCAGAATCTTGTACAGAAGCCACCCATACTGGTACATATGGGGTAGGGGTATAGTAGCTACTGGAGGATTACCATCCTCTTCACATGGCCCCACAGTTTTCTTTTTTTCAAACCTGCCAAGACAGGATAAAGGGATCCCTTTTTACTGGTCTATACCGCCTTCTTGACCTCCTTTACCTGTTGTAGCAACTTCTTATTAGCATCCTGTAATCCCCTTAATGCTGACTCCTTTTTCCCATTTAAGAACTTTAGCATACCAAGAATAAAATTCTGCTGTTTGTTTCCCACTTTGTTTTTCTTTTCTTTCAAAATACCCTTCAGTTTTGCTAATTTATCTTTATCATAAGTTTCATTTAATGGAACTACTTCATCTGGGCATTTTTAGTAAGTTGAAGCCACTCATTCAAATACTTGCAACTTTCATTTCCATAATTGTGATACATAAAATATGCAGGTACTCCCTTTACAGGGATTTGATCCTGCTTGCTTAACTTTGTTCCCATTTTTTCTGTTAAGACTTACCTTGTAGATTTTGGATTGTGGTAATTTAGAAGATGACGACTACATCAATTCACACACCATTCACTGAGGGGAGAGGTAGGGATTCTCTCGATGTGCAGTGACAGAGGAAAGGTTTTGATCAGCCTTTTCCCCCAGCACCCCCTTGCTATCGTCCTGGCACAAGCTCAAATTTATATCTCCAGCATTGCAATTGGGATAATGGGGTGGATAAGTACTGTGTCCAGAACTGCCACTCTTTCAGACCCTCTGAGAGTGCTTTCACACGGTCACATCTATGTTCCAACATGCTATGGGCTCATGAACTTGATTTACCAGTGCACACACACCTATGTCCCAGCATGCTATAGGCTCATAAACTTGATTTATCAACACACACACATATCTCCCAACATGCTGTAGGCTCGTGAACTTGATTTACTTTTTTTTTCTTTCTGTTTTCACTCATACATTAAACAACACAAAACATCTCTTGTGCCTCTTACTTTTTAGTCCTGAGGGTACCTCCCTCAGCACAAGGCACTTCCTTGTGTTAATTTTCCCTTTTTGTTGTATGTGTATACACATTAATAAACTTTTCCTTATTTCCAGTGGGGTCCTCCCACTATTACTTTACATATACCTAACAAGAAAACTCGGTCATTCAACAAAGCAGTTATTCACTTATTCTACTCTTTTGACTGCAGTTATCTAAGAGAAAAAAAATTCCCCAAATCCATTTTTTCCATTTAGTCTAGCAGCGGTTTGTACAGCTTGAATACTTTGGTATCTGAATATCCCATAGAAAACAGCATGTAATTCACAGAAGAACTTTCTGTACTGGGCATTTGTAATTTATTCCACACTACCCTTCAGCAATACTGAAGTTCAGGATCTGAGTCATGGTACCAAATGTTAAAGTTCACAAATAAGTAGCAAAGAGCTTTATCTTGTAGTCTTTAAGTTAAGAGTAATGCTTCAGGATATGGAGAGTACTGGTTTATTCCATAAACAGCACTGGGAGGCTATTCTTGGACACTAATCTGAAAATTTTAGTAGGCAAAGAAACAAGTACTACATATATACCTTTTCTTGTCAATTTCATGCATGCAGAACTTTGACATAACACTTCAGTGAGTCAGTGTATTTAAAAATGTCTTCATCCCTCGTGATTCTTAGAGCTTCACGTGAACACTTCACAGATATGGATTTTACAACCTAGACCACCTTATCTAAAATGTATTATCTTTTAACCTTGTGAGATTCAGTACCAGTACACACTATCTTACAGACATCCTTGCAATGACTCATCCTCCAACCTGAGAAGGCCAGTGCGTACTGTTAATGTGGTTTTCACAGATACTTGGCACAATCAAGCATAATATAATTTAACATCCCTTAGCTCCTTCAACACTTACTTTGCTTTGATTATCTGTCAGTCCACTATAGTTTGCTAATAGAGAGAATGCAGTTGTAAGGCACTTGAAAGACAAGGCTACTACTTATACAAAAATATATATCTTGTGTAATCATAGATCTGTATTTCAATTTTTCTTTGACATAAACATATAAACATTTTAGATGAAAAAGTCTCCGGCACAATGAAGGATATCCTTTAAGTGTTGAATCAGGCAGACCACTCGGTAGATACCAAAAACTTTAATCCAACTATTCAGTACATACGACAAAAAGCACAGACCATAGACAATACCCTGGAACGATTAAAGCTTCGTCTCCTTACAACGGAGACTTCATCAGAATACATTTTTTAATTCAAAAGGCTTTTATACTCTCATTAATTAACAATCACACTATTAGATTCTAGACTGCCTTAAAGCTATGGCTGCTAAAAATTGTGCATATATTTAAAATTGAATAAAATTCAATTACAAGGCACACATAATACAAAGTATTGTTCCAAACACAGCATATTACCCACCCTGTTAAACCCGAACAACAAAAAGCAAAAATAGAAACAACAAAACCCAACAAAGCTACGAACATTCAAGTCAGTTGTTGGCTGAATTTCAAAATAAAGTTTACATTAAAGTGCAAGTGCAATGTCTCAAAATGCATTGACATAGAAAACTTGAATTCATGAGCATTTCTATACACACTTAATGGGAACCAATAATTAAAACCATGGTTAAAAACTAATAACTTGTGTAAAAAACTTGAATAAAAACTGATAATGGACTTGTAACTAGGAACCAAGGACTAAAAACTAAACACTTGCTATCATGAATAACAGGATTTGCCAAGAACTCTTGAAAGTGTAAGTAGCCTAACAAATGGTTGTGATCAACTATATACCCTACCACAGTAAATATGTATAACTTATATAACTTATATAACTTTTATGCTCAATTTTAGTTTCTTCATATGTCTTCATCCCTCGTGATTCTTAGAGCTTCACGTGAACACTTCACAAATATGGATTTTACAACCTAGACCACCTTATCTAAAATGTATTATCTTTTAACCTTGTGAGATTCAGTACCAGTACACACTATCTTACAGACATCCTTGCAATGACTCATCCTCCAGCCTGAGAAGGCCAGTGCGTACTGTTAATCTGGTTTTCACAGATACTTGGCACAATCAAGCATAATATAATTTAACATCCCTTAGCTCCTTCAACACTTACTTTGCTTTGATTATCTGTCAGTCCACTATAGTTTGCTAATAGAGAGAGTGCATTTGTAAGGCACTTGAAAGACAAGGCTACTACTTATACAAAAATATATATCTTGTGTAATCATAGATCTGTATTTCAATTTTTCTTTGACATAAACATATAAACATTTTAGATGAAAAAGTCTCCGGCACAATGAAGGATATCCTTTAAGTGTTGAAGCAGGCAGACCACTCGGTAGATACCAAAAACTTTAATCCAACTATTCAGTACATACGACAAAAAGCACAGACCATAGACAATACCCTGGAACGATTAAGCGCTTTCGTCTCCTTACAACGGAGACTTCATCAGAATACATTTTTTAATTCAAAAAGGCTTTTTATACTCTCATTAATTAACAATCACACTATTAGATTCTAGACTGCCTTAAAGCTATAGCGCTGCTAAAAAATTGTGCATATATTTAAAATTGAATAAAATTCAATTACAAGGCACACATAATACAAAGTATTCGTTCCAAACACAGCATATTACCCACCCTGTTAAACCCGAACAACAAAAAGCAAAAATAGAAACAACAAAACCCAACAAAGCTACGAACATTCAAGTCAGTTGTTGGCTGAATTTCAAAATAAAGTTTACATTAAAGTGCAAGTGCAATGTCTCAAAATGCATTGACATAGAAAACTTGAATTCATGAGCATTTCTATACACACTTAATGGGAACCAATAATTAAAACCATGGTTAAAAACTAATAACTTGTGTAAAAAACTTGAATAAAAACTGATAATGGACTTGTAACTAGGAACCAAGGACTAAAAACTAAACACTTGCTATCATGAATAACAGGATTTGCCAAGAACTCTTGAAAGTGTAAGTAGCCTAACAAATGGTTGTGATCAACTATATACCCTACCACAGTAAATATGTATAACTTATATAACTTATATAACTTTTTATGCTCAATTTTAGTTTCTTCATATGTCTTCATCCCTCGTGATTCTTAGAGCTTCACGTGAACACTTCACAAATATGGATTTTACAACCTAGACCACCTTATCTAAAATGTATTATCTTTTAACCTTGTGAGATTCAGTACCAGTACACACTATCTTACAGACATCCTTGCAATGACTCATCCTCCAGCCTGAGAAGGCCAGTGCGTACTGTTAATCTGGTTTTCACAGATACTTGGCACAATCAAGCATAATATAATTTAACATCCCTTAGCTCCTTCAACACTTACTTTGCTTTGATTATCTGTCAGTCCACTATAGTTTGCTAATAGAGAGAGTGCATTTGTAAGGCACTTGAAAGACAAGGCTACTACTTATACAAAAATATATATCTTGTGTAGTCATAGATCTGTATTTCAATGTTTCTTTGACATAAAAATATAAACATTTTAGTTGATTCATTTGTGAAAAAAAACTGCAAGTTAATATGTATTTAGTGAAGAATAATCATGAGACATAATATTTTGTCTGTGACATGATTAAAAAAACTAGAGCACACTGCATAACCTCAGTGAAACACAAAGGATTCAGTATAGGAACACCATTGTTTAAAAATGAATAAATGTAAAAACTGATTGGTCTATTTAGACCCAATGAATTATTAGGAATATCATCTTCTCTTTCGCTTGTTCCCATTAGGAGTCGCCACAGCGGATCATCTGTTTCCATTTCTTCCTGTCCTCTGGATATTACTCTGTCACACCAACCACCTGCATGTCCTCTCTCACCACATCCATAAACCTTACCTTAGGCCTTCCTGTTTTCCTCTTACCTGGCAGCTCCATCCTTAGCATCCTTTTCCCAATATACCCAGCATCCCTCCTCAGCACATGTCCAAACCAATGCAATCCCACCTCTCTGACTTTGTCTCCAAACCGTCCAACCTGAGCTGACCCTCTAATATACTGAGTCCTAATCCTGTCCATCCTTGTCACACCCAGTGCAAATCTTCACGTCTTTAACTCTGCCACTTCCAGCTCTGAATCCTGCCTTTTTGTCAATACTACCGTCTCCAAATCATACAACATAGCTGGTCTCACTACTCTCTTGTAGACCTTCCCTTTCACTCTTACTGGTACCAGTCTGTCACAAATCACTCCTGACACTCTTCTCCACCCACTCCACCCTGCCTGTACTCTCTTCTTCACCACTGTTCCACACTCACCATTACTCTGAACTGTTGATCTCAAGTACTTAAACTCATCCACCTTCACCAACTCTACTCTCTGCATCTTTACCATTCCTCTATGCTCCCTCTCATTCACACACACATATTCAGTCTTAGTCCTGCTGACCTTCATTCCTCTCCTCTCTAGGGCATATCGCCACCTCTCCAGTGTCTCCTCAACCTGGTCCCTACTCTCACTACAGATCACAATGTCATCTGCAAACATCATAGTCCATGGGGCCTCCTGTCTGATCTCGTCTGTCAACCTGTCCATCACCATTGCAAATAAGAAAGGGCTCAGAGCTGATCCTTGATGTAATCCCACCTCTACCTTAAACGCATCTGTCACTCCCACTGCAAACTTCACCACTGTCACACTACCCTCATACATATTCTATACCACTCTTACATGCTTCTCTGCCACTCCTGACTACCTCATACAATACCACAACTCCTCTCTAGGCACCCTGTCATATGCTTTCTCTAAGTCTACAAAAACACAATGCAACTCCTTTTGACCTTTTCTGTACTTCTCCATCAACACTCTCAGAGCGAACATCACATCTGTAGTGCTCTTTCCCAGCATGAAACCATACTGCTGATCACTAATCATCACCCCCCTTCTTAACCTAGATGTTCATCGTGTTTCACTGTTGCAGTCATTACACTTGGGTTATCCTGCTGGCAGGCTACCCACAGTCGGCCAGAATTCCAAAGTCTAGGTCCGGCGTCGGTTGCTGTCGCCTCTTCCCTGACATCAGTGTGCCAGGGGTATAAAAGATATAGCTGACGCCATTTTCTTCAGTCTTTCTTGCCGAGTGGTGCTCGAAGCAAAAGCAGTTCGCAAGTACAGGTCGACCGACTCCTGAGATTTTCGAAATCGAATTTCAGAACCGAAGTCTTCAATAAGCTAAGTACCCCATTGGGGAAACTTTTTCTTGCTCAAGACCGAGGTCAGTAAAAGTTAACAATTGTATTTCTTGTGGGAAGCAAATACCTCATAAGGATTTTCACTCTTACTGTATTCCTTGCCTAGGCCCTGACCACGACGTCACTAGTTGTCGGTTTTGTGCTAGATTCAACAAACGCCCTATTAAGTGTCGGTTTGATTTTGCTTTACATTACTTTGTCCGAAGGTTTAACTACATAATGCCGTTGGAACTACCGACGACCGGAATTCATAAAAAATGCAAAGACAAGGAAAAGGACAGGCATCCGAGGTCCAAAACCGACGACAAAGCCTCTTCTAGGCCGTTCGCCGGTTCACAGTGAGGCACTTTCACAGCCCCTGACACCCGCTACCTCAGAGCCACAGGCCGTATCCGACTCCCACGTGGAGACACCTAGACCTCTGGAAACTCAAGGTATTGGGCCTGCGTGAACTATTCCCTCAGATGGGTCCAGAGCCACTGAGCAGGCATCGGCTTCTGAGGGTGTTTTCAGACCTTCACAGCTTACTATTAAATCCACTACAGCAGCCAAGGCAAAGTCAAAAACACGATTACAGACAAGGAAACAAGTACAGCATTCTCCTGGACAGTCATCCATGCCAAAGAAACAGATGCTTAAAATGGTCGAGGACCTAATTACTTTGATCAGGGGTTCCCATCCCCATCTTGATAAAAGGCCTTGGCAAGACACTGACTATGACTCCTCTGACCAGGTTTCTATTTCCTCTGATTCCTCTTCAGATCAGGGATATTCTCTCCCTCCCTATGAGGACTCTGATGCTGAAGAATCTATACCTTCAGCCTCTCCGCCTGAGGATTATTCTTTTGGGGAAACCTTGCACACCATGAGGGAGCATTTCCATTGGGAGAGCCAGGATTATTCAGAATCCAAGAAAAGGCTCAGAGATTTTCTTTTATTGCCTCAGCACAGGCCCCTGGCTACCCCCCCCCCCCGTGCTTGATATTGTTGATGATGTTCTCTCTGAATCCAGTCTGTCTCCTGATTCTTTACCCCCTGCACCAGTCAAGCCAGACAGGTACTACAGGGTCCCAGACTCTCATAAATGTCTTTATAAAAACCCTGCTGCTGACGCTGAAACAATTTCTCAGGGTCCCAAAGGGGTTAAGGCTTCCACTGCAAAAAACCCTGTTCCCTCTGATAGGGATTCTAGAGCTCTGGATAGATGGGGGGAAAAAGTTTACACTTCTGCTACTTTAGCTGTAAGGGCTTTAAACTGCCAGTTTCACATGCTTAAATATCAACAGTACCTCATGTCTTTGTTAAAACAGAAAATGCTTACAAACTCAGAATGTCCTGACAATAAGGAAATGCAGGATTTATTGCATGCAGCTGAACAAGTGGGAAAGCATACTCTGCAGTGTGGTTTTGATTCATTAGAGGCTTCTTGTAGAGCCGCAGTTACAGGCTCTGTCATTCGAAGGCATGCTTGGTTGAAAGAACAACGTTTACCTGAACATGTTAAATAATAAGAAACTGGGATCCCTTTACAGAATCAAACCCTTTCTTACTCCAGTAGCTAGGTCTGCTATAGCTAGAACTCACCTTTTATCCACTCTGCTCTACGCCGCTCCCATTTATACTAATATCTCAAAAAACAACCTAAAGAAACTAACAACTTCCTATAATAATATTGCTAGATTTGCTACAGGCTCTCCTTTCAGAACACATCACTGCCTTAATCTTAAACAATTAAACTGGCTAGAATTCCTTAGCCAGCTTCAATTTCACCAGCTCAGAATAGCTCATAAGACCCTGTATCAATCTAGCAACACTCCTATACTCTCTAGCCTCATCACACCTTATAACAATCTCAAAAATATACGTTCCTCAAACAAACTGCTGATTAATACTACTAAATCCAACAACTCAGTCCAACTCTGTAGGAAAACTATAGAATCAACTTCCTTCCAATATCACAGCTCAGACCACTCTTTTTCTTTTTAAAAAACAACTAAAACCATATCTCAATAATCACTGGCTATGCTCCTGTACTAACCCTGACTAATCCCCCCCCCACTTACTCATCTCACCCTTCCGTCATCTACTACCTATTACAAATTAACAACATATCCTATAGTACACACATCTACTACCTATTACAAATTAACAACATATCCTATAGTACACGCATCTACTACCTATTACAAAGTAACAACATATCCTATAGTACACACATCTACTACCTATTACAAATTAACAACATATCCTATAGTACACACATCTACTACCTATTACAAATTAACAACATATCCTATAGTACACGCATCTACTACCTATTACAAAGTAACAACATATCCTATAGTACACACATCTACTACCTATTACAAATTAACAACAAATTAACAACATATCCTATAGTACACATATCTACTACCTATTACAAATTAACAATATATCCTATAGTACACGCATCTACTACCTATTACAAAGTAACAACATATCCTATAGTACACACATCTACTACCTATTACAAATTAACAACATATCCTATAGTACACACATCTACTACCTATTACAAATTAACAATATATCCTATAGTACACGCATCTACTACCTATTACAAAGTAACAACATATCCTATAGTACACACATCTACTACCTATTACAAATTAACAACATATTCTATAGTACACAAATTTTATGTATATATGTATATAAGTAAAAGTTATCTCTGTACCTTAAAGAACTGGATTACTATTATACAGTACTAGTTAAAACTTTTGTATTATCTTATATTTTCTTTGATCTCTTTGACAACACTGAACAACTTCTATTCTTTTAGCATCTATTTACTCTGTACAAATACATGGAACTTTTCTCCCCGGGCCTCTACTGGAAATGGACTTGCATCCAGTTAGACTAGCCCAGTCAACAAATGTAAACTGTAAATGTAAATGCGGTATACTTTAACCAACTTAAGAGTAGGTTAGAACTGAAAAAAAAAAAAACTTTTATTTCTTCTATTTTTTATATTCTTTTAAGAATTTCTTTAGCTAACATGTTATGCTAAAATTATACTGCTTTTATGGTACAATCATTGCTGTATAAAACTGTTTTGATGTTATTCTCTATTAAATTGTAAGTTTTTTCTTTGGAGCTTTTCTCCCCGGGCCTCTACTGAAAATGGACATATATCCAGTTAGACTAGCCCGGTCAACAAATGTAAAATAAAAAATAAATAAATAATAAATAAATAAAATTATTGGATGCTCCACTGCAGCATGATACTTTGTTTGGTGTTAAGGCAGAAGAGGTGTTAAAGAAAATGGAGGATAAAGCAAAATCAATGCAGACTGTAAAGGATTTCTTACAGGTTCAACCACCTAGGTTTAGCAGAAACTGGCCTTCAAAAATGTGGTTCTTTCCGGTGTCAGACAGGCCACAAAGAGGCAGATACAGACACCCAAGAGGCAGATCTCAGCCCCAAGGCTCATATAGACCTAAACAAAGGGGTGCTTCAGCCCCCAAAGGAGGAGAAGACAAATCACAACCTTATAGGAAACGGTCCCAATGACTTTCCTCTACAAATGCCAAGCACTTACCTTTTGGCAGCACCCTTAGGTGGAAAGCTAACACTTTTCTCACAAAATTGGCACATGATCATCCAGGACAAATGGGTACTGAATATTGTTTCTCAGGGTTACAGGTTCCACTTATACACCCTTCCAAAATCAAAAGGTATGCTGGACCTGCCACAAAACCATTGGGCAGAGGCACAAAAACAAATTTCTGCTCTCATGGACATGAGAGCTATTCAAAAGAGTACCACAGCAAGAACAGGAACAAGGCTTTTACTCAAGACTTTTCCTGGTACCCAGAAAGGAAAAAGCCTGGAGACCAATACTGGACCTGTCAATCCTAAATACTTTCCTGGATGTTCCAGAATTCAAAATGTTAACACTGCAGCAACTTCTACCCATGCTGGGCAAGAAGGCTTGGTTAGTTACTTTGGACCTCAAGGAGGCATACCTGCATGTCCCAATCAGACAATCTTGCAGAAGACACCTCAGATTCATAGCTGGCTCTATGCATTACCAATTCTCTGCACTGCCCTTTGGCTTATCTACTCCACCCAGGGTCTTCACAAAATGCCTGGCACCAGTAATTGCATTTTGCAGACAAAAAGGAATTCAAATATATCCCTACTTGGACAACTGCCTTGTTCAAGCAGAGAGCAAGGACATTCTACTAAAGCATCTGGCGTTTGTAAAAAGATTACTAATTTGCCTAGGGTACACAGTAAATGAAAAGAAATCAAAACTAGTGCCCTCTCAAGAGATAATATTCCTGGGTGCAAGCTTAAATACAACTGCCCAGATGGCTTATCTCACGCCAGACAAACAAAGGCAACTGACTCATTACTTTCAAATGATGGCAACAAAGACCCAGCTCCCTGCAAGAAAAATTCTGCAGGCCCTGGGCTTCATGGCATCCTGCATTCTGCTAATTCCATATGCAAGACTGCATATGAGGAAATTACAGTGGTTTCTAAAAAGTGTTTGGACTCAACATTGCCACAGCCTGGAAACAATAATAACTCTAATTCCCTGCCTGCAACAGGAGTTTCGATGGTGGGCACTGGCCTGTCACCACAACAAGGGACAGCCTTTCACCTTAACCACAGCCAGGCAGACAATAACAACAGATGTATCGGATTATGCTTGGGGGGCACACATGGCAGGGAAATGTATTCAGGGCACGTGGCCCAAGGAACAAATGTATCTTCACATCAATCAAAAAGAGATGCTAGCTTTACAGAATGCCTTGACAGCCTTCTAGGATCTACTACATCCAGGACACCTATTACTAAAGACGGACATAAACAAGCAAGGGGGCACACATTCCTACCCCCTCTGCAGGCAAGCCATGACTTTGTGGAACACAGCACTTACCTATCAAGTACATCTGCAGGCACAATTCCTGCCAGGAACGAAAAATAAACTGGCAGATGAATTAAGCAGAAATCTCATGGATCCCCACGAATGGAAACTAAATCCACAGGTCTTCAGCATGATAACAAGGAAATGGGGACGCCCAGACATAGATCTTTTTGGCTCCCCTCACAACCGCCAACTACAGAGATTCTGCACAAGAACTTATCACTCACAAGCATGGAAAGTGGATGCTCTATCATTCAGCTGGAAAACCCTGACAGTTTATGCCTTTCCTCCACTGCCTTTTCTTCCCAAGGTGCTCATAAAAGTCAGACAAGAGAAACCAAAAATTATCCTGATTGCCCCAGACTGGCCACGTCAGCCCTGGTACCCAATCCTAAAGAGCTTGTCTCAAGGCCCAACCTGGCCTTTAACTCAAATTCCTCATCTTCTGACTCAACAAAACAATCAGATTCTGCACAGTCGACTCAGAACCTTAAATCTGGCCGCATGGCAGATAATATAGCTACTCAGACCACACCTCTCTCTAAAGCTGTTATGGATGTCATTTTCGAAGCCAGGAGGTCCAGCACTAGGAAATCTTATGCAGAAAAATGGAAAAGATTCTGTGCTTGGAACCAGGCACAAGGACTCGAACCACTTGTTCTAAATATACCTCAGATTTTACAATACCTAACTGAGATGCTGGACAAAGGCCTATCCTTCTCATCAATTAAGATCCATGCCTCTGCCATTTCAGCTCATTACAATACGGACCCTCCTATTTTCTCTCATCCACTACTAAGACAGTACCTCAGAGGGGCAAAAAAACATAAGACCCCCAAGGAAAGCACCAATACCTACTTGGGACCTCAACTTTGTTTTAGAAAAACTCACACTGCCTCCTTTTAAGCCAGCCAATACAGCTGATATAAAATTCTTATCATGGAAAACTGCTCTGCTCCTAGTAAAAACTTCAGCAAGAGAAGTCTCAAGAGTTACAGGCATTAATGGCAGTGGAACCTTTCATCATTTTTCATCAGGACAGGGTCTCTCTAAGGACAAACCCAACATTTATGCCAAAGGTAGTATCCAGTGTGGCTCTTAACCAAACCATTAATTTGCCAACATTCTATCTAAATCCCCAGAATAAAGGGAAGAGACTTCTGCACGCTTTGGACATACACAGACAGCTACGATTCTACTTGGACAAAACAAAAGCTTTCAGAAAAACTGAGCAACTGTTTGTAGCTTATACTGCAGGATCACAAGGAAAGCCTATTTCAAAGCAGACTGTTTGGATGGATAGGACACTACATTCGCTTCTGCTATTCACAACATGGCAAGTCAGTGCCTAAGGGCATTAGGCCATATTCTACCAGAGCAGCAGCCACTTCAGCAGCCTTCCTCAGAGGACTACCAACCAAAGACATTTTAGAGGCTGCATCCTGGAGTTCAGTGCACACTTTCACCAAGCACTACCACTTACCTCTCTACTCTAAATTCACAGCAGGCTTTGCCACTGCAGTTCTGCAGGGCCTGGCAGCCTCTCCTAATCCTATTTAGGCCCAGCCACCCAACCTCAGCTTTGGGATTCAACCCAAGTATAATGACTGCAACAGTGAAACACGATGAACATAGTACAGTTGTGTACCTACCGTAAATGTAGATGTTCGAGTGTATTCACTGTTGCAGTCCAGGTTACCCACCCACCATCCCCCTTTTCTTTGCTGGGACTTTTCTGTACTTCTCAATTCTATACAACGTATGTGGTGTATTTGCTTGTAGATGAAGGAAATGTTTATTCCAGTACATGTATGCTTTTTGGCATAATTGTTTTTCAGCCTACCTATTTGGCGGCACCTGACATCTGAGGCAAGAAAAACTGAAGAAAATGGCGTCGGCTGCATCTTTTATACCCCTGGTGTACTGACGTCAGGGAAGAGGCGACAGCAACCGATGCCGGACCTAGACTTTGGAATTCTGGCCGTCTGCAGGTAGCCTGCCAGCAGGATAACCCAAGTGTAATGACTGCAACAGTGAATACACTCGAACATCTACATTTACGGTAGGTACACAACTGTACTTTTCCACTAC
This sequence comes from Protopterus annectens, assembly GCF_019279795.1. NCBI lineage: Eukaryota > Metazoa > Chordata > Ceratodontiformes > Protopteridae > Protopterus > Protopterus annectens. The sequence continues at coordinate 784,655,473 of NC_056750.1, read as the reverse complement.
TCCTTCCCATAACTTCAAGCTGTGACTACAGTTTTATCCCTCTGTAGTTACTACAGCTCTGCACAACACCCTTATTCTTAAAAGTCGGTACCAAAACACTTTTTCTCCACTCCTCAGGCATCCTCTGACTTTCCAAGATTTCATTAAACAATCTGGTTAAAAACTCCACTGTCATTTCTCCTAAGTACCTCCAAGCTTCCACTGGTATGTTATCTGGACCAACAACCTTTCCATTCTTCATCCTCTTCATAGCTGTCCGTGCTTCCTCCTTGCTAATCTGTTCCACTTTTTGATTCACTATCCCCACATCATCCAACCTTCCCTGTCTCTCATTCTCTTCATTCATCAGCCCCTCAGAATACTCTTTCCATCTGCTCAACACATTCTCCTCGCTTGTGAGTATGTTTCCCTCACTATCCTTTATCACCCTTACCTGCTGCACATCTTTCCCAGCTCTGTCCCTCTGTCTAGCCAATCGGTACAGGTCCTTTTCTTCCTCTTTAGTGTCCAACCTTTCATACAACTCTCCATATGCCTTATCCTTAGCCTTTGCCACCTCTCTTTGCCATGCTCCTCATCTCCTTATACTCCTGTCTACTTTCTTCATCTCTCTGACAATCCCCCTTCTTCTTCGCTGGCTTGTTCCTCTGTATACTGTCCTGTACTTCCTCATTCCACCACCAGGTCTCCTTGTCCTCCTTCCCCTGTCCACATGTCACACCAAGCACCTTTCTAGCTGTCTCTTACCATCTCAGCTGTAGTTACCCAACTATTTAGTAACTCTTCACTGCCCCCTAGTGCCTGTTTTAACTCTTCCCTGAACTCCACCTCACAGTCACTCTTTTTCAACTTCTACCATTTGATCCTTGGCACTGCTTTCGCACTTGTCCTCCTCTTCTTGATCACCAACGTCATCCTACAGACCACCATTCTATGCTGCCAATGTGATATTAAAATTATTTTAAAAGCAGATTAAATAAATCCAGTTGTTGTGAAAAACAGTGTAAATCCAGAACAACCCTATGGTCAACAGAGGTGCCTAAAACAACAACAGTGAAATTAAACATTGAAAAATTTTATTTTTATTTTTTTATTTTACATTTTTTGACCGCACTAGTCCAACTGGATATATGTCCATTTACAGTGGAGGCCTGGGGAGAAAAGCTCCGCACATCAGAATAGTATTACAGAAACACAGGTACAATAGCAAGTTTAGACAAATTATAACAGTACATTACATATTAGTTTATGAGCAAGGAAAAAAAAATACATTCCTAGTTACATAAGTATGGATATACGTCAGAAAATTTATAAAGGTAAGTGAAATAGGGCACTTTTAAACTAAAAGGATTACACACACATTATTGTTAGTAAAAAACAGCCATCATAGTTTGGCAGACCTCAGTTTAAGGACTGGCAAAATAGAAATCTGGTCATTGATTCCAGGGGGACGAGTGGCATCCAGAGTGATTTCTGCCAGCAATATAACTTGTATTCTAAACAGGTTTCCCACGCTGCACCCCTGGGGCTGGGTTTAACAGTATCCAAGATGGCAAAAACAATTGTTAAAAGATGCACAGGACACTGAATGCTTATGTAGAGCATTTGTAGTATTCTTAGATCGAATATCGTGTAGGTGTTTGTAAATTTTTTTTTCTATGAGGGCTTTCAGTTTTGCCTATATAAAAGGTAGGGCAGGATTCACACTTAGCCAGATAAACCACTCTGCTTGTATTACAATCTTCTTTACAGAAACTAATTTGGTCAGTGAAATAGTCCAAAGCAAGGCAGTCTAAATCCAAAATATAGGAACAATATGGACTCCTCCCACATTTGTGGGTTTCATGGCTGGAAGTCTTGGATTTTTGGATGGATGTTTTTGCTCAAATAATTTCTTTAAATTGCTACCCGACCTGTAAACAAACATCAGCTGCTCTCCCAACTTAAGGATGTCACCATTGGTTTTAAAAATGTGCCAGTTGTTTTGAATGATGTTGGTAATCTTGTGCTGGGCCCTTTGGTATTTCACCACCAAGGCCCGATCCCGAGAGTCATAGCTACTACCAAACTTTCCTATATCCATGGTTGACTGGTAGATAGGGTCAATCCCCAATATTAGTCTAAATCTCAAAGGTCTCTCTTCCACCACTTCTTTAATGATCTTGTCTGTAAGAGGGGTTGGGTATCTTCTCTGAATGAAAATGTTCTTAAGTTTGTCATTTTCAATATTAAAGTAATCATTGTCAGAAATCATGTGTGAACTGGTCACCTGCCGTCTGACCAGCCCCACCTTTTACTTATAAGGATGAAAGCTGGAAAAATGCAGATAGGAGTTGCAAAATGTGAGTTTACAGTAAATATACTGGAAATAAAACAAACATCTTTTTTATAAATAGTCACATCCAAGTAACTAATAAACTCTCTGTTGACATTGAAAGTGTACCTCGTAAACTCAGCCATGGAGTTTAAATAATTGGCAGACTGTACAATCATGTCATCTGGACTGTCTCCCAGGATAAAAATATCCTTCAAATATGTGATGTAAAGTTTATAATGGACATAAAAAGAAATATCTTTGAAAACATAAGTACTGTCCAAATGGTGCAGGACCAAGTTGTCAAACAGTGGAGCGTGAGCCACACCCATAGCAACTTCCCTAGTCTGTTTGTAAAAGTCTATTTTTTCAATGTTTAATTTCATTGTTGTTGTTTTTAACCACCTCTGTTGACCACAGGGTTGTCCTGGATTTGCACTGTTCACAACAACTGACTTTGTTTAACGTGCTTTTAAAATATTTTTAATATCACATTCCTAATAATTCACTGGTCCTGACTTAGCTGATCAGGTTTTACATTTATTACATTTATTAATTTTTTAATGACCATGTGTCTATTTTGGTTCCTTTATGTTTCACTGAAGTTATGCAGTGTGCTCTAGTTCTTTTTTTAGTCAGGTACTTGTCCATTTAAGTTTTAATTAGAGCTGAGGAAACAAGTTTTTTTAAACTGCTTGAGCCAGCTACTTCCTGTTCTGAAGAAGTCTTGATTACAACTTACTGGATGAAAGCGCTTAACTACTGGGTGTTGTGTAGTTTTTTTTTCATTTATTTTGGTTTTTATCATTTGTTAAATTAAAGCGCTACACTTTTTTTTTATAATTATTATCTGTTGCCTTTCATTTTTGGCTTTCCTGGTGGTCTGGGTCGCATGGTGTTTAGTTATATTCCTTCTGTAGGTCTAGATGCTTTGTTAGGACCATTCTCCAGAGCTCCTGAACTCTTGTCCTTCCACCTTCCAAGTGTAGTTGCTATGGCAATTTACCCATATAGCTAAGGCTGCTGCAGCAGTGATCAGTGTGAGGAACATAGTACAGTTCTGTAAGCTGAACTTATCGTAACAGTAGATGTTTTAATGATCACTGTTGCAGTAGCTGCTCCCTCCCTCCATCCTCCTTGTTTTTTGTTTAGTTTTTATGCCAGGGTGTGTACATGTATTTACTTTTTGTTATTCCTAGCCTTTTCCTTTCTGTGCTCAGCCTCCCTTTGTCTGCTGGCAGGAAAGCTTTGAAGGGCTTCATACCCAAACTTATCTTCTAATTAGCTCAGCTGGAGCTGCCTGACAGTTTGGGTGGGTGGATGGTGCCCTGAACCTTTGGAATCTGGCCAGCTGTTATGTCCTTGGCAGGGTGCAACTCCTGTAGCTAACTGCAGCAGTGATCATTCAAACATCTACAGATCTGAAGTAGTTAACTTCATTTTATCTGCAGCCTGTGGGTATTCGGATCCATATCGGATCTGAGCCAGCAAATTATTTTCTAGCATCTGCTCCAAGCTCTGAGCTCCTCCCCTACCCATAATGCACCACCATCTCCTGCCTTCCCTCAAATCTCGTTTACAGCGCCATAGTGAGCATCGTGGTCTCTTTTGCTCTGAGCTCAGGGATAAGTAAGTTGGGATTGTTTTTCCTATTTAGTGTGTCTGTGATTGTTCGTGTATCCCACCTGCCCCATTAGTATAATGCTTTGTTCGTCGGTTCAAAAAAAAAAAAAAAGTCCCGCAAGTCCAACCAATTGTTCATTTCCTTTTCCAAATCTTTTTTTGGAAAGGCCATTTCAAAGGTTTCCTTAGCTAGATGGATTACTCTTTGCATTTCGTATGTTTACAAAGCAAAAGGTTTATCTCCTCCTTGTATACTCACTCTACCAGGTCCATGGCAACTTCTGCTGCCTTTTGGTCTAGGGTTTCTTTGGATGACATTTGCGCAGCAGCAACTTGGGCCAATCCACATACCTTCATTTCTCATTATAAATTAGACTTGATTTCCAGAGGAAAAGCATCCTTTGGCTCTGCAGTGCTCAGGAATATTTTTCCATGAGGGCCTCCCAGGATTTAAGTAGCTGGGGACTCTGTCCCACAGGTTACAGATAAAATGAAGTATAATACTTCAGATAAAGACGTTATGTACTCACCATAACTTGCCATCTGAGTAGTTATACTTCATTTTTCTGCAACCTTCCCTCCCTCCGTCTCCCTGACCTTATCATATCCATAAGTATGTTGGGTTCTTGGGGCTGTTGCTAATGCGCATAGGGTTACCACCTGTCCCACTTTGCGAGGGACAGTCCTTCTTTGGGCAGTTGTGTCCTGCAAAAAAATTGTAAAAATGGCAAATGTCCTGAGATTTTAGGTCAAAATGATTTCCTATATTTTATGTAATAGTTGCATAAAACAGTTATTCTTATCTGAAACACCTAAATGTTATAAGAAACAGAATAAGCAACTAAAATGCTACAAGAATAAACTTTTATTTAGGCAAAAAAGTGAAGTTCTGTCCTTTGTACTGGCCGTGGGTATGTTTTGGCCTGCAAAATCTGACGTTTGTACCAAAAATGTCCCACTTTGGGCATGTGAAAAGATGGCAACCTTAAATGTGTATAGTTGCAGCAAACTCAATCTGAGGGAAGGCAGGAGATGGTGGTGCATTATGAGTAGGAGAGGAGCTTGGAGCAGATGCTAGAAAATTTTTATTTTTTTTATTTTACATTTGTTGACCGGGCTAGTCTAACTGGATATATGTCCATTTTCAGTAGAGGCCCGGGGAGAAAAGCTCCACTACAACATTGCTCTAAAGAAACCAAAAAAATACTACATAGGAGTAACATATTTTAAAAATTAAAATTGATGTAGTGACTAGTAAAAATGAAATATTCATTACATAAGAGAATATAAAATGGCATGTTTATAACCAGATTAACATGTGTAAAGGCAATATTAGAAAGTTAAAATTAATATAGAAAAGACAAAGACAGGGTGAAATTTTTACAAGGGATGCCTGTAATTGTGCATGTGAAGATGGTGGAAAAATAATTTGCCGACTCGGATCCGATATGGATCCAAATACCCACAGGTTGCATAAAAATGAAGTATAACTACTCAGATGGAACATTATGGTGAGTACGTAACTTCTTTTTATGGAAAGTTCAACTTAACACAACTGTGCTCTGTGTCGCCATCCTACCCACCCTTGGTAAAATTCTTGAAAAAAAATCATATGTAACCAATTTAACACTTGTCTGCAAAAATACCATCTGCTCCTTATCGAACAGCATGGATTCTGAAGTGGTAGGAGTATGGTGTTTACTTTTTGGATCCCAGCTGATAACATCGCAAGAAGTATAGATACATGAAATCTTACTGGAGCTCTTTCTATTGACTTAGTTTGTGCCTTTGACATAATCAACCACCCAATTCTACAGCAGGACACTTGGATCTGACATGATGCCACTGCGTGGTTCGGAGAATTTCCATTCATCTTTTCATTCCAGGTGAAGGTAGGACCTAGTCTTTCCAATAGTTCTCTTAGTCACTCTGGAGTCCCACAGGACTCCTTTCTAGGACCTCTTCTGTTCGCAATCTTAATCAATAGACTTCCACTAGACCTGGCCCATTTTCTACTATGTCATTAATCAGAAAATGTCTGATCCCTCATGCAATACAATGGTAACTCCACTTCAAAAGGACTTTCTTCATCTTTGGCACTGGCTAAACTCTAAGAAATTAGTTACTGCTCAATGCCAAAATAAATAAATAAAAGCCATGTTATTTGGCACTCATAAAAGATTATCTAAATAAATTCTCCAGTCCTTTCTTATTCTTGGCTGTGACAACAGTTCCATTGAAACCAGCACCTCTTTTAGATATTTGGGGATCTGGCTACACCATTCACTAAACTTCCATGAGCATAGAGAAAATTTGAGAGATAAGATCAGCAGTCTACTCTTCTGGCCCATCAAAATGTCATGGTTCCTCTCACAGCCGGAAAGGTCACTGTAGGAAAAGGCATCCTCCTTGTTCTACTTGAGTATGGTTAATAAATTGTCGATTCATATCTAATGCACCATTGAATGAAAACCATTGCCTTACTATTTCAAAGGCTAAGTGACTCCCAGTACGTGCTAGGTCAAATCTGTTTCTTGGTTCCTTACTCTTCAAAACTACTCAAATTTGACACTTTCTCCCCTCTATCTTCCAGACGTTTTACTGCCACTCAAACTTGTATCCCAAGAAGCCAAGCCAGAGGCAGTCCTTCCTTACAAACCACTTCTCTCAGACTGCACACTACTAGTAATGGCTTCTCTGTGCTGACAACAAAACTATGGCAATTACTTCTTCCTGATGTAACTGATCACACATCGTACTCACTTTTCAGGCCACAGTTCAAACAATACTTATTAAAATAGTATGAAAGTAACTGTTAATCAAAAAAAATGCCACCTAAATGATATCCCCAACAGCATAGTACCTTTACTTATGTCCTCCGCGATCCAGCTGATCAACTCACTCATTGTAAACTGTGATTCAGCTTACCACACCATTACTGGTGTAAACCTACTCCACATAATGTAGTCCTCTCTTTCATTGTACCGGTTTCTCTGTTTTCTTAATACTACCCATATCTCCACCACTTCTGTTCCTCCTACTTTAATTGTATTCCCCTCACTTAACTGTACATATATTTAGTTTGTTAGATCTTCCTTATATATATTGTTTGTCATGTTTCCTTTGCTTACTCGGAAATATGAACTACTGTTATTTGTAAACTTTCGTTACTTTGTTACGTTGTAATGTAACCCAAACTGAGCGTATATATATTTAGTCATTGCCTGATCAGTGTTCTACCGCAGTAAACAAATTTAAATAAATAAATAAATGCAAGAAGGCAAGAACATGCTCCATCAGAAGCAGTAAAATGTTATTTATTTTTTTTTATTACTAATAACAGTTTGGTTAGTGTTTTAGCCAGTGTCATGGAATCAAGTACACTTGGCATCCTGAAATAGGTATTATTTCAGAGTTGTCTGCAAGGAGTCTTGACTGATTTTGTAGCATCATTAGGTAAGTGGTTCTGAAGAACAGGCCTCAGAGTCTTGACTGATTTTGTAGCATCATTAGGTAAGTGGTTCTGAAGAACAGGCCTCAGAGTCTTGACTGATTTTGTAGCATCATTAGGTAAGTGGTTCTGAAGAACAGGCCTCAGAGTCTTGACTGATTTTGTAGCATCATTAGGTAAGTGGTTCTGAAGAACAGGCCTCAGAGTCTTGACTGATTTTGTAGCATCATTAGGTAAGTGGTTCTGAAGAACAGGCCTCAGAGTCTTGACTGATTTTGTAGCATCATTAGGTAAGTGGTTCTGAAGAACAGGCCTCAGAGTCTTGACTGATTTTGTAGCATCATTAGGTAAGTGGTTCTGAAGAACAGGCCTCAGAGTCTTGACTGATTTTGTAGCATCATTAGGTAAGTGGTTCTGAAGAACAGGCCTCAGAGTCTTGACTGATTTTGTAGCATCATTAGGTAAGTGGTTCTGAAGAACAGGCCTCAGAGTCTTGACTGATTTTGTAGCATCATTAGGTAAGTGGTTCTGAAGAACAGGCCTCAGAGTTCTGACTGATTGCCTCAGAGTCTTGACTGATTTTGTAGCATTATTAGGTAAGTGGTTCTGAAGAACAGGCCTCATTCTAGAAAAAGCTTCTTCTCTAGTAGCATGTTTAAGTCAAGGTCTGGTAAGTATGAAAATAATCCCCGTGGCTGCCCCTCTGTGAATAGTTTTGGTCTCTGAGTGGAAGTGGGGTGTCAGGGGGAGCAGTATCCTAGTGTAATAGTTTGGAATAAAAAGGTGCCTGTGATAGAAAGCCAGTGGAAAGTAAGTCATAGTGTTGTGAATTATGGTCTGCAGTGAGAGCAAATGTACACGTTAGACTTGGTGGATTGTAGTTTTTTGGCTGTTTTAGGTTGAATGCAAGCTTGTAAGTAATGGGACATATTTTACTGTGGGAAGCAGATCACTTTTGGCTTTAGCTGTATTCACTGCTGGAGATAAGAGATAAGATGACAAAGCTTTATTTGTTGAAAGTACTTTGGAGGCGATATTCTCTGTGCGATTTGTGATGCTGAGAGGAGAATTAGCCAAGACTTTTTGCTTTCCTATATTTGGGATGATATTTCCATTTAAATAGTAAAGCTGGTAGAGAAGAAAGTTTCTTTGGAACCAAGTATAATGTGACATTAGTTTTGGTGGAGTTAATCAGAAATCTAGTCAAACCGGCTGCAACTATGTTTCCAAAAAATTGGTTTGCCTCACAAATATGCAACAAAAAAGGTTGAGAGAAAGGGGGTATTGTGGCACTTCCATCTTTTTCTTAACTTTTAGTTGTTGTTGTTGTTGCAAATTAATCAGAAGTATATTTGAGTGAAGCTATTTATATTCAAGTATGAGAATTTGGGCTGTAGATTTGTTTGAAGTATAAATTGTCTGTCTCCAACAAGTTTACTGGACCTGATAGCGTCTGCTAAAGAAATGTTTTCAATGACCCGTGTGAGTCTCTTAACTGTCAAGGATTTCACAGAAGGTCCAGATGTTTCCTTCATATGTTTGGTGTGCTCCTCATACTGGCAAATCATTAAGAGTTGAAGTCACTAAGTAATGGTAGACATTTGAAATCCTGACATCATATCCGTCAGAAAATGCATGCTAATGCAAATCCTGTTATTCTAGCAACTTTTTAAGTTTGTGAGAGCAATATTTAACAATCTCCTTTGTCCCCCAATTATGTTTGGATTTGTCTAGATCTTTTGTGCCAAGAGCTTGAAAGATGGAACCATCTTCCACATGCATCACCCATAGAGGTCTCTGAAAAATAGGGTGGCAGTCGACACTGCCTTACCAGTTCCATTCGCTAAGGACGTTTTTTTTTCCTGTTGCCATACTTTGCAGATGTCTTTGGATTGTTTTCAGTTGCTTGCAGATAAGTGAGAATTTTAGATTCCAACTGATGCATCACTAAACACAGGCACTTTTTAAAGTAGCATTTCCCCTAGGGTATTGAAATTTTAGTATCACTTGCTCTGATTTCAATTTCCTGCACTACTTTATTTACTTTGCAAATTATGTGTACAGTATGATGTTAAAAGTATCAAATATTATGTATTTATAGGAGATTACTAGGCTGTCATTCCTGGTGGGACATTTTAAGCCTATCCATGCTACCCATTTGTCGTATAGCTATGTTATCCCATATGTATTCGACCATCCTTGCCATGACTTTATTTAAATAATTTTCATTTATAAAGGAGTAATTGTTAGGTTCTCACCTTCAGTGTATAAGGAGACCATTGTAGGTTCATAGGATGATACTAGGCTATTGACCCGGAGTTTCCTTATAAGCCTAACCAAGAATTGTGCCCATGTTCACACAAATTCAGCTCCTGTTCACCTGTCCAGCAGGGACACAGGTGGGATCCCAGTGGTTTCTGTTTCCCATCCAGTCGTCCACGTTCCTCTCAAAGAGTGCTAGTTAGGTACTATGCTTGACATGGAGAGGATGTCTGTTCCACAGATGGGGGAGTCTTTGGGACACAAGTCTATCCTGCCAGTAAGTTCAAGTTCTATTAATGTCACAGACAAGGTTGATGCCTTGTGTGTGGGTTGCACGAGGAGTTTGGCTTATGGATTTGTAGCAACTCCATCAAGGAGGTCCGAGATGGCCTTGCATACCAGACACAGGTCACCTTTGAGCAGTCTGTAGAAGACTGAGTAGAGGGACAGGGCTTTTAGCCTATCTGTATAGGATAGGTGTTTGAGACCTTGGATTTTCCTGGTCAGGAACCTTTGTGGTCTCTCCAGCTGCTGCATGTGCTTGACAAGGTACATGCCGAAGGGGGCATTGTACTTGATAATGGGTCTGATAAGGAGGAGTACAGGGATGTTATAACCTCCTTGTTCCTGGATGAAATACCCTGACTTATGAGGTGGACCATGTAGAAAGCCTTTTGTATAATGGAAGCAATGTGGTGGTCAAAAGTCAGGTTGCTATCAATCTGGGTGCCCAAGTCCCTCATGACTGATTGGGTGCTTAGTCCATCGTTATTAATGTGGTAATTAGCGGGGATGCCATTTTCCCCAAAGGGGATAATGATGCATTTCTTGGTATTCAGTTTGAGGCCATGCTTCTGGCACCAGTCACTAGTTCGGATAAGACCCTCTTGGAAGGTGTTCACATCACTAGGGGAATTTAAGACAACACCCAGCTTGCAGTCATCTGGAAACTTGATCAGCCACAGACCACTGGTTTTAGCTTGCACCTCAGAAAATTATATCCCAAACAGTAGAGGCCCCAAGACCAATCCCTGGGGTATGCTGCTCATTACGGGTCTACTGCTACAGGTGGCTTCCCCTGTTTTGACTGAGTGGGTTCCATCAGTGAGCCAGTTAGCTACCTATCTGGTAACATATGGGTTGATTCCTAGTTGGGAGAGTTTATCTTTTATGCTAGAGTGGGGAATAGTGTCGAAGGCTTTGGCTAGGTTATGGTACCATTTCGAAGAAGTAGACTTAAGTTTAACAGGCATGATCTCCCATTGACAAAAAACAAACTGTGTGGGGTCAAGCGTTTGGAGGGTGCCAATGTCCTTGTTTTGTAAGGTCCATTGTAATGCATTCTATGGTCTTGCAGATCAGGCTAGTTAGGCTGATGGACCTATAGTTGCTTGGGTCGGTGGGTGCTCCACCTTTGTGTAGAGGGATTAGAGTGGCTGTCCTCCATTCAGCTGGGATGAAACCGGTGCTCAGGCTTTGGTTGAATAGGGTGCCTAATGGTGCTGAGAGCTCTTGACTAAGTTCATGTAGGGTGCAGCCAAGGATGTTATCTGGTCCCATGGAGGCTATATTTTTTGCCTTTGAGAGAGCATTAAAGACCTGCTTCCTGGTGGTGAGGGGAGGGGGGCAGTTACTGGGGATGTCCTCGTTTACTGATGGAGGGATGGGAGGGTGAAGTTTTCACTGAACTTGTCTGCCAGCAGGTTGGCTATGTCTACGGCGTTTGTGTATGTGATGTTCTTGACTACCAGTTCAGAGCAGATTTGGGTGTTACCTTTGAGATTGCGGACGTATGTGAAGAAGGCCTTGTGATTGTCCTTAGTGGATGTGGCCAGTTTGGACTCGAAGTTAGCCTTACAGGATTTCACCAGTGATCTTTTTGCTTGTTCTGACAAAGGGGAGATTGCTTCCAACTTGGCACCTGCTCCTTCTTGGTCCTGGACAGCAATTTTTTCCTGTCACATTAACACAGCTTAAAACATTAAATAGAGATGAAATGACACTGTTACTTACACTGGATGACAACCCCCCCCTCTCCCGGCATCATTTATTGAAACTGTCATTTGATATGTATGTTAAAAAAAAAACTTTGATAAAATGGTCTGTGATTAATGGACATGTTCCCATTTTTAATTTTGCATACCCTGACCTACATTGTGTTTACCTAGCTAAACGCATGTTCGCGATTATCTAATATATGTTTTTATTTATTTAGGCCTGAAATAGATATACCTTGTTCTTGAGTCATTATGACACTATCTCTAATGCTTTTACCAGCAGAAAGAACATTGTATGTTATGTAGTCCAATCTTGCCTACACTCTTACCCTTGGGTTCAGAGCCAAACTTCGGCTCCGACTTGGCCATATTCTAGCTTGAAGTCTTCAATTGGCTCGTGGCTAAGAGGTATCCCATACTGCAATGTGCCCATGCCAGATCATGTTTGCCACTCGTTACGCTCAGACGTGGTCTCGCTCTTGGCCGTGGCTAAGTATAATTTTTTTCTTGTAAATTTAAACAAGTTGTTGACCTAAAAGCTATTTTCATAGCTAACCTTGTGTGTATTGTTTCTACTGGTTGTGTGGCCTGTTCCGTTGGCCTTGTGGTATCCCGTTCGCCCCTTTTCTCCATGGGCTAGGCCCATTTTTCAGTCAGAGGAACTTGTTCTCCCTACTGTCCAGTTGTAGTTTTTCCTATTTGTTGGTGTTTTGTTGTTTCTGTAGTGCTAGTCTCTTGTTTCCTGGGCTAGGCCCGTTTAAATTAGAGGACCTAGTCCTCCTTGTGGTTGTCCATGGTCTAGGCTGTTTCAGCTAGAGACTCTAGTTTCCCACGCCCTTCTGTGTTTGGTTTTGGTGCAAGGGTGTTCTTGTGTTCCCCTGTGTGGTGTGTGGAGTTTTCTTGTCAGCATGTCTAAGGATCCCAAAGAACACAGGCTCAAATAGTTTGCTGCATCCTGCTGTTTTTTTTTTTTTTTTGTGTATGATAGCACATAGTGTATCTTAAGTTACTGTTAATCACCTATAGTATTGTATGCATTTCCTGCTCAAAACAGTTTGTTGTAATCCTGTTGGTTTTGTATAATGTGACACATAGTGTCTTACTGTAAGACCCTACTAGAGGGCTACACTGTAACTACTTTGATGATTATGCTTGTTTCTTATGTGTGATATTCTAACTGTGTAACTGGAGCTTTTCTCACCGAGCCTCCGCTGAAAATGGACATGTATCCAGTCAGATTATCTTGGTCAACAAATGTAAAATAAAATAAATAAATAAATAGTTTCATGTTGCCTACCTATGTACCTTCCATTAGCCGTACTGTTACTGGCAAAACAGTTTCCCAAAGGGGCCGTCTATCTCAGGCTGCCTCGAAGAGCAGTAACCCTACTGTAGGCCTTAAACTTTGTGATAGAAAAGATAAGTCAGACACCTTCTGATCCAGCTATCACTTCCCCTGGCAAATTGCTAATGTAACAAATAGCTTCTTTGCTTGGTGTCACATAGTCGTGGGAAACCTATGAACTTCAGGCCTTAATGTGTTATGAGCCCATCTTAGTCTTCCTTGAGAAAGTGTTAGCTTACATACAAACCTTTTTATGTCTAAGGTTGTTACAGAGTTAGCTTTAAACCAGGCAGTCTTTTGCCTAATGTCCAAAATAAGGCACAAAGGCTCTTGTAGTCTTTGCTAGTCACAGATAATTGAGATATTACCTGTATGGAATCAATGGCGTGAGGAAGGCAGCAGCTTTTTTTTCTCTTGTGTGCCCTAATAAGAAAGGGAATTTAGGCTCTAAACAGACCATCTGTAAGTGAGTAGCTCAGTGTATTACCTTTTGCTGCTTTGCCCACATGAAAGCCTTGCAATGGCTTGCACATTCTGCCAGGGTGACAGCAACTACAGTGGCATTTATTAGAGGAGTAGATGGGCCTTCTGGACACAGCCATTTGTTTTTCTGTATATATTTTTCTAAGCATCATCGACTAGACATTTTATCTAGGGGAAGGGAGGCTTTTGCCAGTACTATCCCGCATGGCCTGTTGCAACCTGTCCCAAAAATGGTAAGCTCTGGGGACCTTCTCAAAGGTTATGACTTCAGCAATGATCCATAGGAAGATTATTATATACATGCAATAGTAGCTTTTATTAGCTGAGCAGACATATTTCAGTACAGTTGTGTGAGTAACTTCACATAGTAGTTGATCGAGTAAGATTGCTGTTGCAGTAAAGCTTCCCTCCATCCCATGTTGCACTTTGGTGGGCATTTGGGGGTTGGAGAGACACCGTCACTTCTCCTAAACCTGCTCGGCTAATTGTGTCTGTGGGAAACTGAAATTCTCAGGTATGTCTGGCCTAAGTCCGAGAGTGGCAGGCCATGGGGATGATCCTCTGCGTCAAGTTGGGTTTTTGTAGCCCTGCTTAACCTTCTTTTTTAAGAGCAGTTTACAAAGGGTTGCCATGTAACTAGGGCTCCTCTGGTAAGAAAAAGAATTAAATGTGACATTATGGCTAATACCCTCTTTATACTAGGAACATCATGACATTCCAGGGAGAGGAGGGGTCAGTCCTGGCCAGTACTAATCTATTGGAAGATGAGCCAGATATTTCAGTCCCATGCCTACAGCTGATCTTGCTTACAACGTCCACTGTTATGGTAAAGTTCTCTACACAACTGTACTGCTTTCCACTCTAGCAGAGGAGTTTTTTCTTGAAAACTCTGCCTGCCACTTTGTATAGACAGAACATAAGCTTGAATTTTAGAAAACTGGGAGAATTAAACTCTCCGAAGTAGCTGTCCTGTGAACCCCTCTGTCAAGGGAAATCCATCACTTTTAATTTTTTGATGTTTCAGGTCATGTTTAGATCTGAATTTAAATTTAAAACAAGAAATTTCATTATGCCATTACACATAGGAATTTGTCTACTTGGTTTCAAGATTATTTATTTTATTTATTTCTTCTTTGTCGAAGGGTTAGTTGCACTAGGTTAGTGGACTCCTTTTTAGGGTGCAACCTGAGGTGGATACTTATGTTACTAGAAGAATTAGCTTCCAAGGACATCAGGAGGCTTCCCTTACTCATTGGTGTCACAGAGGCTATTGTCATGTGACCGTCCAACTTCTGGTTTCTGTTCTGAGTGCATGGGCAGCTTGGAGGAAACAGGAAGGAAGATGGAGGTAAGCGATGCAGGTGTGATGGCGAGCAAAAGAAGGTCGAGAGAGAGCCTGAGAAAGGAGATAAAAGTCATCGGTCAATTGAAGAAGGGTTAGAATAGAAGGAGTTGGTTGAGTTTTTGAGGAAACAGGAAGGTGGAAGTGAAAGCAGAATGATGAGAAGAAGGTAATCAGACCATTTGCAGGAACTCCGAAAACTTATTTCAAAAAGATTTGTTTTCTGTGTCAAAGTCAAAGTCTATGATTACAATCCTCCGAACAACAGCATTGTGGGATGTATCCCTAAGGGATGTGATAAATTAGAATGAACCAGAAAGTGAAGCAGCAGCATCTTGGGGTGATAATGTGGTTAAAATTCGAGGAAGAGGAGGTAGGAGAAATTGCAAACAAAAAGAAACTGTATGCAAAGATGGTGAAAAAAGAAGGAAAAAAGAGGATAGAATAAAGAAATTTGTTGTGCAGCTTACTAGTAAAGAAGATGAAGAACATGAACGATATAAGATGCAGGGCATAGTAATTTGCAGATCTAGAAATATCACTACTAAAGAGGTAAGAGTTTTAATACGTATTAACCAATAAAGAAGGCGTACTGTGATATTTTTGTTTTGCCAAAAGGGATAATATACTGGAAAGTTTTTCTAGAAAAGAATATGAAAAATAGAAAAATGTTTCTTAAAATGTCAAGCGATACCAGGTAGAAGGAAAGAAAAACAAAAGTATAAGTTGTCAGATATTATTTAAAAGAAGCATTAAAAATAATAAAGACCTTATGAAAAAGAAAGAAATAATATGCAATGAACCAAGAGAGGATTAAAAATATCACCTGTTTGATCAGGGTGCCATAGATTTTAAAAATATAACCTTAACATTTTTGGGCACAATACCCAGAGGTACCATCAATAATCTTCTGGTTTGGTTTGCACCTAGTTATTGTTGCAGTGTATGTCAATAGAAGAATTTGTAGGCACATTAATAATATATTCTCAGAATCCATAGAATGTTGCAAGGATCCCCCCTTAAATCCGATTGTGGCGGCTCAAGGTGCTAAAATTTCACCTTTAGCCAAATTTCTTGATTGGAAGATGAAAGATGTTATGGAGGTGGGAATGTCTATTTACTGAAGGTCTATTTACTGATTTACCATATTTTGGGGCCTTTTTTTTTTCCCCATCCTAAACACATTTCTACTCGTACCAAAATTCAAGATGCTCACTCTACAGCAACTTCTTCCCATGCTGGGCAAGGAGTCTTGGCTGGTAACATTGGACCTCAAGGAGGCATACCTGCATGTCCCAATCAGACAAAATTGCAGAAGGTACCTCAGGTTTCTTGCAGGTTCAACCCATTATCAATTCTCTGCATTGCCCTTTGGCTTATCTACTGCACCCAAAGTATTCACGAAATGCCTGGCATCAGTAATTGCCTACTGCAGACTTCAAGGGATACAAATATACCCATATTTGGACGACTGCCTGATCCAAGCAGACAGCAAGCACATTCTTCTGAAACATCTGGCTTATGTAATAATGTTTAATATATAAAAGCAGCAGTAGGAGACACCAACACGATATAAGATCTTCACTATTGTCAAAGTCCAAACATGAAACAGCATAAAAGTCCAAAAATCACTTTAATAACTTTGGTTATGTAATAATGTTGTTGAACTCTCTGGGATACACAGTCAACAAAAAGAAATCAAGGCTAATACCTTCTCGGAAGATAATTTTCCTGGGTGCCAATTTGGACACAAACACCCAGATGGCCTACCTCACGCCAGAGAAGCAGGGGCAACTAATTCAATACTTCAGAACACTAGCAAATTGCACCAGGCTGACTGCAAGGAAAATCCTGCAGGCTCTGGGATTCATGGCATCTTGCATCTTACTAATCCCATGTGCAAAGCTGCATATGAGGAAACTACAATGGTACCTGAAAAACCTATGGTCTCAACACAGCCACAGTTTGGAAACAATAATACCACTAATTCCATGTCTGCAAAAGGAATTTCTGTGGTGGGCTCAAGCATGTCAAACAAACACAGGTCTTCCATTCAGCAAGCCTCAAGCAAATCAAGTCATCACAACAGACGCCTTGGACTACGCCTGGGGGGCGCACATGACAGATCGCTGCATTGAGGGCAAATGGTCCCAAAAAGAAAAGCACCTTCACATCAATCAAAAAGAAATGCTAGCAGTAATAAATGCTATTATAGCTTTCAAGGACCTTCTACAACCAGGCCAACTATTGATAAGAACGGACAACACCACAGTTATGTGGTACATAAACAAACAGGGAGGAACACATTCTTACCCCCTATGCAGACTGGCCATGTCACTTTGGAACATGGCCATGGACTTACAAATGGAACTACAAGCACAGTACTTGCCAGGCAAGGAAAACATGCTGGCAGACAACCTAAGCAGGAATATGACAGATCCACACGAATGGAAATTGCATCCAAAAGTTTTTACAGAAATAATCCAAGAATGGGGAAGGCCAGACATAGATCTCTTTGCTTCCCACAAAAATCATCAATTGACAAAATTCTGCTCAAGGATCTTCCATCCAAAGGCCTGGAGAGTGGACGCTCTCTCTTTCAGTTGGACATCAATGACAGTTTATGCCTGCCCACCTCTTCCTCTGCTGCCCAAAGTTCTATTGAAAACCAGAGCAGACAGACCAAAGATGATTCTCATTGCTCCGGACTGGCCAAGGCAATACTGGTACCCACTCCTGAGGAGCCTGATGCATTCGCCACCATGGACCCTGCCTCTAATGCCGCTTCTTCTGACTCAGCACAGCTTCAAAACTCTTCACAGCTAGCTGCATGGAAGATTCCTTAGCATCACAACAGGCCCTACTCTCCAAGGAGGTGCAGGATGTCATTTTGGAGGCTAGAAGGCCATCAGCTAGAAAAGCTTACTCTGCAAAATGGAAACGTTTTTGTGTCTGGAATGAGAAAAAGGGCCAGGATCCTGGAAAACTGAATTTATCTCAAATACTACAATATTTGGCTGAACTGCTAAGCAGTGGACTTTCTTTCTCCTCCATCAAAATCCATGCCTCAGCCATTTCTGCAGAATACAACACTGATCCACCTTTATTCTCTCACCCTCTCTTAAGACAGTTCCTCAGAGGCTAAGAATTTAAGACCTCCAAGGAAACAACCAATACCTGCTTGGGATCTTAATTTCATTCTGGAAAAACTGACCCTTGCCTCCCTTTGAGCCAGCTGCCTCATCAGATTTGCAATATTTGTCCTGGAAAACAGCTTTCCTTCTGGCTATCACCTCAGCTCGTAGAGTTTCAGAACTACAGGCTCTCATGGCTGTCCAGCCTTTTATCATCTTCCATCAGGACAGAGTTTCCTTACGAACCAACCCGTCCTTTATGCCTAAAGTGGTATCCAGGGTAGCTTTAAATCAGGCCATACATTTACCTACTTTTTATCGTAATCCTCAAAACAAAGGGGAGAGATTACTACATTCCTTGGACATCCACAGACAACTGCGTTATGATTTGGACAGAACAAAGCCTTTCAGAAAATCAGAACAGCTCTTTGTGGCCTATGTAGGAGCTCAAGGAAAGCCAATTTCCAAACAGACAATCTCAAAATGGATTGCCCACTGCATACGCTTTTGATATTCCTTTCATGGCAAAACTGTACCTACAGGCATTAGAACTCATTCCACCAGGGCCACAGCCACCTCTGCAGCCTTCCTCAGAGGAGTTCCTACCAAGGATATTTTGGAAGCAGCCACTTGGAGTTCTGTGCATACCTTCTCCAAGCACTACAACCTACCATTATACTCCAAATCTAGAGCAGGCTTTGCCACTGTAGTCTTGCAGGGCATTTTGGCTCCTCCTAGTTCCACCTAGTGCCTACCACCCCTTTCTTAGCTTTGGGATTCTACCCATCTGTTATGACTGCAGCTGTATTCACGATGAACATAGTACAGTTTTGTACCTACCATAAATGTAGATGTTCGAGTGCTAATACAGCTGCAGTCCAGGTTTCCCTCCCTCCTTCCCCTCTTGGGATAGGCCTATAGGCTAACACATCCACATACAACCTGATTGGGGTATTCATTTATGATGTATTTGCTTGCAACTACTGTATTTTGATTATATTGCACTGCATTATTACACAAATTTATGTATTGCCTTCCTTCTGGGGGTACCTGACATCTGGGGCAAGAAAAACTGAAGAAAATGGAGTCGGCTGGTTCCTTTATACCTCTGTCGCACTGACGTCAGGGAAGAAGCGACGACAACCGACGCCGGACCTAGACTTTGGAATTCGGCCGACCGAGGACCCGCCTGACGGCAGGAGAACCCATCTGTTATGACTGCAGCTGTATTAGCACTCGAACATCTACATTTATGGTAGGTACAAAATTGTACTTTTTTTGTAGTGCTAGTCTCTTGTTTCCTGGGCTAGGCCTGTTTAAATTAGAGGACCTAGTCCTCCTTGTGGTTGTCCATGGTCTAGGCCGTTTCAGCTAGAGACTCTAGTTTCCCACGCCCTTCTGTGTTTGGTTTTGGTGCAAGGGTGTTCCTGTGTTCCCCTGTGTGGTGTGTGGAGTTTTCTTGTCAGCATGTCTAAGGATCCCAAAGAATACAGGCTCAAATAATTTGCTGCATCCTGCTGGTTTTTTTTTGTGTATGATAGCACATAGTGTATCTTAAGTTACTGTTAATCACCTATAGTATTGTATGCATTTCCTGCTCAAAACAGTTTGTTGTAATCCTGTTGGTTTTGTATAATGTGACACATAGTGTCTTACTGTAAGACCCTACTAGAGGGCTACACTGTAACTGCTTTGATGATTATGCTTGTTTCTTATGTGTGATATTCTAACTGTGTAACTGGAGCTTTTCTCACCGAGCCTCTGCTGAAAATGGACATGTATCCAGTCAGATTATCCTGGTCAACAAATGTAAAATAAAATAAATAAGTAAATAGTTTCATGTTGCCTACCTATGTACCTTCCATTAGCCGTACTGTTACTGGCAAAACAGTTTCCCAAAGGGGCCGTCTATCTCAGGCTGCCTCGAAGAGCAGTAACCCTACTGTAGGCCTTAAACTTTGTGATAGAAAAGATAAGTCAGACACCTTCTGATCCAGCTATCACTTCCCCTGGCAAATTGCTAATGTAACAAATAGCTTCTTTGCTTGGTGTCACATAGTCGTGGGAAACCTCTGAACTTCAGGCCTTAATGTGTTATGAGCCCATCTTAGTCTTCCTTGAGAAAGTGTTAGCTTACATGCAAACCTTTTATGTCTAAGGTTGTTACAGAGTTAGCTTTAAACCAGGCAGTCTTTTTGCCTAATGTCCAAAAATAAGGCACAAAGGCTCTTGTAGTCTTTTGCTAGTCACAGATAATTGAGATATTACCTGTATGGAATCAATGACGTGAGGAAGGCAGCAGCTTTTTTTTCTCTTGTGTGCCCTAATAAGAAAGGGAATTTAGGCTCTAAACAGACCATCTGTAAGTGAGTAGCTCAGTGTATTACCTTTTGCTGCTTTGCCCACATGAAAGCCTTGCAATGGCATGCACATTCTGCCAGGGTGACAGCAACTACAGTGGCCTTTATTAGAGGAGTAGATGGGCCTTCTGGACACAGCCATTTGTTTTTCTGTATATACTTTTCTAAGCATCGTTGACTAGACATTTTATCTAGGGGAAGGGAGGCTTTTGCCAGTACTATCCCGCATGGCCTGTTGCAACCTGTCCCAAAAATGGTAAGCTCTGGGGACCTTCTCAAAGGTTATGACTTCAGCAATGATCCATAGGAAGATTATTATATACATGCAATAGTAGCTTTTATTAGCTGAGCAGACATATTTCAGTACAGTTGTGTGAGTAACTTCACATAGTAGTTGATCGAGTAAGATTGCTGTTGCAGTAAAGCTTCCCTCCATCCCATGTTGCACTTTGGTGGGCATTTGGGGGTTGGAGAGACACCGTCACTTCTCCTAAACCTGCTCGGCTAATTGTGTCTGTGGGAAACTGAAATTCTCAGGTATGTCTGGCCTAAGTCCGAGAGGGCAGGCCATGGGGATGATCCTCTGCGTCCAAGTTGGGTTTTGTAGCCCTGCTTAACTTCTTTTTAAGAGCAGTTTAAAGGGTTGCCATAACTAGGGCTCCTCTGGTAAGAAAGAATTAAATGTGACACAGGCTAATACCCTCTTTATGCTAGGAACATCATGACATTCCAGGAGAGGAGGGGGTCAGTCTAGCCAGTACTAATCTATTGAAGATGAGCCAGATATCAGTCCTTGCCTACAGCTGATCTTGCTTACAACGTCCACTGTTATGGTAAAGTTCTCTACACAACTGTACTTTCCACTCTAGCAGAGGAGTTTTTTCTTGAAAACTCTGCCTGCCACTTTTTGTATAGACAGAACATAAGCTTGAATTTTAGAAAACTGGAATTAAACTCTCCGAAGTAGCTGTCCTGAACTGTCAAGGGAAATCCATCACTTTTTAATTTTTTGATGTTTCAGGTCATGTTTAGATCTGAATTTAAATTTTAAAACAAGAAATTTCATTATGCCATTACACATAGGAATTTGTCTACTTGGTTCAAGATTATTTATTTTATTTATTTCTTCTTTGTCGAAGGGTTAGTTGCACTAGGTTAGTGGACTCCTTTTAGGTGCAACCTGAGGTGGTACTTATGTTACTAGGGAAAATTAGCCAGGACATCAGGGAGCTTCCCTTACTCATTGGTGTACGGGGAAGCTATTGTCTGTGACACGTCCAACTTCTGGTTTCTGTTCTGAGTGCATAGGCAGCTTGGAGAAACAGGAAGGAAGATGGAGGTAGCGTGCAGGTGTGATGGCGAGCAAAAGAAGGTCGAGGAGAGCCTGAAGGAGATAAAAGTCATCGGTCAATTGAAGAAGTTAAGATAGAAGGATTGGTTGAGTTTTTGAGGAAGCAGGAAGGTGAAGTGAAGACGAATGATGAGAAGAAGGTAATCAGACCATTGCAGAACTCCGAAAACTTATTTCAAAAAGATTTGTTTTCTGTGTCAAAGTCAAAGTCTATGATTACAATCCTCCGAACAACAGCGTTGTGGGATGTATACCTAAGGGATGTGATAAATTAGAATGAACCAGAAAGTGAAGCAGCAGCATCTTGGGGTGATAATGTGGTTAAAATTCCGGAAGAGGAGGTGAGAGAAATTGCAAACAAAAAGAAACTGTATGCAAAGATGGTGAAAAAAGAAGGAAAAAAGAGGATAGAATAAAGAAATTTGTTGTGCAGCTCACTAGTAAAGAAGATGAAGAACATGAACGATATAAGGTACGGGGCATAGTAATTGCAGATCTAGAAATATCACCTAAAGAGGTAAGAGTTTTAATACATATTAGTAAAGAAGACGTACTGTGATATTTTGTTTGTAAAGGGATAATATATGGAAAGTTTTCTAGAAAAAATATGAAAAATAGAAAAATGTTTCTTAAAATGTCAAGCGATGAGTAGAAGGAAAGAAAAACAAAAGTATAAGTTGTCAGATATTATTTAAAGAAGCATTAAGAAATAATAAAGACCTTATGAAAAAGAGAAAGAAATATATGCAATGAACCAAGAGAGGATTAAAAATATCCTGTTTGATCAGGGTGCCATAGATTTTAAAACCTTAACATTTTTGGAGCACAATACCCAGAGGGTACCATCAATAGTAACTGGTTGGTTTACCTAGTTATTTGCAGTGTATGTCAATAGAAGAATTTATGAGCACATTAATAATATGTTTCTCCAAGATCCATAAATGTTGCAAGGATCCCCCTTCGTCCGATTGTGGTGGCTCAAGGTGCTAAAATTTCACCTTTAGCCAAATTTCTTGATTGGAAGATGAAGATGTTATGGGGTAGAGATGTCTATTTACTGAAGGATTCTTGGGAATTTTTGAGTAAAGTGCAACATGAATTTAACTCACCTGAGTTAAAATTTGTTACAGTGGATGTAGTTGATCTTTTTTCAGTTATTCCACATGAAGTAGGTCTTGCTTGGATGGAAGAGGCCTTAAGAACTAGACCTGGAATAACTAAAAATGAGATATATGTGTGTTTGGAATTTGCCGAGTTAGTTTTGAAAAATAATTTTTTGATTTTCGAAGGTGAGTTTTTTTAAGCTGGAAACTGGAGTGGCAATGGGGGCTAATTGTGCCTCCATATTTGCGGACATGGTAGTAACTACTTAGGAAAAGAAATTCATTCTTAATTGCCCATACGTCCAATACTGGGTGCTATATACCAGTTTTGTGGAAGATATTTGCATTTTTTGGACAGGCAGCTTGGAGAAATTAGAAGAATTCATCAAATATATTTATCATACTACCAAGTTCTTTCAGTTACTCACCAAGTTAGTTTTGAATGTGTAGATTATTTAGATGTTCATATAAGCAAGCATGAGCAAGGGTTCAAACATGAGCAAGAGTTCAAACATGAGCAAGGGTTCAAACGTGAGCAAGGGTTCAAACGTGAGCAAGGGTTCAAATGTGAGCAAGGGTTCAAACATGAGCAAGGGTTCAAATCAACTATTCACAGAAAACCAACTTTTTCAAATACATACATTAGTTTTACTAGTGCGCACCCCTTCTTTCAAAAGACTGGGATTGTTAAAGGCCAATTTGTTCGTGCTAGTCGCATGACATCTGATGAGGTTGATTTTCAGTTGGAAATTTCCTTGTTGAGAGACATGTTTTTGGAATGAGGCTACCCTGATGTTTTAATTTCTAGTATTCATCAGTAAATAACACAGGGTAGGAAAGACAAATATAGTCCCATATTGGGAAAGGGTATTGATTTTTCAAACACACATGAGTGCTCAACAGTACGGATGTAGGTTACAACAGGGCTTTTATTACTAATTTTAGTGGTAATGCACATTACATCAAAAAAATTGTTGAGAATGAGCGCAAAAAATTCTTTGAATTGTCCGATTTGCCGAATCTTAAAGATAAACCACTTAAGGTGGTTTTCAGGAGAGGACGAAACATCAAGAGTTTATTGGAGAGGGCAAATTATATATCTGCCCTTTCACATAAAAGAAAAGGGACATACAGGTGTGGTGCCTGTAGGCAGTGTGCTCATATAATCCAACAGGAAGAAGTTTTGGTTGCCTCTAGAAATAAGGTTGTGGCTTCCCCAGGTTATTTTAACTGCAATAGTTCCGGGCTGGTTTACCTAGTTATATGCAATGTATGTCAAAGTTTTTACGTGGGGAAAACTGAGAGGCAGTTTAAACGGAGAATTTACGAGCACATGAATAATATTAGTAACAAAAATAATCATAATGCATTATTTAGACATCTTACGTCTTGTCCCAATGCCAGGTATGGGTTCTTTGTAATAGAAACGGTCTCTAGGGACCCGAGGGGTGACCTTGGGAATCCCAACTGACATACAGGGAAACATTTTGGCAGATTACTTTACAGGTGAATAAACCCCCTGGTTTAAACGATAATATCTCTTTAACACCCTTGTTGAAATTGAGATTGGCTAAGTTGTGAGTAGCTCTGTTTGAACCACAGTCCTGTAGTTGTATTGTATTTTCTTTTTGTTAGGGTATTTTAATACTTACAGAGAGTACCTTGTATTCTTGTTTTTACCATTTCTGATACTGACATTGTTATACAATCTATTTTTAATATATGTACGAATGTTTATGCTGTGCATTACTGTTTTTATATATGTTCTTTTGATATTTATATTTTTTAGAACTCTAGTCCTTTTAAAAAAAGATTACGGACATTAATTTCTTTATTGTTTAATTGGTAGGACGTGTGTATATATGGAGTTACTTTGCTGAGTTTGTTGTTTATCTGATGAAGTCTGATATTTGTTGGACGAAAACGCTGTGAATTTAATTTGCTTTGCATTAATAAAAATCTTTGGAGATTATTCAAGCTACAAGTGTGTCGTGCTGCTTCACATAGCCCACTGTCTTTGGAGTTTGCATATTTTTGGACTGTTGCTCTCCTTTTTTATTCTTAAGATTAAAAATATGTTATATAAACAAAGGTATTTTCTACAAGGAAAAAAGAAGTGGCTCCATATTTGAGCAAGACAGGGAAAATGAGAGAGTAATAAAGGAACTGGAAAACAAATGAGAAAAAATAAATACTCAAGAAAAGATATTTGAAGTAAATAAGCAGTATATAAAATACATTTAGGGAGAGAGAGAGGCAACAGAGATGAAGATGGAAAGTAAATTAAGTAAAGGAAATGAGATTATGGAAACATTTTTAGTATTGGAGAATTTCATTAAATATCAAAAGATCTGGATATGGAGAAAGCCACAGGAATAGATGGAATTGAATTTATATGTATTATAATATGAAAGAGTGGCAAAAAATATATGTTCTGGAAGTAGTGAATGAATGGTTATAAAAAGGAATAGTTAAAAGAAATATGTACGGGGCCATGAAATTTATATGGAAGAAAAAATCTGTTAAAAATTGGAGACAAATGGTATTATAATATGGCATACACAATATTTATGCGAATAATAGGGAGAAGATTAGGAAAGGCTATAGATAAGCTAATGGAGTCTATGATTTTTGGAAAAAAAGGAATTCAAGATTTATTATGGATATTAAGAGAGGTAATGGATGATATTGTAAAGGAAAAGGTAGAAGCAAAAGTAATGGTGGGAGATGTGTCTGCTTTTTGACAGAATGCAATATGAGGAATTATGGAATATATTAAGGGATTATAATGCAAGTCATACAATAATAAAAGTTATAACAGAAATGTATGAGAATAATATTAAAATAATATTAAATGGATGGTTATGTGAAGAAATAATAGAGTACGGGATAACATAGGGATATCCAACAAGCAGTATATTATTTGGGGTCTATATTGAATCCGTGAATGCTGTCAATGTCGAATCTGACATTGTCGACATGTAAACAGCGAAACCGCAGAACATCGAAGAGGTAAGTGGAAATCTCTGTAAGGGGAGATTTCCATTTACTTCAATGTAGTGCAGTCTTGGAGTTGGTATATTTAAGTAGTGGGGGGTGTGGGGGTGCAGGAGGGCTTGCCCCCCTGCTTTACAGCAAGTAGTTTTGTGTCCTGTTTTTACTTTTTTTTATTAGGTATTCGATGTTAATGAACTTCGATGATATGGTGTCAACCATATCGTATTCGAAGTTTAGTAACTTCGAGTATCTAATATAGACCCTATTATTTGCAATAGTCATGAACGTGATTGTTAAGAAAATGAATAGAGAATTGAAAATGGCAAGGTGTGAGATAAAGGGAGTTCTTCTTTCAGCTTTTCCCGGTTAGGGGTCGCCACAGCGGAACTCCAGTCCACTAATGATTGGCAGTAGATTTTTACGGTGCCAGCTCGACGCCCAACCTTCAACGAAGGCACGCCCATTCACACATATCTTTCGAATGCCACTCGACAGTGGGGAGGACATGCAGACTTCACACAGAAGGCGCTCCAGCTGAGAATTGAATGGGAGAACCTCTTGCTGTGAGAAGACAACGCTACCGCTGCACCACCGCGGCTATGTGAGATAAAGGGAGAATATACACCAATTATGCTTACGTATGCAGATGATATAGTCTTAATTACTAAGAACAAGAAATGGATGGAACAAGGAATTAGAAAATTAAATCAATATTTAAATATTCTTGGTTTAAACATTAATAAAGACGCAACTAAAGGCATTTTTTTGGTGAATTGGAAGGTATACACTTTAATGACGAAGAGACAGATGTTTTGGGAATAACATTTGGGTTAAACTCAAAAACAGAAATACAATGGAAGAGACTTGTACAAAGGCTGAAAGAAATATGAACTTTCTGGAGATTGTATAAAGTGTCTTATAAGAAATAAGTATACTTAATAAATTATATTATTTTAGGGAAATTAGCATAGTTGGCAACTATGTATGATCCCATCCAATTATGAAAAATAATTCTTATTGATTATATTTTCATTTATTAGGAGATCAAGGGTGAATCCTGTAAGAAGAAGAATATTGTATGTTAAGAAGGAAGAAGCGAGACTAGGATTACTTAAGCCTATAGTTCATGCTCCCTCTTTGAATCTGTATAACATTTTGATAAGACTAAAAAGAGAAGACAGAAATATAGTAAATTATATAATGAAATTCAAATATAAAAATGTTTGGGGAAAAATTAAGTGATGGGAAGAGATGTAAGAATAATGTAAACAAAGATATTAAATAATATCAAAACAAGATATGGAAGTTGAAAATGGAAAATGTAGAAAAAAACAGGAAAGGGTGGTATTTAAATGTAATGAATGAACATTATTATATTGATCCTTGGGAATATTTAGAAAATGATAAAAGAATTGCAGTCAAAAGGTTTAGATGTAGTTAAAAAAATATATATGACTGTAAAGATTTTATGTGGAGATTAACAATAGGTAAATTGCCTGTTAAGGCAAATATGCCATAGAAAAGGATACAAGAGAGGGTATGTAACTATTGTGGGGAAATCGAGACAATAGTGCATGTTGTTTTGAATTGTCTAACAAAGGGAAGAAGGTGAAGGAAATTGGTAATAAGTTGTTTGATATTTTATGGATGATTTAGAATGAAATACTGAAATAAAATACAATGGAAAATGGGTATTGTCTGATATCTTGAAGAAGGTACGCTTCTGGTTGTGGAGCAAAGGATATGGGAAATAATGAATGGCGTATATTATTTTGTAATGCAAGTTATAATCATTTGCAAATAATGTATATAATGTAAATCTTCTTTCGGTTTTTCGCGGTTAGGGATCGCCACAGAGGATTATCTGTCCGCTCATGATTGGCACTGGAGTTTTACAGTGTCGAATTGCCAGCCCGGCAGACAACCTTCCAAGGAAGGCACACACATGCATGCACTCATGCCTAGGGACAGTTTGGAGTATCCAATCCACCTAAAGCATGTCTCTGGGATGTCGGAGAAACCATGGCACCTGGAGGAAACCCACGTAACCACAGGGAGGGCATGCAGACTCCGCACAGAAGGCACCCCCAGCCGAGGATCGAACTGGAGAACCTCTTGCTGTGAGGCAGCAACGCTAACCGCTGCACCACCGTGGCTGCCAATGTATATAATTTAAATAGTGTATGTAAATTGCTATAATTAATTAATAAAGAATGCCTACCCTTTTGACAGGTTCTGTGGGGTATTTTACATCCACTGGAGCCAGCTCAGAAAGATGGGACCTCAGTTTAACATCTCATCCAAAGGACACCACACTCAGGAGTGCAACAACCCATTATTCTGCACCACAATGTCAGCAATCCATTTACTTGGTGTGGAAAGTAAAGTAAAATGTGTTACAAAAGTTTACAAAAACTCAGCTTCTGAAAATCTTTATTAACATGTAAACTGTTCGCATTCCCTCAAAGCACTAGTTATGCAAAACAGATGTATGCTATACAGAGCTGTGGGAACACTTTCAAATGAAGTCCATATAATGTTTACTCTTCCAAAATGTTTACATTTCCTTCTTTTGTTTGTACAGGGTGTGTTGCCCAGTGTAATTGTAGTTTATTGTATGTGTTTTTACTATATACAGAGCTGCCAGTACAAACTGACTAAATTAATTTTTTGTTGACACTTTACACTTGTACTTTGGCAAAAGTATACTTAATGACCTTCGAAGCCTATGTTAATGGTTGGGAAGGTTGTGCATTCTTTTACTGTCTGAGAAACGTGTTTGTGAATGTTGTATTGGTAATTGAAGTTAGACATCTCCAGAATAAGGAATCCTGAAGGACCTCTGAAATTTTAGTTCACACCATAATTTTAAGAAGGACGATAACTGCACATTGTATTTTTCACATATTGTTTATTTATTACATACTTTCATTGTAGTCATTGTCGTAGATATCTGCTAGGCTAACAGCCACCAAGGCCTTTATAAGCCTAGGCATGCAGCCCAACCCAATTGCATCCCCTTGTAACATGTGCATCTAAATTGGAGGCATACCTCTCAACCGTACCGAATTACTCGGAATTTACTGGTTTTGAGGACAAAAAAATGAGGTGCCACGAATTTCCGAGTGGTCACTTCAAATCACAAATTTTTTGTACAGTTTTAAGTTACAGCTGATGTCAGGTTCACGAGTTAGTGCCTGTCTTCCTGTCAAGCTTGAAGATTCAGATGAGGGATTAAAAAAAAAAAAGTTTGCTTACAGCTCACCCATGTTGACTTACGGCACTGTGGCAGCCAACCAAAGAGGCTGTGTGAGTCAACGCGATGACATCAAAGCATGGTTTTGATTCTGCATACAGAAAACAGCATTGGAAACTGAGAAAGATTCAGACTTGTTATTGTAATTCCGTGACTTTATTATTAAAACATAACATGTTAAGCACTTTCATTCCTTGTTCAGGAATTCCGTCAAATGAGTTTTAAATGTGTTTTAATACTAAGGTTATGGTTTTACAATTTAAATACAAATCTTTCTCGGCTGATTTCCATTGCCGTTTTCTGCGCACAGGATTGTTGCTGTTGCAGATGTTCTTCATCAGTCCCAGGGAGAGACCTTGATATTGCAGGATGTGGCTCTCAGGAGGCAGGTCAGGCTGAAGGGTCAGTGGTGGTGCCCCCCAAGAAGCACATGCTAAAATGGCAGAAGATTTTATTTACTTGATTAGAGGTTCTTGCCCCCTCCTGATAGATGTTTCAGAGTCTCGACTGAAGACTTGCAGGAGTACTCTCCTTATTCAACATTTTAAGTGGGAAGGTCAGGACTTCTCTGATTCAATTTTTTTTTACCCCAGCCAGCCCTTGGGCTTGGCCCCCCTGTTCTTCTTGTTGTGGAAGATGTGTTTGCAGCAGCTTTCACTTAAATCCTGATTCTTGCCTCCTGCTCCTCAAAATCTTCTTCTCAATTCAAGTCTAAAGGTAGATGCTTTGGCGGAAGGCATTGAGTGTAAAGAATTACAAGATTTGGGCTGTTAAAGATTTTTTGCAAGTTCTCTCCAAGTTTAGTAGGAATATGATTCTCAGTCTCTAGGCGTGAGGCGTGCAGGGGCAGCTCAGAGAGTTCCTTCAGACAGAGAACAGGGAGTTCACCTGCAATCTGGGGGTGAGGCAGGGGCCAGTCGTTTGATACCCAAGACAGATGGGTATTGGATATCATACACCAAGGTTACAAAGGGGCATGCGGACGCTCCTCCGTTCAAAATGTTGACGTTACACATTATCAGTTCTCTGCATTGCCCTTTGGCTTATCATAGCTTTCTTCAGGCTAAGAGGAATACAGATCTATCCTTATTTGACGATTGCCTGATTTCTCCCCCAAAAAAGGACGAACTTCTTCATCATTTAGTTTTGTGGGGACTGCTCAGTTTTTACAGCTAAATCTCAGGGCAAGGTTTCTGCAGACATCCACTAAACTACCAGCTGCCAAAACTGTAAAAAAGGTTTCATCCCACAGCTTGGAAAATGTGCTCTTCATCTCATGGGAGCAATCTTCAATTGGAGCACCTTTCCACCTCATGCCTCTCTCCCCCTCCCTCTCCTCCCAAAGGTACCAGACAAGGTCAGACAGGACAAGAAGAAGATTTATTTAATAGCTCCAGATTGGCCTCGACAGCACTGGTACCCATTACTGAGGAGTCTGATCTCCTGCCCTTGCCCTTCTTGCCCCACACACACCTGCTGTCTCAGGAACAGTCATTTTACTCAAATCAAAACTTCACTTCTACATCTAACAGCCTGGCATATTTCTGTTTTAAACCCTCAGCAAGTTTTGGGAGTTGGGAGGCCATTTTGGAGGCCAGAAGGCCTAGGACAAGGAAATTTTTGAGGAGATTATTTTGGATGAGATTTTTCTTTTTTAATTTGATGTTTATAAGCCTAATTAAAGTGTGGCTCTTCAATATCTTACTGTCCTTGAGTTACTCCTCTAAAGGTTTTCTATTAAGGTTTGGTTCATGGCATGGCAATGACTGCTCACTACCACTGTGACCCACACCATTCCTTTCATCCTTTGTTTGTAAGCAGGGGGGCAAAGAATATAAGACCCCCACCCAGCTCCTACTCCTGCTTGGGATCTCAATTTTGTGTTGAGAAAACTCAAACTCAACCTTGAGCCTGCCTGAGCCTACTGATTTAAATATGAAATATATTTATCTGCTTTTTTGTTTTGACCATTACCTTACCTAGAAGAAGGGTTTATACAGGCCCTTTGAGTAGTTGTTGCCTTTAATTTTCCATAAGGATAGGGTATCTTTCGCATCTAATCCTTCCTTTATGCCCTAAAGTGGTTTCTAGTGTGGCTTTAAACCAAACTATTCATTTGCCTACTTCAAACCCCATTAAAATAAAGGGAATTTACAAAGCAAATTTATATTATTACACAGGATATACACAGGCAAGGCAGGCATTTGAGTACATTTGTTTCATTTCTTTTGGTTTCAGGTTTTATTTTGTTTTTTTTTTCAATTTTGTTTCATTTCAAAACTTTTTCATTTTTTTTTGTTTTCTTTGTATTTCTTTGATTGGTTATTTCCCATCATGGTAAGGGATTCTCCAGCTGAGGAGGCTTTACACTTTTCCCAGGGGCTAACTTTTAATACTTTTTAACTGGGTTTTCTTTGGAGGCAGTTACTTGGAGCTGCTTGCTTGCACTTCCAGCTTACTTCTCTCACTTTACTCTACTTCTAAATCACACACTGCCAGGGCATTTTGGCAGCTGCACTTGTGCTGAAAATTTGCATAGCTTTTTACCTTACCCTTTGCTTTCCTCCTTTTTATTGCTTTGCCTATCTGCATGATGATGTACAGAGGCACAGATGAGATTTTTGTATATACACCATAGATTTAGATGTGTCAGATCCACAGATGTTGAAGATCCCTCCCTCCCCTCCTTTCCCTCCTAGTTCCCCTCTGTTTGGTTGTGTTGTTGTGGTTTGTGTGTATTATATGTATTATATTATATTATATATGATTAGTGCAAGGTGGTTTTTTGTTTTTTGCTGTCTTTTTTTTTGCCTTTTTTTTTAGGGTCTTCTGACATCTGGGGCGTCTTCTTCTTTGACGCCCAACAGCAGCCTACTTTGATTTGATATCCGGGACCGAGACAGCGGACTACATACCCATAAGGCTGCATGCAATGGATCTCTGAACATCTACATTTATGGTAGGTACAAAACTGTACTTTTGTCATTTTTACTCAATGGGTTCACCATATATTTATGCGACGCTGTTCATGGAATACAGATTGTAGTTTTTTTTTTTTTTCTCTGCTTACAAACCCATTCCACTGTCATATTCATAATGTTGCTGTCCTATCTTCTCTCCCAGTCAGTCATCCACAACCTCCAGTAATCTCGGAAAAACTAAGTGCTTGCTTATCGCATGTCTTTCATATCTGTCTGTTCCGAAACTTATTTGCTACTCATTTTTTCTACACACTAGAATTAGAATATTTATTCTAACTTCTGTGTTACTCTGTATCCTGGGCTGAAGTTGCAAAGAATGATTTTTAGATTACATGTTTTGTACAGCCAATCATTTATCCATAACATCCTTTTTCCCATTTCTGCACATGAAGCCAGATTGACGGATTAGTGACCATCACACCACCAGATGATTAGCCTTGCCGTTATTATTCTTGCATACCACATTCAAATATACAGCCAATTGCCCAAGCCATCCACTGCATGTCATTTAAATGTGTGAGGAACTGAGAGCACCCAGAGAAAACCCACAGAATTGGGAAAACATGCAGACTCCACACAGAAGGAATACCATCCTAAAAACTGAAGAGAAAAGCTATGTAAGATACAATGGTAGGTACTCGCTGACAAACTGACACAGCTGCGGTGCAATAAAACTGGTCCTCGGTTCAGTTCCTGCTAACAAAATTGTACTGACAGGCTCACAAATGCAGGTTTCTTTCTCTTTAAAAGGCTTAAGTTCCAAGTCGAGTAAAAAACGAGCAAGGACTCCCAAAGCAATCGGACTGTTGACGGACTGTTCACGTTAATAAACGGCACACTTTATTAAAGTAAAACACATAAAAAAAACATCAGATTGAATGCTTTCATCCATATTCTGATGAAGCCCCACTTCGAGGGGATGAAAGTGCTCAATCTGCTGTTTTTTATGTATTTTACTTTAATAAAGCGTGCCCTTTATTAAGGTGAACAGTCCGGTTGCTTAGGGAGTCCTTGCTCATTTTTTAATTGTTGTGGTTTTGGATTCTGGGGACATTATTTTCTACAGTGGTTGTGTTCCAAGTCAATCAGAGAAGCATATAGCTTGATAGCTCCTTACAGTTCTTATCAGCTGAGAATCCTGCTCATCACAGCTAGTGAGAGCGGGAAAAAAGATAAAATGTAAATATTTGTGGTGTAGTTAGTGACTCATTCAGTACCCTTTGGTTGTGGACACCTCATTTAGGACAGAGTGGTATCAGGATAAATTGGACTTCAGCATTAATAAGAAGCTAACGTCAGAATGTTGTTGGCGTGTTTTTCATCAGGTAATTGAGGTGTAATGAATGGAACAAGCTACTGCAGCATCTTCTTTCTGGTAAATGGACTATTTCCTCTATGAAGAGGCAGCGACTGGCACATTTTGGTGGTAACTACCAGGGTAAGATGAGCAAAAGGGAAACTTGTCCTTATGGTTTTGATTCTGCATATAGTAACGGCATTGGAAACCGAGAAAGATTTGGACGTGTTGTTGTCATTCTGTAACTTTATTATTAAAACGCATGCTAAGCACTTTCATTCCTTGTTAAGGAATTTCATCAGATGAGTTTTAAATGTGTTTTAATACTAAAGTTATGGTTTTACAATTTGTCCAAATCTTTCTCAGTTGATTTCCATTGCCTTTTTCTGCTTATGTGAGAAAGAATGTTGGCTATGCCTGGAGTGTGAGGGAATTAACCTAATATACACCTGTAAACCTCTTCTTTGTGTTTCTTTCTAGTACAGGCTCCAAGTAACTAGCGGTTTGTTTGGTGTTGATTAATTTTCATAAAATGAAAATTTTATGTATGGAAGTTTACTGTTCATGAAGGGTGTCGATAGTGGTTTTAAAATATGGTTTTAGCATTATCTGCTTAAAATCTGAGTCATTTGCTGGTTATTTACTAACAGGGTTAAGGAGTTTATTTTAACTTGTGCAAGTGACGTGTACATAGAATTGCACTAGAATGGAGCCTTAGAGTGCTGTTGGATAATGGTTGTAATTTAGATTGGAATACTGTGTCTCATATTAGATGCGGAGTGTCGCCTAGGCCTAGACAGTTACTATTTAACAGATGGATTGCACAATTAAAATGACAAAGTTGTTATTTTTATTTTATAAATAGATCTAAATCTGATGATGCTTGCCATTATGATGCTGTGAATAGTGACTTGCCTTTGTTTTTTTGTATCAGGAAGCTGTGAAAAGTTTTCAAACACTTTTAGAATAGATTTTTTCTTTCTTCAAAAAGATTTCACCTTAAGAATCTTTTGTATTTTGTGTTACACAGCCTGGAGTACTGACTGGCAAATACACAATGTGATTTATGATGCATGATATATCCATGAGGCTTTTATACCTAGTCTTGAACTTGCTGAATCCTGCATTAACCAGCTATGCAGTTCTTGGAAAAAAAACAATATATAATTCAAATTTATTCTGCAGCCACTTTAAAACTTCATTTGTATGAGATGATCTGATACTTATTTTTCTCCCATTCAGAGCTGATTGCAATCACTCATGATCTAGGGAATCTGCATACCTAGAGGGGCTGAGTTTGTTCTAAATGCACAAGGATGTTTTAACACATCTGTTTCTGTTTTTATGGGTCATAGATAACGTTCATTAGAATAGCTTAGTTAGAACCCAGGAAAAGTGTTTCACAATACTAAAACATTGAAAGCATGGCTATATCTGGGACTAATACTGTATCCATTTTTTAACTGTGTGATCTGACTCACTGCATTTTGTAAGTAGTTTTCTTCAGGATTGCTGTGCACACAAAATACTTTGTATTCCCGCTCGACTCATGTTCTCATAAAACAGAAGAATCAGTCTTTGAAACCAAAGCTCATTTTGTTCTATACAAGATGTTATTGCTTGCAGCATGAATATTATTATGTTGTCTATTTTCCATTCATTTGGGGTGGGTGAGGTTACTAGATGCATTTTCTTTGAATGTGTGTTTCAAATGCTGTTTCAATGAATGTGAGTTTCAAGGGCAGAGGAGTTTTAATGCTAAGTATGTTTTCATTGTGAGACTGTATTGCTTTGTTTAGTAGATGTCTATTAGTGTTTGTGCTATAAAATGTAAAATAAAAGTTTTAAATTAAATCCAAATAATCATTGTAAAAGTAAAGCAGTATGTATATTACAGTGTTTATGGTAAATGGGGCAAAATAGCCTAATAATGGGACATTGGAATGGCTGTGGGGGACTATGGGGCCATATTTTGGTTGTCTGTTCTTCAGTTTGCGTTTGAAAGTTGGTATCCCATAATTTTATTTTAGTGGGCATGGTTACATAATCATGTATGCAAAGTCTATGTTAATCAGTGTACAGATTTGTACTTATTTTTCATGGGCCTTTGACCAGATTTTTGATGTTTCTAGGTTGAGAGGTATGATTGGAGGGGTATGTTAGTTAAGGGGGTTGATGAAAACTTGTGTGTTGGATATGTTAGAGAGGGAAAGTTCACTGTCGGCCTCTGTCTATAGAAGATATGGAGACCATCCTGGGGTGAATTTATGAATGTCCTTCAAGAATGCAACTGCAGTCCTGACATATGGGTTGTCCTGCCTCAGGCAGCCCCTCGGTCGGCCAGATTCCAAAGTCTGGATCCGGCGTCGGCTGATGTCGCCTCTTCCCCGACGTCAGAGTGGCTGGGGTATAAAAGCATCAGCCGACGCCATCTTCTTCAGTCTTTCTTGCCACGCAGTGCCCGAAGCAGAAGCAGTTTGCAAGTGCCGGTTGGCCAGCTCCTGTGTTTTCAGTTACCGAAGTCATCAAAAAGCTAAGTACCCCATTGGGGAACCTTTTCTTGCCTCAGCCGATGTCAGATAAAACTGCTAAAGTTAATAATTGTTTGTCTTGTGGTAAACAAATACCTCATAAGGACTTCCATTCTTACTGCCTTCCCCTGGCCCAGGCAGCACTGGTATCCATTACTAAGGAGCATATCTCGCACCAAGCCGTGGCCCCTGCCTCAATGGCCTCTGCTTCTAACTCAGCACAAATACAGGACTGTTCATCCTAACATCCAAACAAACAATTTCAAAATGGATTGGACACTGCATCAGATTCTGTTACTCTTTCCATGGGAAAGGTGTGCCAGCCAATATCAGGCCACACTCCACCAGAGCTATAGCCACCTCCACAGCCTTTCTAAGAGGAGTGGCTACAAAGGACATTCTAGAAGCTGCTACATGGAGCTCCGTGCATACATTTTCCAAACACTACAACCTGCCCTTATACTCCAGATCCCGAGCAGGCTTTGCTTCGGCAGTCCTGCAGGGCATTTTAGCTACACCATCTTTTTCTTAGATCCTACCACCCCCAGCTTGGCTATGGTATTCAACCCATATGTCAGGACTGCAGTTGCATTCTTGAAGGACATAGTACAGTTTTGTACCTACCATAAATGTAAATGTCTGATAGATATGCAACTGCAGTCAGGTTTACCCTCCCTCCTACCCCTCTGTAATTTACCTTTTTGGGTCCACTACCCCCTTTTCCAACTTAGCTGGGGATAGCTTTTATGGTGTATCTGTTTATTACTATTGTGCATGTCTGGAATTTTATCCATTCACTAAATTTAGCCTTTCTTGGAGGGCACCTGGCATCTGGGGCAAGAAACACTGAAGAAGATGGCGTCGGCTGATGCTTTTATACCCCAGCCACTCTGACGTCGGGGAAGAGGCGATATCAGCTGACGCCGGACCCAGACTTTGGAATCCGGCCGACCGAGGGGCTGCCTGAGGCAGGACAACCCATATGTCAGGACTGCAGTTGCATATCTATCGGACATCTACATTTATGGTTGGTACAAAACTGTACTTTTCCCATCCAGTGTTGGGGAATGTTTATGTCTGCCTCTGTCTGTAAAAGACATGTGAACCAGCATGAGGATGACTTTACGATTTTCCATCCAATGGTTAAGGTTACATTTGAGTAGAGTTAAGGATGGACTCTGCTTCATATGGATGTGGATCCTATTCCAGAGCATGGGGATCCTTTGAGGTACAAATCTGTCTCTCCGGCATGTTCTGTTTATGTAGCAGTGTCCAGTTCACAGTCAGACCCACCCCCACAAATAGATACAGACCAGAGGTGTGTTTTTGATTTCATCCACAGGTGAGGTGTGCCAAAAACGCACCTTTCTGCCTAACCAGGAGGCAGGTAACTCAGGAAGTTTTGTTGCAAGGCACAGCAGCTCTGGGACCTGGAATGTAGGTGCCTTCTTTCTTCCAAGGACAGCTGTGTGTCTTTATACTTTTTTTTCTTTGGATACCCTTAAACCCCTAGGTGTTAGTAAAGTTAAAGGAGGAGAGGTCAGCACTAGTTCTACTTGTCTGTCTTTAGCTGAGGCAACACTGATTCTCCCTCCTGCTAAGTCTGGCAGGAAGAACCAGCACTTTTGCCCCAGTGTGTGGACCCCTTCCTTCAAAAGAAAGGATCATTGCTATACCCCAGCCTCAGAACTCTAAGGCTGACAGCAGTGATGATTTAATTCAGGCATATGTTTTCAGTGGACTTGCTGCATATGATGATGGAGACTAGGAAACTAAATATGAGGAAGCCATACCTAGCAAAATGGAAGGGATTCTTCCCCGGGGTCTCGGTAGACCCCAAGACCCTTATTCAGCTGAAGTGCATCTCGTTCTGAGCTACCTTCCAGACCTTTACAGATTAGTACTATCTTGCATCTCTTTGAAGATGCAGGTTTCTGCTGTCTCAGTCTGGGTTGCCTTTAGAGCCTCCTTTACATTGTCTGTTGCCAGTTGAGCTGCTCCTAAAAGGAGCATTCCATTTCAGACCACCTAAAAGGAAATTTGCTCTACCATGGGACCACACCTGTAAGAAATTAACCCTTGCACCCTATGAAACATCTGATTCAGCTCCCCTAAAATACCTGTCCCGGAACACACTGTTCTGTAACATCTGCTTGAAGAATTTCTAAGCTGTAAATCTAAATAAGTAAGGAATAATTTTCGATCTTACACAAGGACAGTGTCACTCCATACCAGCCTGTCCTTCTTGCACATTGTGATGGTAGAGCTTTCCATGAATCGGGCAGTTCACTTCCCTGTGATTTTTGTTTTTTTGTAACAAACATACAAATCAATAGGCAGAGAAGTTTGCGTTTCTTGGACATGCATAGGCAGCACAACCCATGTGCCAGGCAATGTAAAGGAGCATTCCACTAAAGCCCATGTGCCAGGTTGTGTAAGGAGCATTCCATTAGAGCCATGGTTTTTTAAAGGAGCATACCATTATAACCACAACCCATATGGCTGTGTAAATGCGCATGTCACAAGAGCCATGGCCCGTGTGTCAGGCTGTGTAAAGGAGCATTCCTTTAGAGCCATGGCCCATGAGTCAGGCTGTGTAAAGCCACAAGCTACTAGAGCCACAGCAGCTATCACAAGATTCCTTACAGGGGAGGTAGCTGAATGGTCTCTGTTAACACATTTTATACGCTTTAAAATTGGGTTTCAACATCCATGGTCAGGGCAGCCTTTGCACAGCTATTCTCCAAGTCTGCACTCTTTTGAAGGCCATTCGGGACGAGAAAAAAATGGGTCCTTATCATCTGCAAGTCTTCCTAGAATTATTTACTAATGTAGAGAACATTGCAAAGAACATAGTACACTTTTGTAAGGGGTGTACCATAATTGCAGCTGTTCTAGTTTATTCACTATTGTAGTCCCTGTTCTCTATCACAGTCCCCTGTGATATTTTGTTTGGATATCCTGGGGTTGGCGTGGGTATCTCCTTCAACTCATTTCTCCCACTTTCCTTTGCATTTTCCCCCCATGCTCCATCCTTCCTCTGATGCTACCTAGAACCCAGAGAGACAGAGTGGGGCCTCCAGGGTGAATAATTGTTCTTGGGATAACCCCACGTGTTCTCTGGGAATTAAAACAAGTTCCTTGACCTACCAGGAAAAGGAAGATCAAAAGATGTGTTGACTTATGCCCCTCTCATACCACTAGCATCCCGATGTCTGAGAGAAAAGGAGTCAGCTAAAGCAAAGAGGAAGAAGTCAGGCTGGTCATAGGGATCCTACAGGCAGTAATCTCAGAAATGATGACTGCAACAGTGAATATACTGAAACATCTTCCGTTATGGTAAGTTCCTAACGCAACTGAACTACTGCTTCTTTCATACCCACCTGGAACATAGCAAGTACTTACACATCCTCAATATAAAACCTAATGGCATTGTGCTAATGACGATTATCAAACCATTAATTAGCGCACATACATCATGATGAATAGTTACACTGAATGGTTTCTTGATCTCTTAACTTCAAATGCACTGCAGCATAGCTTTAATATTCTGGACCTGATCCGGGCAAATCTAGACTCAGACTGTAGCAAACCTCATTATTTCCCCATCCTTTGTTAAATTTGAACACAAATCAGTCATCTTCACTTTCAATTTGAGCCCAAGTCCATCATCTTCACTTTCACAGCCAGCTCTCCCCAAACACCAGATTAGTCAACTCTTGGGAACTTCTCCAAAGTTAACTGGAAAAGACTGCATTTTGAACAGTGTAAACCATTGCTGTGCCCTAAGTAAGATAATTCCAAACAATCTTAGAGACCATTACCTTGTTACATCTTATTGGTCATTCAAAACTTTCACGAAACAACATACAATTGTTTCAGGAAAAACCTTTCTACAACCCGAACAAGAAAACATTATTAACATTCTCATATCTAAATCTAGAGATTGGACCCCAGTATATTCCATTTCCAACCCTAATGATGCCCTGTTCTTCACTCACACACATGCTCAAGTTCAAAATAGACGGTCTCCCATATCTCATAAGAAGGCTCAAAGGATAATTTTGCCTAACTCCAAAAGCAGAAAGATTCAATTTAAATCATGGAAGCAAAACCCCAGCAATCTGCCCATGCACCAGAATTATCTAATGCTTAGAAAGCAAGTCAAAATTATAGCCAGTTCAGTCAAGGCCACGTATCTCAGAAATCATCCGGAAGCTTTTGCCTCCTCCACTAAATCCTTCTGGAATGCTATTAAAAAAACTAACATGACTAATCACTGACTCAAATCAGTCCATACCACTTCTGATAAAGACAACAAAACTTTCACAGAAAATTATAGAGTCTCAACTGCTCAAAAAGTCTGCCACAATGTACCTTTCTGAGGGTGTGTACACAGCTTGAAGAAAGATTGTTGTACTAAATGGCAGTCTCCCAAGCTATTAGAGCTAGTCTGCAGATGCAATAGGTAAGACTTGGTGCCCCCACTTGTTTATTTATCACATAACTGTGGTGTTGTCTGTGTAGATTGAAGAGCCACAGGATTCTAGAGATAATGTAAGGAGTGAAGGGCTAAAATAAGAGCCTTCATCATCATTGTTTATGTGGTCCTTTCTTTCCCATGGTAACTCACACCCTGTTTAACCTGATGTCCCTGGAACAAGCACTCCTGGTAAAAAAAAGGAACAAGAAAGGGCAGTCTTGGGTTGAGTGAAATCTGGTTGATCCACCATAGAAATCCTTTCTTGATAAAGGGCAGGAGAAGAATTCAAAAGACTAATGGATGACAATGCTGAGTCCAAGCAGACTTCAGATACCACTCAGTCTTCCTCATGGGGAGTCTGGCATAAGGTATCCTAGGAATGGTTTATGCCATGTGTCCTAAGGCTCTGAGAATCTCTCGTGCAAATGTCACATTCAAGGGAAGAATGTTCTGAGAATTATCTGTGAGGAAAAGAGCCCTGCCAGCTGAATGAAAAGCTGTCATTGACAGCGTGCTTAATCTGCAGTCTAGAAAACTCCAGTCCTGGGATGGAATTAAGTCACTTCTTTAGGTTCAGTGTGACCCCTCAGTTGTTCAGAAGATCCATAACCAATTTCAAGTGAGTAGAAGAATCTCTAGGGTAGGAAACTGAATGAGGAGATGGTCCAGGTAAGGAAAAATGTTAATACCTCAAATTGTGCAGAAGTCTGTGACAGAAGCTAGACATTTGATGAATATCCTTGGGACAGTAAGAAGACTGAATGTTAAAACAGATAACTGAAAGTGATATGAAAAGACACGGAACCTTAAAAACTTACATAATTGCTGATGAATAGGAGTATGAAGGTAGGTGTCCTTTGAATACAGTGCCACCAAAAAAAACCTGAGGAAGAATCATTGGAAGCACAAGTTGAAGGGTCTTCACCTTGAAACTTGGAACTTTGAGAAGGGTATATCTAAAATAGGTTTCAAAGTGCCCTCCTTTCTGGGAACCAGAAACATTCTTGAGTAGAACTTGTCTCTAGATGAGGAGACATGAATTCTGTTGTCCCCTAATTAAAGAGGTTTTGAAGCAGGAGAATAAGATGAATTTGGTCTTGGTAGCTGAGGAGACCCTGAAGGATGAGAAAAGCATTCCAAGGCATTTTGTAACTTATCTGAATGATGGATATAGAACTCATTTGTCTGATGTTTTGAATTGCCCGATTGGAAGATGTAGGGATAGCTTCTGAGATAAATTAATTTGATAAAAGGCTGAGGTGGGCTGGGTTGGAAAGAGGCAGCAGATAGTCACAAGGAAGCTGATTTGTCCAGAGAGGCAGGTTTTGAACCCCTAGAATCCTGTTGAGACATGTACTGAAAGCTTCTTTTATTGTGTCTTTTACCTTTTTGAGATTATTTTTTTTCCTTGCAAAGAAAGGGACTAGCCTTGAATGGGTAATTCCTATGAAATTTAGGAACAAGAGAAAGAAGATTTTGTTTAATTTTCTGTATAATTTTAATCTTCTCCTGCAAGGTTTTGAAAAGCTCTGCAACTGCAGAACCAATGAGATGCTACCTGTCCAAAGGAGAGTCAAACAGCTTAGCTTTGACATCCTTGGGCAAAGGCTGAAGTCTAAACCAGGAAGACTTGCAAAGAAACAAAACCATAGCAGCTGGTGTGGAAGGGACATCTGCAGCATCATAGCTCATTTAGAAGAATGCTGAACAACTTGAGAAGCAGAGTTTAATAAGCGGTGATACAGAAGATTTAGCTTCCGGGTCTTCAAAATGTGGTAGCACCTTCCCAAAGTTATTCAGAATAAACAAAAGAAAATCTATTCATATAATAATGTTAACTGGTAGAGAAAAATGCTAGAATGGTAGAAGTATAAACTTTTTTGCCATATCAATAGTCCTGCTTTCTTTATCAGTGGGTAAAACATTAAATAAAGGTAGCTTAGAAGGCTTTTCAGTGGAAAGAGTAACAACATATGGATCAGAAGTAGGGTTTTTATGCAAGAACATTTTCGAGTAAAAAGTATTAGTTTTCTTAAGGGCAGATGGCTGAAGCAGTGGAAAAAATATTAAACAAAGCTTCTAAATTAGGAAGGATAGCCAAGGAATTAGGTATTTCCATTTCCTCGTTTGAATATCAGACAACTGTGAACCTTCTCAATGAAAATGAAGCATCTTCTTAACAATATTGTCTCCAAAACAGCACCCCCAAACGGGAATCGGGGGATGGTGTTTTCATCATCTGAAACATCAGTCACAGGAGAATGAATTTGAAAATAACAAGCTGAGGAGTCATTTATTTCATAGTCCAGTTTCTCCTCTTCCTCTGTTTTCTCCCTTTGCCTTTTTGAGAGAAGATGAATGAAGCAGAGAAACAACAGAAGCAGGGAAGAATGAGGGCAACTTCAAAGACATAATAGCCTTGAAAAGGCTCTTGGTAAAATCCTGCCATTCCCTCTGAGGATCTCTGGAAGACTGAGAAGAAACAGCATGTTTAGTCTTGTGCAGGATGAGCAGGATGGCTGTGCCGTATCAGTGTCCAGCATGGTTGCACTAGAGGGAGCAGCATCAGCAGCTGGACTTTCCAGGGTCTTGTCAAGAAGCACAATGGATATGCCCAGATCTGAGTCAACAGCAGAAGTCTGTATCCTAAGTTTCGTAAACAACTTCTTCACCTTTGAAAGAACATTGGTCTAGGAGTACTCTGACACCATTTTACCATGGGGAAGAGCTAGAAGTTTTAGATTCTCCACGTAAATCTTCAGTGAGGACAGATGACCATATAAAATCTTAGACACAAATGCCTGACGTATAGAACAGTCCAGTAGTCATGTTCTGTGTCTAAACAAAACAGACACTTAGTATGCAATCTCTGTGAGAAATCTACTTCCCGCAATCACATTTCTCTCTCTTCTATGACATGTGCAAAACTTTAAAGCAAAAGTAAAATGGAGAAGAGGAGAGTCTCTGACAGGAATACTTGTCTGTCCAATGCCTGAAGAAGAGGCACGAATCATACAGATGACAGACAGCTATAGTTCAGTACTCAGCTGGTGCAAGAAAATTATGAGTTAAGTTCCATTGTATACCCCTCTGACTTCATTGGAATGAGGCCATATGTTGGATGTATGTCATGAGGGGAGGGTGCCCAGTTATGCTGACCGGATGTGCAGCTATCCTTTGTAGGGTATACATTAGTTAATCACTTCATAGATTACTAGTCTACGACCTGGGGGGGGGCTTTCTAAGCCTAGCCAAGTTTTTCCAAAAAAGGTACCTCTGTCCAAGAGGGACATGGGTACAAGGCCTGTTGTAAATTCCCAATTCTCTATCCAGTAGTCTAGGTTGCCCTTAAACTTGGTAATAGATGATCTCAGCTTCACATGGATGGGAAGCTTGTTTCATAGGAGGGGCAGCCTCTGGGACACATATCTGTCTCTCCAGCATGTTCTTTTTAAGTCACAAAGTTCAGTTCCTTAGACCTTGTATTTCTGGTACTCTTTGATTTACGAGCATGTAGGAGATTCATAAGTGTGGGGCTTGTGGATGCCTTGTAAACCAAGCATAGATCGCTTTTCAGCAATCTGGAGGAGACTGAGTAGAGGGAAAGGGCTTTAAGGTGTTCTGCATTAGACAGGTTTGCTATGTCTTACAATCTTTTTGTAGGGAACCTCTGAGTTTGCTCTGGTTGCTTCATATGCCTCATTGGGTACATACCAAAGGAAGCATTATACTCTGATTAGTCTGATAAGGGCTTAGTAAAGTGGCATAATGACCTCTTTGGACCGAGATGCTATGCCCTTATTTATAAGTTTCACACCATTAAAGGATTTCCTCACCACTGTGGCCACATGGTGGTCGAAGGTAAGGCTTCTGTCTGTGTGTCAA
This sequence comes from Protopterus annectens, assembly GCF_019279795.1. Taxonomy (NCBI): domain Eukaryota; kingdom Metazoa; phylum Chordata; order Ceratodontiformes; family Protopteridae; genus Protopterus; species Protopterus annectens. The sequence goes on along the minus strand of NC_056750.1, from coordinate 784,611,278 downwards.
CATGGTAATTAGCAGGGATGGTTGGCTTCTGAAAGGGTACTGTGACGCCCCTGCACTGGCCCAATAATCAAGGAGCCTCAATCCTCACCACTAACACCAGTGAGGAACATGCAGATTGGTAGGATAAGTACACACACAGTAAAGTACAGTTTCCCTTAAGAGCACACCGAGATCACAGTCAGTCTTTGGCTGAATTCTCCTTCTCTCTCCATATCCTCAATAAGAATCCCCACTGGCACAGCTATAGGGTTAAGATCTCAGCCGAGTGGTCAAGCCAAAACCTCCAGCACCCTGTCCAACTAGTGCTTCATGTCCCTGCCCAAGTAGCTGACACACACACTTTAAGATTTGATTTATATACAAGCACACAGACACTCCTGGGAAAGCCTGGCACAGGTTCACTAGCTTTGCCCCCTTCGGCCCTGACTATGCGGTAGTACCAGCTGCCAGCAACCACTTTTATTTATCAGCTACTATAAGGCCCTTCCCAAAGGGTGACCGATTCTACTGTGTAATGTTACTGTTATCCAAATGGTAATTGTGACTAGAACTTTTAAGGCTATTTAGGATTGGCCTGTACAGTATCACCAAATACATATGCAAGTACTCTAAGAGCTTAAATATCTCTAACAGACCAGCCACAATTAAAATGTTTAAATATATTTAATAATAAAAAGCACAAGACAATACTCTAACTCAACACAGTGATGACAGAGTTCAAAATCACAGGAAATATTTTAAAACAACATTGCAGGACAGTCTCACATAAATACAGAAAATGTCTAGACTAATCTTACTGTTTTCCTATCTATCTCTAAGAGAAATACTATGATCCAAGTCTAGTGCTGGTAAGAGGATGTTGTGAGATCCAAAACAAGATACAAAATGCACAGACTTTCTCTCTGAGATGATTCTTAAGTTACTATCAAACATTTCTACTGGGTCATCTTGGATTACATCATTCTTGTCATCTCTGCCTTAGTTTCCAGGCCAACAGGAACTTGAAATTTAATATGTGTCTGTGAAAATACTTATCTTCCAGATGTACAGCTGCTAAGGAGACATAGAGAAATACAAAAACACTTTACATGTGAAACCTAATAATTTCCTCTGTCTCGAGACAATAGAAAGAAACCCCTAGTACTAGACATCCTGACTCTTAGCTGAGATAAACTAACTTTATAGCACATCGTAAAACTGTTTACTTATTTTCTTAGAGTTTGCAAGTTAACTCTGTATATTCCAGCCTTTACCATCAACACATACATTTGCATAGGCATGTAGTTTATGCACATTTCTGCTCTTTTCCAGCAGGGTGCACTGTGGTTACATTCTTGATGCTCAGTACGGAACATACAGTTGTCTTACATTTGTAAAGCAAGCATACAAATCATATTACTGTTCACAAATGACATATAATTCTAGCTAGCTGGGCTGGCAGCCTTCACAGGTACAATTATGGATTTCTTAGCATTGTATTTAAGACCATGGCTTTGGCACCAGTTTTAGTCCAAGATAGACCCTCTTGAAGAATGCTAGTGTCTGCAGGACAGTTGATGATGACCCACAGCTTGCAAACATCTGCAAACTTAGTCAGCCATAAACCTTCAACATTTGCTTTCATTTTAGTGGAATAGATGCCAAAAAGGAGCGGGCCCAGTACAGAGCCCTTGGGGACTCTGCTAGTGACTGGCATCTTGATGCAGGTGGCCTCACCTATTTTGACCTATCAGCGAGCCAGTTTGCTATCCAGTGGGTGATAAAAGGGTTTATACCTAAATTAGTGAGCTTGTTTGTATTTGTAATCCCTGAGTGGGGTATTGTATCAAAAGCCAAGGCCAGGTCATGCTAAACTGTGTGCACAGTCTTACCTTTATCCAGTGCTTTGGTGACCTTCTCAAGAAAGTCCACCAGATTTAATAGGCATGACCTTCCTTTAACAAAGCCAAGCTGTGATGGGTCCAGCATTTGTAGTTTACCTATGTCCTCATTTATCATGTTTATTTTATTTATTTATTTATTTTACATTTGTTAACTGGGCTAGTCTAGCTGGATACATGTCCATTTTCAGTAGAGGCCCGGGGAGAAAAGCTCCAAGAAATAAATAATAATAATAGTAATCAATATGACAGATCAATATATGAAAGACTATACTTTCAAGTATATAAGTAAAAGATTTTTTTTTACACATTAGAATACTTGTAGTGATTAATAACATAAGCATTAACTCTATAGAGGGTAATGTATAAAATAAGGTACAATATACATATATACATAGGATTTATGAGCAATAACATAGTAAATTGAAGCATTAAGGGAAGATTGTGAAGGAGGTGGGGTGAAAATTAGTAAAAAGGAGAAAGTTAGTCGGGGTTAGTACAGGAGCATAGCCAGTGTTTGTTGAGAAATAGTTTTAGATTCCTTTTGAAAAGTGAGAGACAAGTCTGAGAGGTGAGTTCAGAGCTTAGTTGGTTCCATAGTTTACCAACAGAGTTACAGAACAAGGAGTCACCTGCTGAGTTGTTAGATTTGGTTGTATTGATCAGCAGTTTATTTGAGGAGTGTAGAGTCTTAAGATTATTATAAGGGGTAATGAGGCTGGACAGTATTGAGGTGTTGCTGGGTTGATACAGGGTCTTGTGGGTTATAGTAAGTTGTTGAAATTGGAGCTGGTTAAGACATTCAATCCAGTCTAGTTGTTTTAGATTCAAGCAGTGATGGGTTCTGAAAGGAGAGTTTGTAGCAAATCTAGCAATATTATTGTAGGATGTTGCAAGTTTGTTGAGGTTGTTTTTGGAGAGATTGGTGTATATGGGAGAAGCATAGAGTAGAGTGGAGATTAAGTGAGTTCTAGCAATAGTGGTCTTGGCTACTGGGGTAAGAAATGGTTTGATTCTGTAAAGGGATCCTAGTTTTTTGTTAACTAATTTTATTGTGGTGTTTATGTGAGTATCAAAGTTGAGGTTGTTGTCAATTGTTATACGTAGGAGTTTAGTGGTTGGGTCAGGAGAAATAAAGAGTACCATTATTGGATGTAAGAGTGAAATGTAAGGGGGTGGACTTTCGGGTAGGTGTGAAAAGTAACAGTTTAGTTTTTTGGGGGTTTAAGAGGAGGCAGCGGTGTGAGAACCACTGTTCAACAGTATTGCAAGCTTTTTGGGTAAGAGACTGAAGTTCAGATTGAGTAGTGGCGGAACAGATAATAGTAGAGTCATCTGCATATTGAATGCAGTTGGTGTCTGGAATAGCTGTTTGAAGGTCATTAATATAAATGGAAACTAGGAGTGGGCCTAATATGGAGCCTTGTGGGATGCCGAGGGGGATAGGAAGGTGATTAGATAGGTTATTTTGCCAGAGTACAGCCTGCTGTCAGTATTTTAGGTAGGATGTGAACCAATTCATAGATAGCGGATCAAGTGAGAGGGATTTAAGTATGTGTAGAAGGAGTTGGTGGTTGACCATGTCAAAAGCCTTAGATAAATCAATGAAGACTGCAGAGGAAAGAATATTTTTGTTGCGTTTTTCATTAATACAGTTTGTGAAGGATAGCAGGGCTGTGGTGGTGCTATGATAAGGTCTGAATCCATGCTGACAGTTATCAAGTAGGTTATTATGGAGTAGGTGGTTAAGTAGTTGCTTATGGATGCATTTTTCCATTATCTTTGCTAGAGGGGATAGTAAAGCTATGGGGCGAAAGTTAGAGAAGTCATTTGAATTTCCTCCTTTATGCAGTGGGATGATATGAGAAATTTTCCAGATAGATGGGATAGTTCCTTCACTTATAGTTCTATTTATCAGAATGGAAATGGGATAGGCAATGGCTTTAGCACCTATTTGCAGGACGTCTGCTGGGAGTTTGTCAGCTGAGGGGGTAGTTGGTTTTAATTTTTGGAGAAGGGAGCAGATAGAGGAAGTAGACACAGGTTGTAAATGAAATGGTGGGGGTGGATTTGTAGTAGAAGTAGTCAGATTAGAGGTGTCAGGAGATAGATGGGTTAGCAAGAGTTTGTATAGCGTCAGTGAAGAAAGAATTAAAGGCATTAGCTGTTTGCGTGGGATTTTCTGGGTTGGATCCTTGTGGGTTGAGTGTGATAGATTGGCCTGGGTAAAGAAGTTTGTTGATGCTAGTCCAAAATTTATGTGGTTCTTTGTGGGAGGATTGCTGTAATTGTAGGTAAAAGTTCTTTTTGTCTAGCAGGATGGCTTTTTTGGTACAATTTCTATGTTGCCTAAAGGTTTGGTGATCTGTAGGATTCTTGGTAGCACGCCATTTTGCCCAGGATTTGTTTCTGAGAAGGATTTTTTCCCTAGTATTTTTAGAGAGCCAGGGGGCTGGTTTAGCTTTATTTCTAACAGACCGTGTTGGGGCATGGTGGTCTAGGATGGTTAAGAATGTGGAATTGAAGTATTCTACTGCTTCATTTAGGGGGAGATATTTTAAAGGTGACCAATTACATAGTTTGAGTTCTGATTGGAAAAGTTCTGGGTTAAAGTACTTTTTGGTGCGTATTGTTCTGAAAGTGTTAAGGAAAGTTAGGTTGGTTTTATGTTTAATAATATAAGTAAGTGAATGGTCACTTAGGTCATCAGGAAGGGTTCCTGCTGTATAAGTTTGATGAGGACTATTAGTAAGAATCCAGTCTAAGGTACTTTCTTTGTTATTGAGTTTATTTGTTCTGGTAGGGGAGTTAATAGTTTGTGAGAAGCCATAAAGGTTAATATGGGTGGTGGGGTTTGTATTACTACAGGAATTCCAATCGATATTAAAGTCACCTAGGACTATGGTTTCTTGTGGGAGATTTATAGCAAGCCAGTTAAGGATATACTCGAGTATACTAATGTTATTTCCTGGGGGAATATATATACAAATTATATTTATGGCTTTGTGTGTATTTACTTGAAGTTTAGAGATACTTATTTCAGCATTATTGTCGAAAGGTGGACGTGAAGGTAAGTGGTAGTAGAGAGCAAAGGTAAGAGAGAGTAGCAGGGAGACAGGGCAGGAAGCCAGTTCACCAGCAAGTGATAGAGCGTTGGCTTATTTAGATACCAGGAAAGGGTGTAAGATTTAGGTGCTATCCTGGTTTAGAATGGTATCTAGTGGATAGAAAGAGTTACCAACAGAGGCAGGTGGGCAGAGAGAAATGTATCAAGGTTTGGGAAGACTCCTAGGGGATAGTAGCAGGAGGAGGCACAAGAGTGATAAAAGCTTCTAATCGCTAGGGGATAGAGAGGGAGGAATAGATGCTAGGTATCCTGGCTGAGTTAGCATATAGTACATACTCTAGATTTGTACAAGTGTTTAAAAATTACCACTTTATTTGATAACACATACTTTCTTGCCTCCTTGTAAACAGGGTTCAATAAGCAGGATGGCAAGTCTTTAATGTATAGAGGAGTAGTAAGGATTTGGTTTGCAGGGAGTCCTTTCACCAGGTAGGTATGTTCAGAAGATGTTAGTGTAGGTTATAGGTTTCAAACCTAGGAACAAAGGGGACAAGAAAAAAGATAGTGAAGGGGTGGGAAATACATTTAAATAATAGGGTAATACACACAGTGCATGCAGTTCAAAATAGGCAACAGGTATTTAAAAATACAGTCAGGGTAATACTCAGAGCAGCTTGAGTTCATACAGACAGTTGAAAAACAAACATTTCAAAGTATGCAGATACAAAGCAAGGCATGGCAGCTTCTATTTAAACAAGCATTTAAAAAGCATTCATGGCAATAATAGCAGGCATAATGCAGGTGTCCTTGCACTTATTCAAACTAACAATGGTACATAGTACTCATACAAGTAGAGAAAAGTCTGAGCAATGTGCAACAGTTGAGTTAGGTAAAATACTTAAGTAATGCTACAGTATGGAGCTGGGTTAAGAGTGGTATAATTAAAAAAGAGAAACTAGTGAGAGAGTAGCTATAACGCAATATCATGTTCATGATTCTTTCCATGGCCTGACATATGAGACTGGTAAGACTTATGGCTGTAGTAGTTACCTGGATCAGTGGTTTGACCTCCTTTGTGGAGGGGAATGACCGTAGCTATCTTCCATTCATTGGGCACAAAACCTGACTGAAATCACCAGCTGAAAAGTGATTAAAGTGGACTAGAGAGGTCATGCTTCATGCTATTATTTAAACATCCCAGTATGTTATCGGGGTTCATCGATGCAGTATTTTTGGCCTTGGAAAATTCTTTTTGGACTATCGGGGAAGAGTGGGGGGGGATGTGAGCTGAACCTGTCAGCCAAAAGGTTGACAATGGCCTGTGGTTCAGTTTGGGTGTTGCCATTTACAGTAAGTTCTGTGCATTTTTGTTTATTTCCCCTGAGGTTATGGACATAGCTGTAGAAAGCTTTGGGGTTGTTTTTTGCCTGAGAAACTATTTCTTCAAATTTAGCCATTGAAAGTATTAATTAACCCTCTTAGTTGCCAGTTTAGATTGTGCAGGTGGCTTTTATTATGTATGGCTCTGTTCCTCCTATGCTTGGCCAAGATTTTTATCTTTTGTTGTATAACCTATTATTATTGTGATTCCACCAGGGTGGCTTGCCTTTTGAGTTTTTCTTACTCTTTCTATGAGTGGCCACAGCTCACTCTATACAGCTATCAGTATGGCTGTACGGAGAGTTTGTAAATAGCTTAGCATATGCTATGGTGTTTACTGGGTTTGGAGTGCTTGGAATGTAGCCAGTGTGTTGTTTAATAGAGAGAGGTTAGCCTTGGAATAGTTCCTAAAGGTTTTTGGTTTTCCTGGATCTCCAGATTTAATTTTTATTTCAAGTAATACTGCCTTATGGTCAGGTCTTACGCATGAAGACGTTACATTGGGATTGGAACATCACCCCCCCATGTTTGTGAGTACAAGGCCAAGGATGTTTATACCTCTGGTAGGAGAATGGACCAACTGTTTCAGGATGTTGGTATTAACAAAGTTTAGGGATTGCCTGCCTTGCGCATTAAAAGTGGTGCAGGAGTCCCAATCTATAGAAGTATAGTTGAGATCCCCCATGAATATTGTAATGGGCTGAATGGTGAAAGACTGTAGTACACTGAGATATGTATTATGGGTTTCCTGAGACATGGAGGGGGACCTGTAGGGTGCAAGGCTATGGTATGACACCTAGTTTATGGTCAGTTGCACATGTATGAGTTCCAGTGGGTCATACACTGTAACTAGTCTGGAGGTGAGGCCGTTTTTAATATAGACTGAAACTCCTCCATCTTAAGTTCCCTCCTGTGCAGTAGATGGTCTAACGGTGTGAAAGGCATTATAACCTGACGTGGCTAAGATACTCTGAGTGACTTTAAACCATGTCTCCATTACTAGACAGATGCCTTCTTCTCCCTGGAGAGTATATAGACTCGCAGGGAGCAAAGTTTCTCGTTAAGACTTCCAGCACTGAGCAATACCACCTTCTGATATTCCTTCATAGGGTCTGTTAAGTCAGTAGGTTTATCAATTTGGCATAGCCTAAAAAAGGCACTATGTGGTTGAAGAAGGTCTTTGCCAATATCAAAAAGCCAATACGGGACAAGTGCAGATTACCCCTGGCAAAGCAGCATGGTCTCTCAACCATGTCCTCACAGGTCATTAAATATTGTACCCCCTGGATAGATATCAGAAGCTAAGCCAATTGTTAAAGTCAATCATTTTTTGTTGGTAACGTAGCATCATCTTTGGAGAAGGTAATATGCTGCTCGGTTGTAGGCTCATGCTTGCACGAGATGTGTAATCAGTGAGCTCAATCGTGTATTGCTTCATATAGTCAAGGGAGGTATGTCTTAGGTCGTTAACATCCACATGGTCTATGACAGAGTCATACTGCTGGTACCTGTTTTTCAGTGATCTGAGTGCCTGTGTGACTTGACAGAAAGGCAGCTAACCCTGACACTGTACTTACTCAGTCTGGTGAAGGGGACATTGCTGTACTTCACTATAGAATCACCAATGACCAGGAAATTTGGCTGTGCACTGGTTTGCCTTAAGGGCTTAGCAGTAGAGTGTTATGTGTAGCTATGGTCATTGCTTTAATAGGTTCATAGGTTCATAGGTTTATACTAGGCTATCTGCCCTAAGGCATTTATAAGCCCAGCCCAAAGTTTTGTGGCTTACGCCACCCATTATTTTAAAAAGTACTGTGCCCATTAATTTGTTGTGCCTCTGTCCAGCAGTGACACAGAGATGATTCCCGGGGTAAACCTATGATCTCCCATCCACCGGTCAAGATTTCTCTTGAACAGAGCCAGCGAGGTGCTCTGCCTGACATGGACTGGGATTTTATTCCACAGCATAGGGAGTCTCTGGGTGACAAATCTATCCCTCCAGCATGTCCTATTTATATCCGTGCTAAGGTTTAAGTCGCTTGCTCTAGTGGATCTGGTAGATTTGGATTTTTTGAGGTGGAGCATGTCCATTAATTCCGGGTTGGACATGGCCTTGTATGTCAGGCACAGGTCACCTCTGAGCAGGTGGTATGCGACTGAATAGAGCTGGAGTTTCTTCAGTCTGGCAGCATATGACAGATTTTGGAGTCCCTTTATCCTTTTGGTGAGGAACTTTTGGGGTCTCTCCAATTGCTGCAGGTGTCGGGTGAGATACATCCCGAATGGGGCATTGTACTCGATCATTGGTCTGATAAGTGAAGAGTACAGGGGAACAATGACCTCACTTGATCTGGATGTGAATCCCTTCATGATCAGGTGGGCAATGTAGAAGGTCTTTCTAAACACTTTAGCAATGTGAGTGTCAAAAGAAAGGCCACTGTCAACCTGGATCCCCAGGTCCCTGATAACCTCTTCTGTGCTTAATGGATTGCCACCTATATGGTAGCTTGGGGTTACCTTGTTTTTCCCGAAGGGTATGACTATACATTTTTTGGCATTTAACTTCAGGCCATGGCTGTGGCACCAGTTATCAGTTTCCGTGAGACCCCCCTGAAGGATATCTGTGTCCGATGTACTTTCCACTATGGCACCCAGTTTGCAGTCATCTGCAAACTTTGTCAGCCATAATCCTCCTATGTTTGCCTGTACTTCTGAGAAGTAGATGCCGAACAACAGGGGGCCAAGGACTGAGCCCTGTGGGACACCACTTGTGACCGGCTTGGAGTCTGACATGGCGCCAGCAACTCTAACCCTGTGGGTTCTGTCCTTTAGCCAGTTTGCAGCCCATCTTGTGACATATGGGTTTACATTTAAGCTGGTAAGTTTCTCTATAATACCTGAGTGGGGTATTGTGTCGAAAGCTTTTGCAAGGTCAAGGTAGGCTGTATGAACTGCCTTTCCCTCATCAATGGCCTTGGTGACTGTTTCGAAGAAGTTGACCAAGTTCAAAAGGCATGATCTGCCCTTGACAAAGCCAAACTGGGTCGGGTCCAGTGTCTGCAGGTCCCCTATGTCTTTGTTTATGAGTTCCATTATGATCTTCTCCATAGCTTTGCAGACCAGGCTTGTTAAGCTTATGGGGCGGTAATTTCCAGGGTCCGTAGAGGTACCGCCTTTGTGGAGTGGGACCACAGTTGCCGTACGCCACTCCTTGGGCACGTATCCTGTGGTAAGGCTAAGATTAAACAGCTGCCTTATATGCGGGTTTAGTTCCTCGTTGAGTTCGTGTAGCACACAGCCGGGGACACCATCCGGTCCCATTGATGCTGTGTTTTTAGCTTTAGAGAGAGCAGCTTTCACCTGCGCATTAGAGATGTCTGGGAGGCTACACTCCGCTGGGATAGTTATCTCTCTTTTGGGGGGAGAGGGGGGTGAAGTTTGCACTGAACCTGTCTGCCAGTATCTTGGCAATGTCTGTGGGTTCAGTGATTTTTGTATCATTTTGGACTAATTCTGAGCATATCTGGGAGTTTCCACCCAGGTTTCTAACATAGCTGAAGAAGGCCTTATGATTGTCTTTTGAATCTATTGCACTTTTTCTCTCAAATTTGGCCTTGGATGATTTTATGAGTGCTCGTATTTTTTTACTAATAATGATCAAGGGTGACTTCTCTTTTATGGATTTTGCTCTATCATGTAACAGCTTTCTCCTCTTATTGTAAAGTTTGTTTATGGCTGGGGTCCACCAGACTGGACGCTTGCCCTTGGTGGAAAGAGACTTGGTTTTATTAGGGATTGCCTGATCCATGCAGTCCTGGAGGTGTTCAGAGAAGGCATTTGTAAGGGCTTCCGCAGCTTGGGTTGTGGTTTCCACTGGCTCGGGGCCTTGAAGGATACCACACCAGTCTTGAGTAGTGTGAAATTTGCTTTAGAGAAGTTCTTCACTGTGGTCTTTTTGTTTGGGGTGGGGGCGGATGTGGATTTCCAGTGAGATAAGTGTGTGATCTGCTCTCACCACTGAGCGATATACTTCCGTGTGGAGCATTTTGTCCCCATGTTTGTGATGATGAGATCTAGTATATTTTCCCTCTTGTGGGAACGGTGACTAGTTGTTCCATGGCATTTGAATTTATGAACTCCAGGAACCTTTGGGCTGGAAAGTTGGGGCTTGAGTAATGTTCCCAGTCTATATTCGGGTAGTTGAAGTCACCCAATATAATGGTGTTTGGAGATACATTTATACCCTCCAGTGTCTTCAGGAAGGCTGTGTGGGGTTCCTGAGTTTGAGAGGGTGGCCTGTAGCATGCTACAAATTGTAGAGCAGTTTTGCCTATGGTTAATTGCACCTGGATGGTTTCCGATGCTTCGTGTTGCCACCAACCTGGAGGTGTGGGTATCCTTGATGAATATGGATACACCCCTCCTTTTGTGGTGTGGTCCGGGTTTTGTGGGCGGAACGCATGATATGAGGTAAAACCTGATAGTGCCGGGGTGCTCTCAGGAGCCTTGAACCAGGTTTCAGTCACAGCACAGACATCGATGTTCTCCATACTGAGAAGGGCCTCGAGAGCGTGCATTTTGAGATTTAGACTTCTGGCATTGAGCAGCATTACCCTTAGTTTCTTCCCATTTTTGTTTTCTAGAGTGGTAGGTTTAGAATTTGAGCCTTGCCTAAAAAAGGCACTATGGGGGTGGCAAGAGCCTTAGCCAATATCCGGAATCCCAGGGGTGACAGGTGCAAGCCGTCCCTTGCGAAGCAGCGTGGCTTGTCAAGCATGTCATCCCAGTAATGGAGTATTTACATGATAGCTGAGTACCCTTTCTTTGATTGCACTCTGCAGGTGGCCTTAGTGTTTTTGGAATGTTGCCTGTAAGTGCCTCAGTATAAGTAGTTTTATGTGTAGGGTCTTTACCCTGAGCAATAGGCATGGTGTCACTGACAGCCTCTCTAGGATTGGTTTTGGTTGTATAAGAGATTTTGCCTCCAGCATTAGTTTATTTACACCTCTCTCATACTTTATCTGTTTTATTAAGAATAATGGGTTGTCTGTGTACATGAGGCAGTTGTTTCAATGCCTCAGAATACCAATTTCAACCAGACTGGCCACAGAGAGAGAGAGAGGCGGAAAGTGCATATCCATGGCTACTGATCTCCTAGGGAGGAGTGGAGGAAATTCAAATATTGAATTGGTCAATAAGACAAGGAACATGAGTAACGTTCAGCTATGTGCAAACTGGATGATCTGTTAGTTAAAAAAAATCTGTCTAGATGGTAGTATAGGCTACAAATATTCCTAATGCAGAATAACTGGTTTCGAGCCCAAGTGCTTAAATCTGAACAAAGACACTGAGAATAACGGGCACAATAAGCCTTCACCAGCAGTTTCCAGCTCAGAAGGGTGGAGGCTGCCCTGTTCTCCCACAAGGGTGTAGACTACAAACCTTCTTAATGTAAAATAACTGGATTGGAGCCCAAGTGCTTAGACCAGAACTAATACACTTTTAGAATAACAAGCACAATAAGCCTTCAATCAACAATTCCCAGTTCAGAAAGGTGTAAGCTACCTCTCCTGCCACAAGAGTATAGACCACAAACCTTCCTTATGTAGAATAACTAGTTTGAAGCCCAAGTGCTTAAATTAAAACTAAGAGGCTTAGAATAACAGTTGCAGTGTAATCAGGCTACTAAGAACCAGTAGTAAATGCAGCAAGTAATCACTTTAAGAACATGCAGCAAAAAGCTAAATAAAGTATGAAGAAGTACAAATACAGTAAAAGTAGCTGAATAAAGTGCATTTTTTAAGTAAGTGAAGGGAGGAAACAGAAGATAGTTCAAGTGTAAGAGACTAATGGGGAGGGCCTTCCCATCTGATTTCTCAGCACTTAGTGAAAGGAGCTGATGAGATGGGACTGGGAGTAGTTTCCAAAATCATATTTATAGTAGGGCTGGGCTACTCAGAATCCATCAATTTTAAAAGTACAACAGCAAAAGGGAGGGTAGGTAGAAAAATCAAATGCAGGCAGAGAACAGCAAGTCAAAGAAGCACTTCAGCTAAATAAAGTTGCCACTCATTTTTTGTAGTTAAATGAGGAATGCTATTTCTGACCTCCTCCCAGTAATTATAGGTTCATAGGTGTGTACTAGGCTAATGGCCCTGGAGCTTTTACAAGCCTATCCCATAGAAGTGCCCTGGCATCATGCTGCCCAACGTTAGTTCCCAGTGCTTCTATCAAGTAGAGCCACTGGAGTGATCCTGGGATGAACTTTATTACCCATCCACTCATCAATATTCCTCTTGAAGAGGGACAGCGAGGTGCTCTGCTTGACATGTATGGGAAATCTATTCCAGAGCATGGGTAGTCTCTGGGTGAGGAACCTGTCCCTCCAGCATGTTCTGTTGATTGTGGTAATGAGATTGAGGTCTCTGGAGTGTGTGGTGAAGGGATTGAGATTTATTTAGATGTAGCATTTCTAACAGAGCTGGGTCAGACATGGCTTTGTAAGTCGAGCAGAGATCGCCTCTAAGTAGGTGAGATGAGACCGAGAATAGCTGGAGTCTTTTTGAGCCAGCCCATGTAGAACATGTGTTTGATGCCTAGGATCCTCTTCGTGAGGTACTTTTGTGGCCTCTCCAGCTGTTGCTGGTGTCTAGTGAGGTACATGCCAAATGGGGCAATTATACTCAATGATTGGTCTAATGAGGGAAGAGTAGAGAGACGATGACCTCTTTCTTCCTGGATCCAAAACCCTTGGTAATGAGATGTGCCACATAGAAGGACTTTCTGACCACAGTGGCAATATGGTGGTTGAACGAGAGGTTGCTGTCAACCTGTGACCCCAGATCTCTTATAAGGCCTTCAGTGTTCAGTGGGCTCCCATTGATGTGGTAATTAGTGGGAACTGAGTTTTTATCAAAGGGGATGATGCATTTTTTGGCATTAAGCTAAGGGGCATGGTTTTGACACCAGTCATTGGTCTCAGTGAGGCCTTTCCTGTAGGGTGTCTGCATCACTTGGGAAGTTAATAATGGCTCCCAGGTTGCAGTTGTCTGCGAACTTGGTCAGCTAGAGTCCCTTTGTGTTGGCCTGGATTTCTGAGAAGTAGATGCCGAACAGGAGAGGATCCAGGACTGATCCCTGTGGGACTCCACTTATGACTGCTCGGCAGTCTGACTTAGAGTTTGCTACTTTCACACTGTGTGTTCTGTCTGTGAGCCAATTTGCAACCCACCTAGTGATATAGGAGTTGATGCCTAGTTTGATGAGTTTATCAATAATTCCCGAGTGAGGAATGGTATCAAACGCCTTGGCCAGATTGAAGTAGGCTGTATGCACTGCCCTACCTTCATCCACAGCCTTGGTGACTGACTCAAAGAATTCAACCAGATTAAGCAGGCATGATCTCCCTTTCACAAAGCCAAACTGCGTGGGGACCAGAGTTTGGAGATTTCCTTTATCATTGTTAATCAGGTCGATGATGATGTGCTCCATGGCTTTACATATTAGACTTGTTAGGCTAATGGGGTGATAATTCCCAGGGTCTGTAGTCGCTCCCCCTTTATGGAGAGGGATGACTGTAGCAGTGCGCCATTCGGTAGGGACAAAGCCTGAGGTGAGGCTGTGAATGAACAGGGCACACATATGTGGTGCCAGTTCACTTTGTAGTTCATGTAGAACACAGCCAGGGATATTATCAGGTCCCATGGAAGCTGTATTCTTGGCCTTGTACAATGCAGGTTTAACCTGAGCTGCAGTAATGCTGGGTGCCTGGCATTCTTCCGGTACTGTGATTGGTCTTTTAGGGGGGGGATCGAGGGGTAAAGTTGACACTGACTCTGTCGGCCAGTATGTTGGCAATATCTGTTGACTCAGTATAGGAGGTACCATTGTGCAGAGCAAATCTCTGGGTGGTGTGCCATGAGTTCTTTGATACAACTGTAGAAGACTTTGTGATTGTTTTTAGTGTCTGCTGCAATTCTGTCTTCATAGCTGGCTTTAGAGGATTTGATGAGGGATCTCAACTTTTTGTTGAGGCTAATAAGGGAGTTTTTCCAGTCTTGGGACTTCATCTTTTTCTGCAGCAGTTTCTTCCTTCTGTTGTAGAGTTTATTAATGGCAGGAGACCACCATATTGGCTTCCTTTTTTTGCAGGAGAGCATCTTGGTTCTGTTGGGTATGGCTAGTTCCATGCATTTATGTACATGTTCGTACGGTGCATTGGTGTATGATTTGGCAGAAATGCAGCTATTTTCTATTGGCATGGGTGCCGCGAAGTTTGCCACCTCTGTTTTTATGAGTCCAAAGTCAGCTTTGGAGAAGTTTTTCAAGGTGGTTACCTTTATGGGGGGTGGGGTGTAAGATGTGGATTTCTATGGTGATTAGTTTATGGTTGGATCTGACCAGGGAGGGATTGACTATATGTGTAGAGCAGTGGTCGCCCATGTTAGTAATAACCAGGTTAAGGATGTTGCTTCCTCTAGTAGGGGTTAGAATGAGCTCATCCAGGGCATTAGAATTGATGAATTCCAGGAAGTGTTGGGCCAGTGTATTGGTGATTGAGTAGTTTTCCCAGTTGATGGAGGGGTAGTTGAAGTCTCTTAGTATGAGAGTATTGGGTTGCACCTTGATAGAGTCCATGGTGCTTAGGAACATGAAGTGCGAGTCTATGGGCATGGTTGGGGACCTATAGTAGTCTATGACCTGGATCGCCGTCTTACCCAATGTTAGTTGTACCTGAAGTATCTCAGTTGGGAGGGTGGCTTAATGGCTAAGGTGTTTACCTTACAAACACAAGGTGTAGGGTTTGAGTCTCACAAGGGATAATTGGCTAGGCTTAAAATGGCTCGCAAGGGCAGTTAGCTTTGTACTAAACTATGAAGATGCGTTATGCTGGGCTACTAGTCTGGAGGTGTGCATATACTTTATGAATATGGAGATACCACCGCCTTTGGAGCTTTCTTCCATGTTTTGGGGCCGAAAGGTGTAGAGTGAGTTATAATAAAATACCACCAAGACCACCGATCCAAGAAGTAAGTGAATTTAATGAAACACTTGGCGCCTTGGCTTACACAGCCTTCTAAGAGCAAAAACATTACAAAATACTGTTTGCTTATATACAGCATATTGCACAAAACAATTATTAAGCATACAATTCAAATCACGTACTTCCAATTACATTCTTTGTTGAGTCCTTGAGGCTTCAAAGTACCATACTTTAAAATCAGCAGGGTTTCTTTTTTTAAGAGTTTGTTTTTTAAAGACACATATTCACCTATGCCAACTTGCAATTTTTCCAAGACACAACCCCTAAGAGAATCAGGGTTAGAGTTGTGTGCTGTCAAAAAATGACTCACAAGGGGACTCTAATTTTTTTATTTTTTATGTCCCTAATATGTTCCTGCAACCGGAGGTTGGAATGAGTTATAGCCTTGTAGGGCAGGGGTGCTTTTTGCCGCTTTATATCAGGTCTCCGTTACAGCACAAATGTCAGTATCCTCTATCAATAACTAGCTGGATGTTATTTACTTCCTGCAAAATAATTATTTTCTATCTGACACTAACCAAAAAAATGTAATACAAAATGCAATATAATAAAAAGATAAAAAAAAAAACAATAGAATTAACCAAATGTTAAATGAATGACTTCAATCCAAAAACAAATGCAGAGATCAGCAGTAGTCTGGCAGAAACAGCAAGTCAATCAACAGTGATTCAAGGAGGGCATCGGCAAGTACAGACTGCCCTGTATTTTTCACAAAGTTTCTGCTGAATAATTCATCCCTGTTGGATTGTTTTAAAATAAAAAAAAAAGTTTTCAGCTCACTACACTCCTAAAAAGACTAATATCTAAGGTTATGTGTAAAGCTGACCTCCAGGCATTGCTTGTAGTGAAAGAATGACCAAATTCATTCTCACCACATTTCTTTTGAATACATCAACATTGGTAGGTATATACACCTTTCAACTGTTATTCAGTACGATGGATTACAAGAGGAAGTAATGTGTAACACCTGATTAGACTTAATACCTGGGAATGTAGTAAACTGACATTTGCAATGTTTATGACACAATTATTGTGAAACTGTGTTTTAAAATTGGTGGGGAAAAGTGCTTCCTGCCGTTTGAAAAGAAAGTTTTTTGTCAGTTAAACTCTGTGGTATTCTTCTTAATGTATGTGGCTGGAAAAGTATAATAAACAGTAATAATATACTTTATTATAGTTTATAGGTTATTTAATGTTATTTTTAAGTCTGAAATGATTAAATCCAGAGTTCACCTTCATACATAGATTCAAAACAACTGTATCCACTGTAATTATGTCTGCACTTCTGATTTTTTTAACCTAATTTTCTGACCACCTTAGTTTCTCCTTACTTTATATTTGCCAGTGTATGCAGTAACTTTTCTTCTGATTTTGCATTGAATGTTAGGCCGCCTGGCTCCTCCTACATCCTCTATGCAGAATCGTCCATGAAGAACAGTTTTGGTTTAAAGTACTTGCACAAGTTTTTCAACATCCCTTTCCTACAGTTGCAGGTAAGTGGTTTCTTGTTGTGACAACACTGATTGGCATCTTTTGAGATGTTTCATAGTAGCCTCTTGTCAAAAGAAGATTCAGTCATTATTTGAGCCAGAAAACTGACTCCTGAAGTGTTTTCTTATGTTTTTACTGACTTTTACAGCACTTGTATATCCATCAGTAAAATAGTTTTTTTTCTGTGTACTTTTAATTTTAGTTCTCCTTTACCCTAAGCTGATATTTTTTCTCCGAAAGCCTGCATATTATTTGTAAGAGCATTGTTTTCTGTAATTTAAAAGCATTTTCTTTTTATATTTTAGTAACTGCTGTATACACTT
This sequence comes from Protopterus annectens, assembly GCF_019279795.1. Classification (NCBI taxonomy): domain Eukaryota; kingdom Metazoa; phylum Chordata; order Ceratodontiformes; family Protopteridae; genus Protopterus; species Protopterus annectens. The sequence goes on along the minus strand of NC_056750.1, from coordinate 784,594,094 downwards.
ACATATACTATAAGTAAGTATGTGATTGTTAAATGTTGGAAGACAGTAATTGCAGAACTTTGGAAAGATAACTGTATGTGGGGGAATATCTGCTAACGAAGGCTGAATTACGTTAGAACACCAGGTGTGTGTGTGTGTGTGTGTGTTTAGGGGGTAAGTATGAGTGTATAAAACTGGAATTCTTAACAAGAAAGCTTTGATTTTGTATAGTTCACTTCTACAACACTTTGCAATATTTATTTATAATCCCTAACAGAGGGGATTGTTACTGCTTGTGCTGACAACCTGCTTGTTTGTTGAAGCCTTGAGGTACCAGCATCTAATTTTCAAGCAGTTGTCTGCTGCTGTTTTTTTAAAACAAGAAACATCTTTATTGAATTATGACATAGGCAATCATGCATTTATATAAACGAAACCGTATTGACATATTTTTAGATGCAAACACTATACAGTACGTATAATCTTCTGTACTGTCCTTGTCAATCCAACATTACATAGCTCATTCAACTCCTACATTCCCTTAAACCCCATGCTTCCTACAAAACATTATTCTGCATGTATTATTCCCATTTTTCTGTGTACTTTGCTCCTACACTTTTCTAAAGTTCCCACTTACAGTTCTTTTATACCTGTTACTATATTCATTACTTCTGGTGTGGCTGGTTTAGACTTTGATTTTTATTTTCCAGTAGTTGTTTTTTGACAGCCATCAGAATTAAACTCAACAAGGCCTTACTATGTCTAGGCAATGCCAATTCTGAATCACAGCTCACAAAATCATTTCCTTAGTTACACCAATTTACTCACCCAGTATTTCTGACAGAAAAATATGCAGGGATTTTTTTTAAAGTCTGCCAACTCACTACACTCCCAAAAATGTGTTCCCAATTACATCTTTCTTCCCCATCACACCTCCAACATTTGCAGTCTATCCAAATAAAAATTCTTTGGAGGCTGCTTAAGGTATAAAAATACCTGTGCAAATACTTCCAAGTAAAGATCCTAAATATTTTTGGCTCTGTTGCATATTTCGGAGCCATACATATATCCTTCCTTTGTTTCTTTGTTAATTGTTATCCAGTCTCTCTTCCCAGTCCTTTAAAATCTTTTCTGATTGATTCCTATAGTTATCATGCATTTTTATATGCTGTACTAAACATCCCTTTTTAAATAGTAGCTTCTGTTCTAGGTTCTTCTAAAAAAAAAACTCTACCAGTGCCAGTCTTTCACTTAGGATCCCCCTGTCCCTTTCTCTTTGCCTGAACTCTGATATCATTACTTGACAGGGAAGGCAATATCTAGCTTGCAATCCAAATGAATACTTGGTCTCTTCCAATTCTTTTAACTTTCCCTCTCTAATTATTTGTTGCCAGTACCTTGGATTCTTTTCCGCTTTTTCTCAAGTAAATTCCAGCCCTCTCTAGCCTCTTCTCTATAGCCCTATTGGCAGATTCTCTTTTCTCTCTTCCCTTGTTGGCTTAGTTCTTAGAAAACCTTCTGCTACTATATGAATATAATGTTCTGTATGGTTAGTGTTCTCCTTATGGATCTGCATCCAAAATCCCAGTCTCTCCTTGTTTCTTGAGCTTCCCCCCATTTCATCATCATCCCTTTCCACTTTGATTTATAGCTTTCTGCTTGTGCTGTGTATAGGAACCTAAACTGTCTATCTGTGAAGTACCCCTTCAAATCGTGTAGTCCCAAACTACCTTGTCCTATTGGAAGGATAAACTTGTCCCACTTAACTCTTTCCTTCTTCCCATCAAAGCTAAAATCCTTCAAGTCTTTAATGATAACTGCTAACCATAACTTCTCTTCTGGTTGGTAAACATACAACTGACGTGTATAAAACAAAAGGGACAAAAACATCATCACTGCTTGTAGTTTGCTATCCATATCCATAAAACAGAGCTTGCAGTTTCTCAGTTTTTATATTATTTTTGCTTAGTCTCTTCCCACATCCTTAGCTGCGACAGCAGAATCCATTTTAATCCACATTCCTAATTACTTCATTTTGTCATGTCACTGAATCTGTCCAGTATATTGGCAATATGTCCTTCTTTTCCGATGTTGCAATATTCATAACAGTAGGGAGTAGCTGCCTGCACCATCTGCTCCACCATCTGACCAGTATACCAAAGTCTTTGTACTGGAGGGTACGTGTGACGTCGGCTACAAGGGCCATAAACCGGCGTTGGGTATAAAGGTGAATTCTGCACGTACCCTCCTCAGAATTTTTCTGCTGCAGTGATCATCAGAGACCCGTTCGCCAGTTCTCCCTTACTTCGCGTTTTATCAGACAACTACAGTTTCGAGTATTGAGACCAGATGACCGTTTGGACCATTCAGATAAGTGCCCACTGTTTTTTTTTTAATTTGTTTTGCTTGCTGTTTTAGACTTGTATGTCAGCTAGGAAAGGGAAGTGTGCTTGTGGGAGACAGATTCTTCACAAGGACACGCACGATAAGTGTGTTTTCTGTCTACATGAGGCCCACGACCATACATCCTGTTCTATTTGTAAGTCGTTCGTCCCCAAAACACTTCGTAGCCAACTAGTGGCTTTAAATCTTTACCTCAAGAATCAGAGACTCAGACATTTGGCGTTAGGCATGGAGGGAAGAGTAGGCCCATCCAGCAAGCTGCCTCAGAAGAAGGCGAAGAAACTTAAGCCCGAATCCCAGGCTGCACCTCAGGCATCTGAGCCAACTCTAGAGGCGATAGCAGACCCGGAGTCCATTCAGACGACAGTTTCCAAAGCAGGCCGGAGAACCATAATGGAAGCTGGAGTGCAGGATACCGAAGGTATGTCTGCTGAGGTATTTCAGCCATCAGAGTTTGATGGCAGAGGGGAACCACGGCTCACCTGCTCGGAAGCCCCTGCTCCTCCTCTTTCTAGGCCGACGTCTGCTTCTCCCCTATCTATCACATCCTTGAAAAGGAAAATGAAGTCCTAACACATTGAACCCCCTCAGATGTCAGGCTGCGAATCCTTTTCCCAAAGCCTCTTTAAGGCCTTTCAGGCCTTACAATCCCAACAATTCCCACCTACTCTCACTCCTCAACCAACCATGTGTCTGAGGAGGAATATTTATCGTCTGAGGAATTCTTCTCTTATGAAACTCAAATTGAATCCCCCAAGGAGTTCATTACTCCATAGGTTATAGGTTCAAGGCATATATTAGCCCACATTGTAGGTATTCACCGCCTTTAGTAGTTCCCTAGACCCTTGTACTAGCAGCTAGTACCCTTGGCCCCTATCTAGTAGTGCTGTTGGTGTGATCCCTGGTGTGAACTTTCTGTTACCCATCCACTCACCAAGGTTCCTCTTGAAGAGTGATAGTGAGGGACTCTGTCTTATGTAGATCGGGACTCCAGATGAAGAGGACTTTGTTTCTCCAGACTACCCAGGGGAAGAATTTAGTTTTGGGCATACTGTCTCCCTCTTGAGGGAACACTTCAAGTGCCAGGCTTCTGAGGTCTCAGATTCTAAGAAAAGATACTTTGACCTTCTCCCTCAGCTGTGCCCCCTTTACTACCTACATTTCAGGATGCATTCTTAGCTGCTTCACAGTCTTCTGACTCCCACTCTTCAGCAGCAAAATGACCTGACAGATTTTATAGGGTCCCCCAAGACACCCAGTTTCTTTATAAGAATCTTCCTGCTGACCCAGCTGTTATAGCTGTTTCTGCAGACAAGACCTCCAGACAGCTTCCTTCCTCTGCTCTTTATCCAAATGATAAAGACAGTAAATTTATGGACAGGACAGGTAAAAAGGTCTACATATCTTCCACTCTGGCCATTATGGCCATGAACTACAAAACCCATATGGCAAGGTTTGTACTTGATACCATTTCTAAGGCCTCCAGCCTTCTTTCTGAGGTCCAGGTCTCCCCCACCAAAGTACAGTTAAACTCTCTCTTCAGCATCACAAGTGACCAGACACTCTATTAAGTGCAGCTTCCACAACCCCTCTCCATGGATGTTCAGACCAAACTTTTGGATTCTCCACTAGACAATAAGGCACTTTTTGGACAAGCCTCTGCTGAGCTCCTCAAATCCCTCCAAGAGAAGGGAAAAGAGTTGCAAAATCTAGGTGTCCCCCATTCCTAGATATCACAGAAACTACCCTCAAAAAACATCCTGTGTATGAAGGGAATCCTTTCCCTCAACACAACAATCCAAGGGAAGTAGACAGCAGAGAAAGACTTCTACCCGAAGACTGTCCTCAAGAACTTCTGCCACTCCCTTTCGGAGACAGCCTGACCATCTCAGGCCCCCTGCACTGTGACTCACCCACCCTGCATCCAGAAACTCCCCTATCCCTCCATCTCACTCTCTCAAATCCCCTCCTGGTGGAAACTTACAAAATAATGATGGGTCCTCTCCATCATCCAGAGAGGATATTACATGACTTGATGGATGCTCCCACCCTTTCAGGGCATTCCACAACCACCAAAAAACATGTTCACCTATTCCCTCCCATTATTCAACAACTCCTAAAGCAAGGCACCATATAACCAGTTCCCGCCCCTCAAAAGAACTCTGGGTTCTACTCCAGAATGTTCCTGGTCCCCAGGAAAGAGGGTCCCTGGAGACCTATCCTGGATCTTTCCATTCTCTATATTTTCCTTCTTGTACCCAGCTTCAAATTGATATCCTTACCAATTCTCTTGCCTTTAAACACCCCCCCCAAGCCTTCATGGTGGCTCTAGATCTCAAGGTTGCCTACCTACACATTCATCAGATTTTCTATAGGCTCCTGGCATTTTCTATTCTCTGCTTTGGTCTATCCACAGCCCCCCACAGTGTTCACCAAGTGTCTTGCCCCCTTCATTGCCCATTGCAGGACACAGGGTATACAAATATATCCCAACTTAGACGACCTCCTCATCCTGCACCAAGACCATCAGCTCCTACTCCTCCATTTGCAGCAGGTGTCACACACCCTCTGTCTTTTGGGAGTTACTATAAATGTAGAAAAATCTTGCGTGACTCCTTCTCAGGACATGATTTTTCTGGGATGCAGACTACGTACAGACTGCATGAAAGCCTTCATATTGGACCTAAGGATTCAAGAACTCTGTCTGTACTTCAACTAGACCCTTTCCCGAACCTTTCTGACAGCTCGGGAATTTCTGAAACTATTAGGCCATATGGCATCTCTTATACACATGCTGCCTTTGGCAAGACTACACATGCGCAAAATTCAATGGGTACTGAAAAATCTATGGAACCAACATTCCCAACCCTTGGATGTGCCCCTCCCTCTCCTCCCTTGCTTAAAGAGGGAGATCCAATGGTGGGTATCTGCAATACAGACCAACCCAGGGCTCCACCTTCAGACCACAGCTCCACTTCAATGCCTCTACACCGATGCTTCGGACCTAGGATGGGAGGCAGTGTTGCAAACAAATCAACACTGCTCAGTACAAGGCAAATTGTCCACTCTAAGAGTAAACGACCACATCAACATCAAGGAAATGAGATCCTTGCTGTTAGCCCTGCTAACATTCCAACCCTCTATCCTGCTGGGAACCTTAAAGGTAATCACAGACAACATGACAGTTATGTGGTACATAAACAAACAAGGAGGGACAAGGTATTACCCTTTATGCAGACTGGCCATTCTGATTTGGAACCTAGCAGACTCCCTCAGAGTACACCTGTTGGCCATGTATATCCCCTCTCAACAGAATGTGATGGCAGACACACTCAGCAGAACTTCAGCCCCCTCTCACGAATGGATGCTACAGAGGGAGGTTTTCCTAGACCTGATACACAGGTGGGGGTATTCCACAAGAAGACCTCTTTGCCTCCCCAGACAGCAGGCAGATGCCCAACTTCTGCACAAGGAACCCACACTCACAAGTGTGGAAGGTGGACGCCTTCTCCTTTTCATTGGGGGGGGGGGTGTTCCTGTACGCCTTCCCCCCTTTCACTCTGATCCAGAAAGTCCTCCTGAAAATTCAGAGGGACAAACCAAAAATCTTACTGGTGACCCCCTTTTGGCCAAGACAGCATTGGTTTCCCCTCCTTTTTTCTCTAGCCAAGGGCAATCACTACAGGTTACCCCACCGGATAGACCTGTTCACACAGAACAAGGGGTCTCTGCTACACTCGCTGGTGAACAATCTAAAACTGATCTAATGGGTGATAGAATCCTGATCCCTTACAAACACCTTTACTCAGAGGGCGTACTTATTTTATTGTTCTGCAGGAGGCCAGAAAACCCAGCACTAGGAGAAACTACATGGCTAAATGGCTCAGATTCTAAGGATCCCCTCATTACCGCAATCCCTAGGGTCCTGTCTTACTTGTGTGAGCTTCTCCAAACAGGACTGACATATTCCTCGATCAAAGTCCACTTGTCTGCCATCTCTGCCTGTCTGCCTATTTCACCTCCCCTGGCATCCAGACTGGAAGTCAAACTCTTTTTAAGAGGAGTTCTCCACATCAAACCCCCAAGGAAGCCCATCCCTCCTCTGTGGGATCTAAACTTTGTATTAGAAAAGCTAACACTGTCTCCTTTTGAGCCAGCACATTCTGCTTCTCTGAAATTTTGTACATTCAAAACAGTTCTGTTAGTTGCCCTCGCATCCGCCAGGAGGGTTTCGGAGATCCAAGCCCTGATGGCCACATCCTCCTACCTCGTCTTTCACAGGGACAGAGTGGAGCTCATGACCAACCCCTCCTTCATGCTCAAGGTAGTTAATGAACTCTTGTTGAATCAAACCATTAACGTACCTGTCTTCTACTCCCATCCTCAAAATGCTTCATTGAGGACCCTTCACTCTCTGGACGTGCATAGACAACTAAGATACTACCTAGACAAAACCAAAGACATCAGGAAATCAGAACAATTATTTGTTTCCTTACATCCCAGAGCACTAGGGAAAGCTGTTTCTAAGCAAACCATTGCCTCATGGATCTCCCGAGTCCATCTCCTTCTGCTACTCCCACCATGGGAAAACCTTACAGGGCAGTATCAAACCACATTCCACCAGAGCAGCTGCCTCTTCTTCTGCCTATTTCAAAGGCATTGATTCCCCTTCTATTTTAGAGGCACCCACTTGGACCTCAGTGCACACCTTCACCAAACACTACAAGCTAGACATGGGATCCCGTACTAGAGCTGGTTTTGCCAGCTCTATCCTACAGGGTCTCCTGGACCAAGGAAAACCCTTCCTCCTACCAAGATCATACTTAAAGCTCTGGTACTCTCCCTACTGTTATGAATACTGCAACATCATAATAGAAGGACATAGAATAGTTGTGTAAGACCTTACCATAACCATAGATGTCCTTCTCTTCTATGTTGCAGTATTCAGTCCCACTCTCCTACCCCCTGTTTCTTGCTTCTGCTATAGCAGGTATTATATGAACACCTGTGGCCATCTTCTTCCCTAGGTCTCTATCTACATAGCCTTATTACTGCCCCGGCTCTGGCAGGCATGTAAGTCTAAGGGTCTCAGTTAGGACCTCCTGAAAAACCGCAGGGGCACTAATATATGCAGCAGAAACTATTCTGAGGAGGGTATGTGCAGACGTCACCTTTATACCCAACGCCAGTTTATGGCCAGGACAAAGACTTTGGTATACTGGCCAGACGGTGGCGCTGCGGGTAGCTACTCCCTACTGTTATAAATACTGCAACATAGAAGAGAAGGGCATCTATGGTTATGGTAAGGTCTTGCACAACTATTCTATCTGTTGGCTCGGTATAGGAGATACCATTGTGTAGTAGCTCAGAGCAAATCTGGGTATTGATGTGGAGATTCTTTACATAACTGTAGAAGGCTTTGTGGTTGTCTTTACTATCTGCTGCAATTTTGTTTTCATAGCTAGCTTTAGAGGATTTGATGAGGGATCTCAACTTTTGTTGAGGCTGATAAGGGAATATTTCCAGTCTTGGTACTTCACCTTATTCTGCATCAGCTTCCTCCTTCTGTTGTAGAGTTTGTTTATGGCAGGGGACCACCAGATTGGCTTCCTTTTTTTGGAAGAGAGCGTCTTGGTTCTGTTGGGTATGGCAAGATCCATGCATTTGTGTACGTATTCGTACAGTGCATTGGTGTATGATTTGACGGTCATGCAATTATTCTCCATTTGCATGGGTGCCGTAAAGTTAGCCACTTCTGTTTTTAGGAGCCCAGAGTTAGTTTTGGAGAAGTTTTTCATGGTGGTTACCTTTGCGGGGGGAGGGGGGGTGGAGGATTTCCAAGGTAATTAGTTTGTGGTCGGATCTAACCAAGAAGGATCTGACTATTGTAGTAGAGCAAAGGTCGTCCATGGTAGTAATGACCAGGTCAAGGATGTTGCTACCTCTAGTAGAGGTAAGAACGAGCTGGTACAAGGCATTGGAATTAATGAACTCCGGGAAACATAGGACAATAAGGACAAGTGTATTGGTACATGAGTAGTTTTCCAAATTAATGGAGGGGTAGTTGAAGTCGCCTAGTATGAGTGTGTTAGGTTGGACCCTAATATTTTCCAGGGTGCTTAGGAACGTGGAGTGTGAGTCTTGGGACATTGTTGCAGACCTATAGCAAGCTACGACCTGAATCGCTGTCTTACCCAATGTTAGCTGCACCTGAAGTATCTCTGATGCATTATGTTGGGCTACCAGTCTGGAGATGTGCACATCCTTTATGAATATGGAAACCCCACCGCCTTTGGAGCTTTGGCCCAAGTTCTAGGGCCGAAAGGTGTGGAAAGAGGTATAGCCTGGTAGTGTAGGGTTGCTTTATGCTGCCTTGAACCAGGTCTCTGTTACAGAGCACAAATGTCGATGTTCTCCATTTTAAGAAGTGCTTCGAGTGAGTGCATTTTGAAATTTAGACTTCTAGCGTTGAGCAGCATGACTCTCAGATTGCATTTGTTTGTAGCTGTTACGGTACAGTAATGGATTTAAATTGAAATGAGCCTATATCAAGCTGGATTTGAAGGGACTTTACTGTCTTTAGGTATTGCAGCCACCAAAGCTTTCTTTAAAGATGTTGGTGGTGCTTCTCCTTTTAAAATGCTGTTAAACAAAACCTTCCAGATCTATCAGTTTCTTCCATCCTAGCTTCCAGACTTCCACAGGGATAACATCTATTCCTGGAGACTTTCCTGCAGATGGGTTATATATCACCATTTTTATCTCATCTCATCCTGTCTTAACCATTAATTATTGAGTTTCATCTTCCTCTAACCTTGGCAGGCATATTTAATGTTTCTATAAACTTTTCCATTTCTACTTTTCTCGATTTCCACATTTCTCTGCTTTATAGAGATTTTCATAAAATTTCCGAAATATTTGTAATACCTCTACAAGATCTTTGGCTATTTTCCTTGTTATAGACTCCTTAAGCTTGGCAACAACCTTTTCTACTTTCTGTTGTCTGAACTGTGTGCTTAAAGATTTCTGCTCACAAGTTATCAAAAAACAGTTGCTTAGCAGCAATCTTTCTAAAATTCATACACATTACCGAGTTAGTCCCTTATTTTCTCTTTAGCACTCTGCAGTTGCAGCTCCTCTTGTTCTGTTAGATTCCCCCTATTCTGAAATGCATTCACCTTTGTCAGTACCTCTAAGTAATTCTTGTTTCTTCTTAACCATATCACTTTTTCTTTTATTTTTGTCTTAATTTTAAACTCCACTTTCATTTTATCCCACTCCCTTGCTATATTTTCTGTAAAAATGTCTATCTTCCCTAATAACTCTGAATAATTTCCAGGCTCCATTCCTTAAATTCCTCTCTGTTTAACAGGTAGGTGGAGAAGAGCCAGTGTCTCATTATTATTTCATTATCCTCATTTGTATTTTAGTCATTATTGGAGTGTGATCTGAAATAGTTATTAGATGCATATCAAAACTTCCAATTACATGCACATGTTTATGTGAAATAATAATTTCTGTCTAGCCTAGCACAGTTTTTGTACCTTGGAGAATAATATGTAAATTCTGTCTGAGCTTCTACTACTGCATTCACATCTTCCATACCAAATATTTTTATACATTTCTTCAAACATCTTTTCTGTTTTGTATTTTCCCTTTTAACCACCCCCCTGATACATCCTAACTGTTGTAAATGAAATTCTAGTACCCACCTATAAGTAATATTCCCTGCTGAAAGCTATTTCTCCCAGAATATTCTTAAGCTCCATTGTAGCATTTTTAGGTGGAATATAAATGCCTGCCAGCATAATCCTCCTCCCTTGCCAGTAGCCCCTTACAACTTCAAATCTACCATTATTATCTTTTCTGTCACAAATGGAGCTCCCCTTGCAATCTCCCCTTTTCCTTTTCCAACATATTCCACTGAATAACCATTGCAAAATCCTTTCTTTTCAAATTCACAAGCTAACTTCTTCCCAGATGTGTCTCCTGCAACATAGCTGTTTTCAGTCTGCATTTTTTAATATGGTTAACAAACTCTTTTTTGAATATACACCTGTGAGACCATTCACATATAATGTGGAAAGTGCTGACATTATGATAAGAAGTTATTATTCCCACCTGTTATGTATAACAGTGTTTTATAAATGTCTAGTTTCAGCTTTTCTGTTACATGCATACACTAATGCATGGCAGTTCGATCTTTTATACAGTTGTTTCTTGTCATATCCATTTGAACCTATGTCACATCTTACAAGACTTTCTGTTTTAATGAAAACCCTCAAAAACACACACACCCAGAACACCGCAGAACCTATTAGCATTAGCTTAATAGAAACACACAAAAGTATGTACATCTTCAAATAATGAAGTGTAACCCTCCTAATAGGTGCAGTTGTCCCAGAGTGACAGCTACACTCACAGGCTTGATTTGACCTGTAGTGAAGGTTATCTATGCCAACACACATGGTACAGCCTGTGCTTCTGCTTACAGTAAATGCTGTGGATTTTTGTCTTATCTTTATTCCTCTCACAGATGTATAAATCAACGTGAATTCTTTCGGAAAATAAAAGACATTAAAACATTAAAAGTAAGAAAAAAATATATCAGTTTTACTTGTATCATTCTTTTTTGTCCAGACTTTCTTCTCTTTTTACATTGCAGTGAAGAAAAATAACTGAAAAAGCTTTACTTTATAATATGCATTGTATGTTTTGTTTTATAAGAATGCTGTTAAGAACAAAAACTTCCTTACTTGGTTACCTCTTTCCTTCCTCTTTCCCTCTTCTTAATGTTCTTCCAGACATTAATGAAATGAAGTAGGGTATATGCTTTGGCATTCCATACAAGTGCAACAAAGTCAAAAAAATCCAATATTCCCAAGTTTTCTTGTTCTGCCATATTTCACAAATGCGACTGTTGTTTTGTAATCCTGCATTTATGCATTCATTTTCAAGTTGCTGTTTTTCTTCGTGTTGATCTTCATCTTGCAAACCTAGTCTCTGGTTCACTTCTAATGTACTCCTGGTTCTTCTAGTCAACTCCTGTGATTTTCTCTTTCTTTTGGACATCTCACTTTTTGTTGGACAGACTTTTGTATTTCCTCCTTGGCATGTTCTGCATCAGTGCCCCCTCAGGAAAAAATATTTTGAAGACAGCTGGGTACAGCAGCTTGAATCTCAAACTTGCTTCTCAACATTCCCTGATTGTCGGAATAAATTTACTCTTCTTCTGCCTAGCATACAGTGAGTAACCATTTTCCACAAATATTCTGCCATCTCCAACTTTTCGTACTTTGTCCTTCTGCCACAGTTTCTCTGGTACTGCAGAAAATCTAAGTTTTTTTCCTATGTATTTTGTACTCTAATTCTACCTCTTTTTGAAACATCTATTTTTGAGAAGTGTCATACTTAGCCAGCCTTTACTTCATTTCAACCTTTGATTTTTGCAATTTTATAAGCTCATCTGAATATCTACTTAAATCTACTTCCATTTTCCAGCATTTTGTTTGAGTTGATGTACTCCTTCAAAGCTTTGTTTATTTTAATCATCTCTCAGCACATTGGACTTGTTTTTTTTCAATAGATTACTAAAAGTCATGTCTTGCACCAAAGCTTTGAACTTGAGCTGCTTTTTACTGAGCAGCTGGTGGGATTCTTCCCAGCCAGCATTTTCTTCTCATCTTTTGTGGTTGATTTTCTTTCAGGTTCTCTAAATTTCTTGTCAGCATACAGGCAGTGCACTTACTATCTAACCAGTAACTGAAATCTACCCAAAAAGACAAATTCACTGGCTGTCTTTTTTTGTGTTTCTGTTTAACACTGGGAGAGATGAAGTTAAGCTGTTACTTAGTGTGCAGCCATCTTGGAAGTCCAATCTGAATTGATACTGTTTGTCTGCTGTTGATAACAGTGCGGACATCTTCTAAACATCAGTTCATTATTTTGATTTTATATATATTTTCCCTTGTTTTTTTAGTGTCTTGGAGTTGTTCTAAAGATTTTATCATAAGCCAGAAAATTAGTATTTATATCAGCTGTTTTCTGGCAGTAGTACAGAAGTAAATGAATTTGAGATGGTGCATGTTGAATGCATTTAGTTTGAATAAGGCTGTTTTAAAAATACATTACGGCTGATGTGTTGTATTTATGTAGTTTGGTCATTTCGGATGTAGGTAAGATGCATTGGGTTTTGAAGTCACCAGATGTACAAACATGTTATTGATTTTGGAGGAGCTAGTTTATGATGTCAGCAGTGTTGTTAAAGTTGAGTATGTCAGGGAATGGATTTCTAGTTGCTACTGTAATGCATAGACTGTAGAAGTAGTTAAGAATTAGGGGCTACCGAGGGAATATATAGATAAGGGAATATATAGATAAGGGAATACATTTTCATGTGTGTTAGGGGCTAAAATGTTTTAATGCTTGTTAATAAGTATGTTGGAATTTGTGGGCACAGTTACTGTGTTTTCAAAGGTAGTGCCTTTTGTGGTTATTTCATGTAGAGCCTATATGCATTTCTGTGTCAAAACTCCAAATATTATACATAACAATTGAAGTGCAATCTTTTCACTGATCTGTGCTGCCCTTATGTTTTTTCCATACATATATTTTTATCTCAAATGGCAGGGCCATTCTTTGTTTCAGGTGTTTTTCTTTTGTAGAAACCAATTTCCTCTCTTAATCTGTTCATACCTCTCAACCTCTTAGTGCAAGAAATCTGGGCAAAACCTAAAATAATAGGGGGACAAAGGTCCAAAAATAGGAACAAGTCTTAAAAATTGCTCTTACACACTTAGAAGATTGCTAGACTACTTGAATTTGTGTTAGGATGCATTTTCTGAAGGGTATGAAGTGTGAAACTCAAATGTACGTCATTATTTAGTGACTTCAATTCTCAGTGATTTGCAGAAAACCACAAATTTCATGAGAAACAGACTAAAATATGAGGCAAAAATATGGACAGTTGAGAGGTGTGTATCTGTTTATCTGGCCCTATTTGTGCAAATACAATCTGGTAACGACCAGCTGATATTGCAAAAGATGACCTGCTAATGCTGGGTACATAGTTTTTCGAAACATTGTGTCATCCTGCAGTTAGTACTGTTTGGAAACACACACACACACACACACACACACACACACACACACACACACACACACACACACACCACCCAAGCTCTCCCTGTGCTCTGGGTCCAGTGTCCATAGCAGCTAAGGAGAAGGTAGGGATGAAAAAACCTAACCTGCCAGAGAAATGGCACTTCTGCCTGTTACTTTTGTCTCCATCACTGGCCATAAAGATGATCCATGAAGGCAAATCTCTATGGGAGGGGAAACACTTCCTCCATATAGTGATGTAGGGGTACTTCAGTCAAAAGAGTGCAGAATGAAAGAAGTGAATGGCCATAGGCGTGGGAAGTGATGGTCGGCAGATCAAAAGACAAAAAAAAAAAACTGTCTGTTGAGGCTGTGGGAAGGGCACAGGAATCATTAGCAGATGTTGTCCGGGCTGAAGTTTCAGGACCTTGCCCTTTCCTTAAAAATGAAAGGTTGGCACACTTTCGGTCATTAACTAGGTCTGCTAAAAGCGAGGTTCTATGGTGCAGAGGAATAAAACTCTGACTTTGGCCCGGAAGAAATGAGTTTGAATAATGCTGTGGCACTTGAGATGCCAACCGAGGATGCTGAAGTATGTGACTGATGCATCTCCCACATCCTGGGGCGAGAACTGCTGTTCAATGTCCCACACATCATCAGGTACATCTCAAAGATTTGAAGTCGCTGACAAGATGTTGTTAATGCCAGGAACATGTGGCCAACAAACAACTCAGTAGCTAGCATTTTTGCTCAGTGCACAGTCTCACATATCCAATCCAGACTTTTATTGAAAGGGTTTGTCTAGTTGAAAATCCCTACCCTCTCTGAGAGCGAGTCATGCACTCTGTGATGGTGCAAGGGATATGGTGAATGTGCAACCCTTCAAATGACCTTGTTCATTGACTGCCACAAGATGTTTCAGTAATGTAAGGTGTGTACTCGATTACCAGTAGTCATGAGTGGAAAAATAACCCAGGAAAAAACATAGGTCTACTCCTAAAAAATGTCTCCAGTTGTTTAGTACATTTACTTATTTTAATGGTTTATTGCATGTAGTATCAGATCCTTTTGAAGTGTGTTTAGTTAAGGATACATTATGGAGGAAAGCAGTCCTAATGAAAACATATATTGCAGTAGTATCATTAGTAGCCAAAGAGAATTGTAGCAGCAAATGTATCTCAAAAATGTGTGTACGTGCAGGCTGAGAATTTACTCTGGTTTATGGCATTAAAATGCAAAAAAATGTTTAGCTCATACCATTTAGTCATGTATGCTTCAGCACAATTAAAGAAATAATGTGCTAAACAGTGGCATCTATAAAAATCCAGAGATGTGTATCTACATTAGAAATGTACATCGAAGGTGTTCAGCAGTATTTCATGTAGTAATGCAGTTTCCATGCAGATGGGAACTCGTGCAGTGTTGATCTATTCCAAGGAGTTTTGTTAGTGATGGTAGATTATCTGCAGAAATCAGAAGCATTAACTGCAAGGGAGTAAATCAGTATGAGCCACTGTTGGTGTTAAAAGTCTCTCAGCAGCAGCAGTGTCCCATTTGTAACCGATCAGAGTACAGTTCTTACCCCCTGTTTACAGTCCTTTGCTCAGCACACTCAAGCTTGTATCCGGGTTGCTTGAGCACTGTAGTTTGAGTGGTCAGTTCCTCATACTTTTTTTAATTGAGACTCTTATGAATGAGATCCTGTTGTATGTGTACGTGAGGGTGGAATGAACTCATAGTCACCAAAAGAAAGATCAGAATAGGCTTTACATTGCCTGTCAGTAATGATAATCCTCCAACTGCACTGACCTTAAACTGAGAATAAAAGTTTTGAGGACATGAGAAGGAGTGTGGTTGATTTGTATCCCTGCAAAAAAAAAGTAATTGTATGATTTTCTGTGTACTTAAGCCGAGGTATTAGGATCAGTTATTACTGATTACTGACATTTCTTGCTATGAGCTTAGTTGTTTCAAGCAAGTGTAGTGGAACTCGCTAATCTAAACATGAAAGGGATGTCATTTCCAGAAAACATTTAAAGTAGCATCAATACCACAAACTCTGATTTAATGGTAAGTTATCCTGTAGCCAAAAGTTGACTTACATTTCTTTTTCCCTGGACATGTGCCATATCCCCACTACAAAGCTGCAAGCTTTAAGCAGTTTTGTTAAGGTAACAGTTGATATCAGCTACCTGCTTCATTTGACATATCCATTGCTGTTATTGGCACATTTCCATGTTTTTTGTGTTCACTAACACAGCTGAGTTCTTTCAGAATTAAAATATTTGCATTTTTTCATTCATTTATTCCTGATGTATGCAAATCAAATCACTAGTGCTTTATCACTTAGGTTAAAATTAGCTAACATTAGAATTGCAACTACATTTGCAATTTGCTGAAGTGCAAAGTTCCAGGTGTTTCCTCCCTGTATCATCAAACTGATCCCTGACAGCAGCATAACTGTACATGAGCAAAGATGTTTGGATCTTGTTATTTTCAGGGAATGAAAATTCAATAAAGTTGTTTCTTGTTTAAAAAAAAAAAAAAAAAAAAAAAAAAAAAACACGTTTGGATCAGCAGTGTCAGGAGTTAGAGAAAAATTTGATGCGGTTTAAAGGGTCAGATATTCTTTCGTATTTGTCCTTTTCTCACACATTTGGTTGTGGCAGCAACATAGGTGCAGTCATTCTGGGTTCCCCACAACTTTCTGTTAATTGGAAGGTCTTACAGGTACAAAGAAAAATTTATACTGGGGTGAGCGAAAGTTCTTGTAGTAACTACTGGTGTAGTAAAGAGAAACTCAAGTGCATGTGTCCCATGCCGTGTGACTTCAGCTTTCATTATTGAAAAATGTGCAAAAAGAGGGTTAACTACAGCACAAGTGATGCATATTTATTTACCAGGTAAAGGACTGAAACCAAATGACCCATTCTGACCATGATGCAGGGCTTGACTGTTCCCATAAACAAAACATAATGGAGATAGAATGTTTAGCATTTAGCTCAGACTATGTATGTATGTGAGTGCATTATCTGTGTTTTAGAGAGTACAAATTGTGTGTAATGCATACATTCTGTTTATCTGTTTGCAATGGCGATTTTCACAAAGAAGTTAGTATTTGGAAGAAAATACTTAAAAATTAAGTTTGACTAAGTAAATAGAACGTAAGTAATTATTTTGCATCTTTGTAACATTTTCTTGAAAGCAGCAGATGTAGAAAGTAGGTAGTATAGTGAGAGTTTGATGACAGACATTGATAGCTACTTTAAGAGTTAACATTCAACACTTTGGGAAGTGTCAACATTAATTTTTTTTTGATGTACAGATGTTGCAGCACATATCTGTAATCGGCAATCAGATGTAATTCTAGTGCTGATGTTAGCAGTCAGAAATGAAATCTAACAAGAAAGTGCTGGTTTCCAAGAAAGTCCTGCTATATTCATTATTTATATTTTTAACATAGCTGTTTTTTTTTTCAATAGAATCTATGGCAGATATAAGAACGCAGGTGACAGCAGGCAGACTATCCTCATCCGAGTATAATTATGAAGTCTATTTTATATTTTGCAAGAAGCTTAACCTAGGGGTTCATGAAAGGGTCTGGGTGAGCCTTAAGGCTTGCTGTAAAAGTCCTGCTCTCACAGTGAGGTATTTTGCAATTCAGAGACATGTTAACTGTGATGAGGAAAAAGACTTCAATATTGGCTAATTTGCATGTCTCTGAATCTCAGTTGGTACAATAAAGTGCATGTCATTGCTGACCTGCACATCGCAGTAGTTAACTGTTGTGGCTGCATCATGTAGGCATTGGCATCTTTCCTTCAGTCACTCTGCCATGCACATAAGTACACATTTAAAAACAAACGCACATTGCCATCAAGTTCTTGTGCCTTTAAGGAGTATTTCCTGGTGGTTTGTATCCCCCCCCGATCCTTCTACTGCTGTTGTTGCCATTATGGGACAAGTGTATTATCCCTGGTGAATAGTGTTCCACCCACCCCCACCTGGATCCCCATACTTCTACTGTTGCAATTATGACAAAAGTGTATTATTGCTGGTGGCTAGTGTCCCCCCTGCCCCTGATTTCCCGTACTGCTGCCGCTGTCATTGTGACACTAATGTATTGTCCTTGATGGCTTAGTGCCCCCCCAGTCCCTGTACTGTTGTTGTTGCCGTTAAGACACAAGTGTATTATCCTTGGTGACTTGTGGCTCCCTCATCATCATCATCATCATCATCATCAGCCCCCTTTTTCCCGTTTTTCTACATGGGGTCGGGGTTTTGCGTTAACTGTCGCCAACTCTCTCGATGCAGTGCCACACTCCTGCCTTCTTCAACACTCATGCCTGACTGTTGCAGATCTTCTTTCACACAGTCCATCCACCTCTTTGCTGGATGTCCTTGATTCCTCTTACCTCCTTCTTGTCTGTCCCAAATCTTCCTCACCAGATTGTCTTCTCCTTTTCTACACATGTGCCCAAACCACCGTAATCTGTTCTCTTTGATCTTTTCTGTAAGCTTCTTCAACTGTTCTGCCTTTACTGCCCAGGTTTCTGTACCATACAGAAGTACTGGTCGCACCACTGCCTTGTACACTTTGCTTTGCAGCTTCTTTGGGATTCTTTTGTCATAGACTACACCTAATACTCTATGCCAGTTGGCTGCAGCCCCACTGATTCTAGTTTTGACCTCTTCATTCAGACTACCCTTCTCCTCAACTACTCCTCCCAAATACTTGAAACTGTTTACCTGTTCCACAATATTCCCTTCTATCTCTATTCTCAGCTTCTTCTGATTTCCCCAGTTTGCTGCCATTACCACCATCTTATTTGTTCTTAGTTTCATCCCATGTACCTTCAGTTTTGCATTCCATTCTCCTATCCTTTGCTGAAGTTCTATCTCAGAGTCTGCCTGTACTGCCACATCACCTGCATACAGCAACTGTGTTGATCTGTCCCCTCCCACCTGTTTACTAATGTAGTCCATCACCAGTATGAACAGCAGTGGGCTCAGAGCTTAACCCTGATGTACAACCACACCCACTGGGAACCCCTCTGTGAGGCCGAACACCATCCGTACTTGAGTCATTGGGTCCTTGTACATAGCCTGCCCTAATTCTACCAATGTTTCTGGGACTTCAAACCACTGCAGTACTGCCCAGATCAGCTTTCTTGGGACCTTGTCATATGCTTTCTCCAAGTCTAGGAATGCCCGGTTGGACTCTTTCCTCATCTCTATCTTCTTCTTAAGTATCTGTCTCACTGCAAACATCGGGTCAGTTGTGCTGCATCCTGATCTGAATCCAAACTGCTCATCTCCCATCTTGCATTCTACTACTCTGCGTATCTGTTTATCAATCACCCTCTCCAGAACTTTCATGCAGTGTGGTAGACGTTTGATGCCTCTGTACTGCCCACAGTTGTGGATGTTCCCTTTGTTTTTGTACAATGGCACGAATATGCTTATTCTCCAGTCACCTGGGATATGCCTTTCTCTCCACACTGCTATTAGTACCCTCAGGAGCCATTTCTCCCTTATCTCACCCAGCATCTTTATCATATCTGCTGTGACCTCATCTGAGCCTGCTGCTTTCCCTGACTTCATTTTCCTTAATGTTGTTTGTACTTCTTCTACGGTGGGCTCCTCTTCTTCTCTCATCATAGGCTGTTTCTGGGGCAGTACAGCTTCTGTGGGATTTTCTTCTTTCAGAAGCTGCTGGAAATACTCCTTCCATCTGCCTTTGATGTCCTGTGGGCTGGTGAGCAAGTTGTTGCTGGCATCACTTATGAAGGGTGTCTGACTATCTTCTTTATCTTTCTGTCTTGGCCTTGCAACCTGATATAGTTTCTTTGTGCCTCTTACTGAGTCACTTTCCAGAAGTTGGTAGAGTACCTCCGATGCCCGATTCTTTCCTATTGCAACTTCTTTCTTACCATCCAGTAGTCCTTCCTCGCCTGGTCAGTCTTTTTGGTCTCTCAGTTCTTCCTGCACTTTCTTTTGATGACTTCCTGGACTCCTGCATTCCACCACCAGCTTTCCTCATGTACCTTAATTCCATACAAGGCTCGACCACATATCTTTTCTGTAGTCCTAACACATGCTGTTTTTAGCCGCTGCCATTCTTCTTCAACTTTACCTATTTTCTCCTCTTCTTGGGGTGCTAGAGCCCTGAGTAATTCCTTGAACTGTTGTACTTTCTCTGCAGTCAACTTCCATGTCTTCAGCCTGGTCTCTGTTGACCTTAGAGCCTTCTCTGACCACTGCTTGCCATTGATTGTGGCAACTAGTAGTTTATACTGTGGGCTGACTGTTTCACTGGGGATAACTTTGCAATCATGGATTCTGCCCCAGTGCCTTTTCCTTATTGGGAGGAAGTCTACCCGAGTTGAATGTTGACTACTCATGTATGTGATCTTGAACCATGTGTTGGCTACTATCAAGCCATTTGCCAGACAGAAGTCTAGAATGGCTTCTCCTTCTTTATTCCTATTGCCCCACCCATGTAGACCCAGGCAGTCCTCATAATCCTGTTCTGTCTGTCCCAATATGTGCATTCACGTCACCCATTATCAACACCAATTCATGTTGTCCTGCTTTATCTAGTAGGTCCTGCAACTGTTGTCTGAATGCACTCTTTTCCTCACTATCACAACCCTGGTGTGGGGCATAGGCTGAGATTATAAATACTGCCCTATCATTACACTGGAGTCTGACTGCCATTAGTCTGTCATTAATTCTGATGATATCCCTTACTGCTTTCTGAAGCCTCTCTCTCACCACAATTCCTACACCATTTCTAGCCTGCCCTCCACCTGATTAGTAGACTCTGGATCCCAAGCCACTGCACTGCCCTTCCATCTTACCTCCTGAATACATAGGATGTTCAGCCTCCTCCGTATCATCATGTCATCCACTTCCAAGCTGCGTCCTGTCAGTAAACCTACATTAAGCGTAGCAATTCTCAGTTCATGTTTATCAGATTGGTTGGTTTTACGTCCAGCTTTGGTCAACAGAGCTGTCCCAGGTAAACCAGACAGGACAACTAGACACCGGCCAGCCAGTAGCTTATTGACCCAGGGCTGCTGGGCTTTATGGCGGGCACACACTGGCCAATAGGGGCACTTATACACCTCCCACAGTTAGCATGGGTCCCTGGCGTGGGTCAGAGTAGGCCGGGTCCTCAACCCACTTATCACTGGTAACTACCCATGCCCATTTTTGGTGACATTAGTCAACATGACCGAATCACCTAGAGCCATATTTTACACTGTCAAGTGGCTAGCCCTGCCACGGCATGCAGTCTGTGATCCATGTTCTCCTGTCTTGAGGATACTGCGCACCACAGTAGATGCCCAAAGCGGTTGGTCTGAAAAACTCTTCCCCATATAGGGCACCATGTAGAGTCTGTGCTGCTGCCCACAGCTCCATTCATTGGTGAGTTTGAGATGGAAACACTCAGCATGTTTTTCGGACATGGAAGAAACCCCACGGAGACACAGGGAGAACATGCAAACTCCAAAGACGCATTGGTCAGAGGTCAGGATCGACCCTTGTACCTTGCGCATGGGAGGCGAAGACCTTGTGTACTACTTTAAATGGAGGAAGATGAACACAGCCTTGGTGGGGCAAACTGTGCTGATCTACATGTCAGAGTAATTTAGATGTAATAGATGCCTTCCTGGAAGCAGTTCCAGGAGAGAAAGAGTGTATGTGTGAGCACATGGGTAATTAGCATATGCCCTTCCCTGGACTTGCCTCATTAGCATACATCAGTGCCATGGAGGCGGCACTACATAATGCTACATGTCTTTGTGCTAGAGCACCATGCCGTACCATGTTAAGGTTGTCTCTCAATTTAAAAAGGTTACATGTCACGGCAACCTTTATGAATTCCTCCCAGTAGGGATATATAGGTGACTGAGTGGTACCAAGTGGATTGGTTCTTACAAAAGCAGGATGTAAGAAAGCAGATGACTCTTTCTTGCTGATGTGAAATTAGTTTGGACCTGAACTTTACATTTTTTTTTTTTTTTTGCTGGCTTGAATATCTGTTTGCATGCTGTCCTGAAGTCCGGGTCTAGTAACTGAACAAGCATGTTCAATTCTAGAAAATAGTTATTGGTCTATGTAAACTGGGAGCATTATTTGACTATGAGCACATGGGTTGTGGTTGTTAGTTTTGAGGAGAGTTGTGTAGTGCAGGTATTCTGTAGAGTTTTGTAAATTAGTGTGAGGAAAGGAAAGGTGGATCTTTTTTGTACTGAAAGTCACTTAGCTATGCTAGGGAGAGACCATGGTATTCATACAATGAGACGAATAGTGTGAAATGCCAAATACTGTTAGGGAGCTTATGCAAGTGTGATAGATTATTTGGGAGCATGTCAGGAGATGTAGGCCATGTTCCAACTGGGACTTAAGGATTTCTTTATGGATGGCTACCTTATCATCAGGAATGAGGAATCTCGAAATATGTTGACATGTGTTGATAGTTTTATTAATTTTAGGTTTAAGCAGGTTGATATTGTTAGTCGTAGTCCAGTGTGATTCTTAGGTATTTGAAAGAGGTGACCACTTCTGGTGTGGAGTTGTTTGGTGAAGGAGGTTTGGGATGGACCTGTATCTTGTGAGATGCCAAAGACAATTCAATTACTTTTGGTGCAGTTGTATGTTGGCTGTTTTTCCTGTAAATATTTATGGGGCCTTTGATGTCAAATTGCAGCTGTGTGTGGATGGTATGGTAACATGTGGATGTGCAGAAGGCTGTAATACTCCAACTGCTCCTGTACTGCTGTATTTTTAATGAAATTCCTTTCAGTAAAATGTGGGGATGGGGGTCAGGTTGGCTGACTTGAGAGTAGGGGTAATGACATTTTTGGGATATTTTGGAGGTTAGGGTTTAGGTGTCTGAGCAGCTGGGATGGTCATTTCTTGCTTTAGAGGTACCAGTAGTTTTAGCTGTCTTACTAAAAACCAGTTTTGGTTGGATTGCATTTTGCATTCCCTTATCCTGTAGTTCTGTACTTAAGTTCTATGACCTAGCAGGGTATGCAGTTTTTTTTGGACAGCTGCGGCTGCTTTCTGTAGTGGCAAATGATAGGGACTTATTTAGTATGCTTGTGTTAGTACTGACATTAGAGAAATAAAGGCAGTCAGAAACTCTCAGCTATCAAAAATACAATAGAATACTCGCCCTTCAAAAAACTCTTTTACACCCAACTAATGATAAACAATAATGCATACTTTACCCCTTCTAAGCTCAACAAATTTGATGCAAATAAATCACCCTCATGTTCTTGTTGTTCACACCCTAATGCAGATCTTTTACATATCTTTTGGTCCTGTCATCATTCACACAAACTTTGGACCTCCCTAAAAGTCCGTTTACAAAAAATGGGTTATCACAAATCCACCTTATCTTGGGAGACTGCAATACTACACATACCAAATATTTACCTCTCTAAATTGGACATGCAAGTGCTAATATACATATGTTTACTCATAAAATTATATATCACACAAAATTGGTTAGATCGCACTAAACTGAATTGGAATAATTTTAAAATTCTAGCTCACACATACATCAGTGCAGAAATTGATAGTGAAGTGTCCCAAGAAGTTGACACATATTAATAAAGCTTTAGAAAAGGTGTTACATATTATTAATAGTGTATAGATGGCCACCCTCCTTATGAGATTTGTAGACCTCAGTCTCACTCATATCCTAATGCTTATTTTTTGTCTTAGCTCAATACTTATTTTGATATATTCTTTGGTTAACATTTTGTATATGATGTAGATAGTTAAGTGTATATTCTCAAACTGCATTGAGACAAAACACTCATCTTACTAAATTGTGTTATCATAAATATCTCCCAATGTTTCATTTTTAAATATGTATTCTACTATTGCTGTTGCTGTTATATTTCTGTATTGTTCAAAATTCAATAAAAAGTTTTTTGAAAAAAAAAGAAATAAAGGCAGTGTTTGAATTTTTTTCTTCCTAGAAGCTGGTCCTGTTAGTATTGTTAAGTGTTCTGTGTCATAGAGTGCAGTATTTATTTATTTATTTGCAGTTTGTTAATCGGGAAAGTCCATTGGGCCAATGTGAGCCCATTTTCAATGGAAGTCCAGGGAGAAAAAGCTCCTTAATACAGTAATTCTATATCTACATTAAAACTCAAAATACAGCGTTATTATATTTACAGTAAGGACAAGGAAGAAATGCAAATACGTTTCAAATAATACACAATATGAAGACAGAGAAATCAATGGTTCAACTTGAAATGTGCAATCAGCAGTTTTTTTTTTTTTTTGTGAAATATGAAGATTTCTAGAGCGAAGTAAATATATTGAGCAGGAGTAGGTTTTAGGATGATCTAGAAATAAGTATATTGTTGAGTCTTTTTTTTAATAGATCAAGTGCTCTTGTCGGTGCTCTTTAAGGTGTGTGTGTGTGTGTGTGTGTGTGTGTGTGTGTCTGTGTGTGTGTGTGTCTGTGTGTGTGTGTCTGTGTGTGTGTGTCTGTGTGTGTGTGTGTCTGTGTGTGTGTGTGTGTGTGTGTGTGTGTGTGTGTGTGTGTGTGTGTGTGTGTGTGTGTGTGTGTGTGTGTGTGTGTGTGTGTGTATGTGTGTGTGTGTGTATGTGTGTGTGTGTGTATGTGTATGTGTATGTGTGTGCAGTGCATTGCATTTTAGCATGCTTGTTAATACAATATGAAGGAAGGTATGATGGTTCCTAGTGGAGATGAGGACTCTAGTGATGTCAGCTTTATGTGTAATTAAGGGATTTATTCTGAAGTCCGTGAACAGGGAGACTGTTTAATTTTTTTACACATGAAAGTATAGAGTTATTTGACTATATTGTTAAAGACTAATATTTTTTTTTCTTTTTCCTTGTCCCGTTTTGTCCCTCTCCATCTCTGCTCACAATTAAGCCTCCTCCAGTCTGACACAGCCCCATTTACTTCCCCTACTACAGATGTACCCAATACAAGACAGGGGTACAAGTTGTGTGGTGGTACCATTATCAACACAGCCATGAGGGTCGTTTGTGTCATTGCTAGAATAGCATAATGAGGGCATTGTTGTAATCCCCCTAGTCAAACCCAGAGTAAGAGGACATGTGATCTGCATCACCACACAGGGCTTCTATGCCTCCCCCTTTCAACTGTATGATGACGTGCACTTGCTCTGTGAAGGTTCACACGGCTGCCCACGGACCATATCTGTATCTTGCCTCCAAGGGATTGTGGCTTTCTTGTGTCCGGCTCTATCCTTTCTCACTAGGATAGGCACCTGTATCCTCTTCTGCCATTTGTATCAAGTGCTGAAACCACTAGTCAAACACTAGTCATCAGCTCGCTGTCTAGGGCATTCTTTCTTTATGCCACTGGAGCTGGCAGTAAAGAGCAAATCAGTAAACAGCAACTAGGGTTGTGGTTGAGTAAAGGATGACTTTAAGGTCAGTGGTGGTCTAGCTGGAGACTTCATCAGAGGTTGAGGGGGCAGCACTGTTAGAGTAGCCATAGGGTTGTTTTGAGAGAAGTACGCGGCTACATGCGATACATAGGATGTTCCAAATGTTATTATTATTGTTATTTTTATTAGCTAGTGCTGAGATGTGCTATATTGTACCTATTACACTCCAGCAGCACTAAGTGTATAGTGTTTGTATTTTCCCCTGTTTTCACTTGAATTTGGACTTGCTGCTCTAATTGGATTTTGTTGCTCTCTGTCCTTTCATCTGAGTTTCGACCTGCTGCTGTAATTGTATTTTGTTGCTGTCTGCTCTTGTTTTATCTGGGTTTGGACCATACAGCAGTTGAATGACTTCTGGGTAGCTGGTGCTAATTCTGGGGTTGGTGGCTGTGGTTGCTTTTCTTGATGAGAAGTCTGGTTCTGTTTTTCTAACTGACTGATTGTTGTTTCGTTGCTGACTGGTGCTTGTCCCTGTTAGGGAGGTGTTTGCTTAGAGTTTAAGCAGGTAAGCTGCACCGGCCAGCACCTTGTAGTGCTGAGCTGTGGTCTGCTGAGCTTGTTGGAATCCTGCAGCATGACTGGATTTTCTTCATAAATTGTTTCTGTTTCACTGGGGTTGGACTTTCTGCTGTTAGTACAACAGACTTTCTGCTGTTAGTACAACAGCGCACACAGTGCTGTAGCTTACTTATAACACCAACATTAATTTCATCCTCTTGGCATGGAGTTATCTGGTGTGACTGGTTTTCTGCATTCTTCAGTTTTTCTGCTGTGTCAACTTTAAACTCAATCTTGTGATCTTGTTCATTCAGTTAATTGGAAATCGGTTGAGTGCTCCTTCTGCTTAATCTTTTTGGTCGTTTACTAGTTAGGTAGTCACTAATATCTAGTCACATGCTGATTTCTGGTGGGTTCATACTTCCCTCCTGTCTGCTTGCTTGCTTACTTTAGGAATGCAGAGGCAGTGTAGCACCTGCTTCTTGCTTACTAATGGTCACTTTTGTCTTTTAGTGATATTGCTTAGGAGGAGCATAGTTACATTTGGAGTCTAACCTCGCACACACTACACAAGTCAGTAAGCAGCTTAATACTACGTTGTAGTCATACAGTAGAATGAAGTTTAATAAGGTTGGTAAGAGCTTCTGTATTTACTTTCTTCATTTAAGCTTTTATTTTCAAGATAACAATTATGTTTCATGGTAGTTTTACTTAAAATCTGACTGTTCCCAGATAAAAAAAGGAGAATTCTAATCAATATTAAATGACAGCTGTTATGGATACCAGCTCAACGAAGCAGCGCCTCCTGCTAGCTCCAACCCTTCCTGGGGCAAGTAGTTTATACCTACATTTCCTGAGTTCTGAGCTCACCACTACTTACCTAGATGGCGAGTCGGCACATCTTCATTCTCATCTTTTCTGGAAGGGCAGGCCATTGTATTATTTGTAAAGTTGTTAAGTCATTACCTTAGCCAGTAAGGTCTGTGAATAAGCCTCTGTTACAAAACAAAACTCACTTTAACGTATTTTCACTTACATCTTCGCCATCAACTAAAGTGAGTCACCCTGACACACACCAACTCCCTTAAGGCCTCTCAACGGTGAAGGCACAATCAGTAACCTTTTAATAATATATGACTGAATACCTAGGTACACCAGTGCATCATTCACCAGATTGTGCAGGGATAAGGTCTCAGCCAGCTGTCCCTGGTCACAGGATTTGGGTAGTGACCAAAGCTGTTAGGTCCTTTTACCCTAAGTTTGAATACACACTTGTTGCCCACATTTGGGTGAATAACCTTAGATGTTGTACCCAATGGGAAATGCAAAGATATGTACATGTCTTTGAGGTGGTTAAAACACTTATCTTGAACAGGTAATTTTATTTGTTTATGTTATTATTTAAGTTGTTAACCAGATAGGCTCAATGGTCACACGTATCTCTTTTTATGGGCAACCAAGGAACACTGACTGGTTAAGTGACTTAGCCATACAGTAGAAGCTGAGGGATCAAACTCTGGATGACTGGAAGGAGCCTGTTTATAGCTCATAGCTATAATCTTTTGCACTAACTGCCAAACCAGTTGTGACTTTTCTGAGAATGATGCCACAAATTCAAACAAATATAATCAGTTTCAGAGGTTTGCTTATGAAATAGTGTCATTCCAGGGAGAATCTAGTTGTAGTCAGTTTGGGAGACTGTGATTCACAGGCCCGCTTTGCCAGGGATGACCTTCACCTCTGCCTCCAGGTTTTCCACATACTAAAGACCTTTTCTGCCATTTTTTAGGAAAAGTTCTTTTGGACATTACAACCTAGCAATTTCTATTCTTAACTGCATTAAGGTGTCTCTGTTCAATAGTAGGAGTCTAAATGATAAATCACTTTAATTGGAGGTTTCCTAATGCTTAAGTATATTGGTATATGTGTTGTTGCACAAACTTGGTTTCAGTATTCTAACAACACTCATAGGTTCATAGGTAGGTACTAGGCTATTGGCCCTAGGGCCTATATAAGCCTAGCCAAAAAATGTACCCTGGCTTTTGCCACCCAAGAAAATTATTTTTCTGTGCCCCTGTCGAGCAGATCCACAGAAGGGATCCCAGGGGTGAATTTCCCATTTCCCATTTCCCATCCAATCATCAAGATTTTTCTTGAAGAGTGCTAATGAGGAGCTCTGTTTGACATAGATAGGTAGTCTGTTCCAGAGTATGGGAAGTCTCTGGGACAGGAATCTATCTCTCCAGCATGTTCTGTTTATTGTGGTGACAAGGTTTAGGTCCCTAGCATGTGTAGCTCGGAAGGATTGGGATTTCTTTAAGTGGAGCATGTCCAACAGCTCTGGGTTTGACATAGCTTTGTATGTTAGGCACAGATCACCTCTGAGTAGGCAATATGCGATGGAGTAAAGCTGTAGTTTTTTGAGACGGTCCACGTAGGGCATCTGTTTGAGGCCAGTAATCCTCTTTGTGAGGTATTTCTGTGGTCTTTCCAGTTCCCAATAGGATACAGTGTCAATCATTCTTTCAGATCATCTGGGGTTCTCAGGAAGGTATCTTTTTTATCTTCTCAAATATTAAGTCAGGCCAAATACTTCAGTATTCTGAATTTGAGATGGTTGACATTTGGTCACATTTTACAAAGTCAGTACAGATGTCCTTCTGTTGTCATCCTAGGCCCACATTTGATAGTTTGACAAACTGGATTCCATATTAATTAATCCTATATCTAATTCTTTGTGGCATCAGTTATCTGTCTGTTACTTGGGAGTCTTACATAACTAGCATTGATTTATCCCAACATTTCCTATATTTCTTTAATACCAGCTCACTGGAGCAAATTGTCCAAGTGTCTGTGTCAGGGTATATGTAACTTAAACTTACTTTTCAAATCTTACCACCAGACTGTCAACTTTTCCCTCAAATTTATTGCCGAATGGCCAACAGATTTGACTACTTTTAGGAATTACTCCAAAGCCAACCTTCTGTCACTGTCTTGAGGGTCTTGAGAATTTCACAAGTTCTTTATTCCCTGCTGACTCTGTTTAAAGCTACTGCATTTACTCATAATTTTTACAGCTATTTCACCCAGTCTTTATATGTCAGTACCTATTAGGAATATGCATGCTGGGAAATTCAGGAGTAAATCTCTAAGGTGGAACAGTCCGCATCACTTTGTAACAGGAGGATAAAATTATAGGGGTCTTGTAACATTTTTCCACCATCATTCGGAATAGTAAGAGTAATTTGAAAGTAGAGAATTGTTTTAAGGTCAACCACAAGGATTTCTTTCAACTACATTTGAAGTATTAGAAGTCAAATCAAATAGCCATTGCAAAAGACGTACTAGAAAAAAATTGATGGCCTCTGACTTGTCTCCACACATTGCACTCAACAATTCTGTTAGCCATGAAATCTTAGGCCAACCCCTTACTTATATCTGTAGACTCACACTTACCACAACAACCAACTCACATGGCAACTTTCTAAGTTTATAAGAGCAATGTTTAAAATCTCTTGGTATTTATGGACCTGTGTTCCCTCATTATTTTTGGCTTTGTCCAGATTTCTTGTGCTGAGATGTCGATTGAAGAGGAAAAAAAGAAAAAGCACTTTACTGTGCTAAGCTAATGTTATAGTGACCGACTTATTACAGTCAAATACGCCCCGCCCCAGCTCTTCGCAAAAAAAAAAAAAAAAAAAAAAAAAAAAAATGCAGAGACAGAAAGAATGCAGGAACTGCTCTTCCAGATTGTGCCCCCTAATTCTTTGCACCCAGAGAAACTGCCCCTTTGCTGCACCCTTGCAACTTTACTGATTATCTTTTAAAATCATGGAGATGATCTCAGTCAATTTCATTAGCAATGAAATTGGTAAATTACAAATGCTCAGTCCTAATTATCATAGCTTTGTTAAAAGTGGGTCTTGCTTTGATTGATTTTTTTTTTTTTTTAATATATTGGATCCACCCATTTGACACATTCATTCCATACGTGATGGGGGGGGGGGTGAAACCATGGTATCCCTTGCTAGGTGAGAGTTTCCGACCCATTCATCAGCCCATTCCCCAGTATATGGTGAATCATGTGTATGAGAATAGACTAGATAACTGTTGTTGTTGTGGGGCAACTTTCCCTGCTGGAGGGCCCAGCTTTCCTTGTGGCTCACTGAGTTTGTTTCAAGGCGGCATGCCTGTTTGTGGTTTCTTGCTTGCACACTTGCATGCAGGCAGCACAAATTTATACTCCTATGCTCTACAGGTGCAGCACTAAGTACCCCTACTAGGTGTGACCCAGGTGATGAACAGGAATGGTGAGCCACCAACAGCCTCTTATGTCCACCCTCTGCCACCATCTTCTACAGTTCATGAAGAAAACTTGTCTGTATTGTAACCAAAACATTTTCCTTTCACTCCACAAAACTGGCAAATTTGGTTAACTGTTTTTAGGGCGTGACTGCTACCATCGACGGGGAGTCATTTGGTCCAAGCTGTTTAGCTCAACCTTGCTAAGGCATTTAGTGAGATTCTCCATGCAAGCATTGTTAAACTTATCCACATAAATACCTACCCTTGTATTATTTGATTGATTGCTGAGTTGATGTCTGATCCTACAGACAGGATGAAAGTTGATGGCACCTCTTCATTTAATAGATTAGTCATTTGTGGAATCACTAAGGGCTATGCACTGGGCCACCTTTTCTTTGGCATTTACTTCTCTGATGTGAATATGGCTGTCCAGAACTTGTGGTTGACCAGGTTTGTGGGTGACTGCAGACTGGGTACCAACACTACTGCCCCCACAGATTTTCATATTCTGTAAGAAGAGCTAGATAGACTCTACATCTGGTGTTCTGACAATGGCTTTAAACATATTGCAGCGGAATGTAGTTTGATCACATTTGGACAACCTAAGAGGAATTGTGTTTAATATTGCTATTATCATTAAAGATCTAGATCTAGATACTTTCGTCAACAGTGATGGTCCTTTGTTCAGCAAGTGTCAGTTATTGAAAAGAAAGTTGATTGGTATAGCCTGTTTAATGATCAATGGTATATCCTCAAGCTCCAAACAGGTCTAAGGCCCTTGTGTTTCTCCTGCATCAGCAGCATATGTGACTCTAAGTGGTCCAATTGTAATGTATCTGGCCAAAAACATATTTCATGTTGAACGACCTTCTTTCTTTCCTAAGTGAATAAAAGGGCTAGGCTTCCTTAGCTATCCAGATAAAAATCTTTCACTATTTTTTCCATCTTACACAGACTCCTAGAAAGTGAGTCCTGCCTTATCTTTTGAACTGTGCAAAAGCTTGTTTTGTTAGATCTTCTGTACCTCAGCGATATAGTTAATGTTAGAAACACTTCCACTTAAATTCTCAGCTTACATTGTAAAATAAATAGAACTTCTTGGATGAATTTCTTTCATTACCCGACTGCTTTTTTACCTTTGGAAGTTGCATATTAAATGATCTAACACCTTAGCATTATGTTTGGATGGGTTACATAGATTCACCCCAGGTGCTAGTATGGCTGTTGTCAAGGTGGGTACATAGCTGCCTGACTTGCAACTAATCTGTAGGCCAAATTGTGAATCTGCATTAAAGAAGTGTGATTTAAGATAGATTTTGAATGTATTTGCAGTATGAAGCTGTATGGAGTCACATTGCTTGAACGTTGTTTTATTGTGCATTCTATCTTTATTTAATTGGCCAATTTTCAGTGAGCTCAGACTACTGTTCAGGGGTAATAAAGGGATGTCAATTTCAGTAGGATAGAATATATTTTATTTATTTTCATTTAATTTATTATCCAGGTTAGAAGACTAATCATACACGGCCAATGTTGCCATAAGTAACATGTCCTGTGCAGGCTACCTCAAAGCCCTGTCCCTGTGTTCTATCTCCTACAGGCTGTTGGGAGAAGATCTATGCCTGGCATACAAGGTATTGTCAGACCTGACTCCAATGGATCTCCTGCATGTCCGCAAAACAAACTGCACCAGAATTACCAGTTCTAAAGATTTAAACCTTGCTGTGATATAAATAGGACCTGCTGGAGAGACAGGTATGTGGAACTCTCACAAAAAGCATGCACCCATGCAAAAACAAAAAACAATAACTCCAATAACTAAATGCACAATGTCCAGGACTCTAGGCTGATGTAAGTTCCACACACAATTGCATGTATTGAAAGCAAAAGTTAAGCACATTTGTCCAAATAACCAGGACTTCTTCAGAACTAAGGCAAGTTAATTATCCTCTCTTTAAATACCAGAAGTTTACAGAATTAACCAATCAGCAACAGTTTTTGTAAAATTCGTTAAAAAACATTTACACAATAAAAAAATCTGTTAATTAATAGTTGTTAAAACTAGTAATATATGAATACAAAAATAAATAATGTCTTAAAGCTTTCTTCAAGATTTGCACCAAATCTAAATTACAATTTTGCTTCTCTCATTTTAAGTATAGAATTAATTGACATGTCATTGAGGCCTGGCTTAGATGCTGCATCCAGCCTCAGTTGCCAGGAAAGATCCATATATTCCAAACAATTTTCCCATGCTCTACCTCTAACGTCATGTGGAACAGTTTCCAGAATACCAAAAATAAATTTCTTGAACCCCTCACATTCAGTAGAATGTCTGTATAAAACATTATTATGATTGGCCTTCTTTACATTGTAGAAGTGTTCATATATCCTTTTGGAGAGCTTCCTCTCAGTTTTCCAACATAAAATGAAAAGCAATGGTTGCACAGGGCTAAATATACCATCCCCATTGAATTACAATCGTCCGTAAAACTTTTGTGTGTGTCACATTCTTTAAAGTTACTTGTGCTTTCTGAAGAATATATGCACAAAAATTACATCTACCACATGTCCTAGTCCCTTTCTTTATAAAATGCTTCCCCTTCTCTAATAACTTCTTAATATTCCTATGTACATTATGAATGAAAGTCGGCCTTTCCCCTCCATGTTGGTAAAGCTCTTGGTCAGTTTTCAGAATGGCCCAATTCTGTAAAATAATGTTCCTAACTTTTTGGCTCATCCCATCATATTTAATCGCCACTGATTTCTGAAAGTTATTGGCAATAGAGTGCTTACTAGTGCCTATGCCCTTTAGTAAATCAGGTTGACCCAATGTACACCTAAATTTTGAGCTCCTGTTGTCCAACACTTCTTTTTTCGCTTACTTTAATAACCCCATGGGTTGCCCTCTTTCTAAGAACATACAAATCAAAAAGTCTATTTCCTTCTCTAGCAATTCATCCTTCGAGGTCATTCTAGCTGCTCTAGTAAACTGACCTTTCACTAGGTTCCTTTTATAATGCATGGGATGACTACTATCAAAATGAAGATAGCTGTTCGAAAATGTTTCTTTCCTATATATTCTACACATTAAACTACTGCCATCCCAAGTAAGGTGAACATCCAAGTAATATAAATGTTTTCATTAGTGTTATATGTAAATCTTAAAAATTCCATGGTATCAGTCAGATATTCCAAGAAACCTTTTATTTGTCGGGTCCCCTTCCATATAAAATACATGTCGTCCAAAAATCTACCATAAAAGGACCAAAACATTGCAAACATGTAGTTAAAAAATTTTTTTTCTCCCAGTATGGTATAATTTAATTACCAAAACTGGGGGCGCAAGCTGCCCCCATCGTTTCTCCACTGGTTTGCTTGTGGTATTCCCCTTCAAAATAAAGGTATTTGGTCAAAACCAATCCCGTTATGTCCACCAAAAATTGAATCTTACTATCTCCAAACAAACAACTAGCCACTAAAATTTCTTCTATGAACTCCTAAACCAGTTTCATGAGGTGTACATGAAAAGACCACATCTGCCATTAAAAAACATGTTTGCTCTGTAAGGATTTATTAATTTTAGCTAAGAAAATCCCATGGTTCATGCAAAATGTTTGGATTCTGGCCCAATAAAAGTTTCAATTTTCTAGCAATAAACACAGCGAAAGGACAGGTTTTGGAACCTTGGGCAGCAACTATTAACCTGTATGGAGGGTCTGTCACGTTCTTGTGCACCTTTGGTATACCAAATATGGAAGGAATACGTGGGTTTTTATTGGTCAAAAAGTCATATGTACCCGAGGCAGTAACACCTTGTAAACATACATTTTCTAGAAAGAAGTCTGTCCTTCTGTATGCTATATTAATCTCATTTCTACATACTGTTAGGTAGCGATTACTGTCCAAAAGCATATCAAATATTTTTTTCACATAATCCACTTGCATTGCTAACATCACCCTCCCCCTTTATCCAGCATCATCACCCTTATGGCTCCATCCCTGGATAATTCCTCCAGTATAGAATGCTTATCACTAGATAGGTTGTGAAAATTCACATTCTTATCCCTAAATAGAGTATATAGCTCCCTTTCACAAGCCTTCTCAAAGATGTACAATGTGTTGTGTAGTGGGGGATTATAGGTGTTTTTTTTCTTTAAAACATGCCCTGTAGTGGAATTAGTATTGTCTTTATTCAGAAAGGATAAATTCAATTTCCTAGTAAACAGTTTTAGGTAGAAAATAACCCCCAAAACATTACTTTTGTGTCTATGAGCAAATTTAAACCCTTTTTCAAGCAACCTAAAATAAGCTATGTCCACCTCCCGATCAGTATGATTGAAAATGTGAAAGCCATTGTGTATATGCATTTTACCTCCAAACGTGACTTTTGGTAAGGTCAGATGAGGTGGTCAGTAACCATTCTTGACTTCCCTCATAACTTGTATGTATCCCAGAGACTACCCCATTCTCTGGAACAGGCTCCCTATCCATGTGAAGCAGGGTTCCTTCCAAACCCAATTCAGGTGTAACTTGGATAACTGGATGCGGAGGAAATACATCCCTGGTTTGACACTTTTGTCTGTAATGGATACAGGCAGCCAGTAGGACAAACTTGGGTGGTATTATGGAATGATGAAAGGAGAGCTAGGAGGACGAACTTGGGTGATATTATGGAATGATGAAAGGGGAGATAGGAGGACAAACTTGGGTGATATTATGGAATGATGAAAGGAGAGAGAGGAGGATGACTTTGGATGATGTTATGAAAAGAGTAGCTCATCTTGATGTCCACTGATAGAAGGAAGCAAAGCATAATTGCAGAGTGGATGTAATTTGGGAAAAACAGCAAGGCCGATAAGAAATTAGTTGTCTCATTTTGTTTGGAGTTAGTAGATGGAGTGTATTTTGAAACAACAGATATCATGTAGGAGAAAAGACTCTGGTTTGTTTGCTGTTCAGAGTAAATGTGGTATAGTCTTAGGAAGAGTAGAGAGAACAGGATGGTATTAGAGGGGAATTTGTTGTTAAGTTGGTTGGTCTGATGAGGTCAGAGAGTATTATAATAGTTATTAGTATAAGGATGATGTATAACAGAGGTGATGTCCATGTTGTGCTGTGTCTAAGGCTTGGTGAAGTTAGAGGTTAGTGGTTGAATGGTATTAATTTATTACAAGGTGTTAATTTTGATAGCTTGGGTGAGTTGGTTAGTAGTGGGTTTGAGGGGTTAAATGTTTAGGGGATAAAGTTAATACTGGAGAAGATTACATCAAGAGCTGCTGTTACTGCTTTGCTTGAAGGTACTTTGTATTATGTTAAAAGTACGCATTGGTAATTGTTTGAAATGTCAGGACCCCCTGTAGTTCCCATAATGCTGTGACTGAATGGTTGAATATCCAGACTTACATGTGCCAAGTCCAAGAACATCATTTCTCAGAATATCCCCTTTTCTCTGAGGTATGATGATCTCAGAGTTAGTATATATATAAATTTGGGTGTGTGGGAAGCCTACTCACCCAAATCAGGGGGGTGTAGGAGGCTTGTTCTCTGCAAAAAAAAACAAATTTTTAGGAGACGAGCAATGTTGGATACTCGCTGTTTTCCTTTACTTTCAGTATTTTTTCTGTTTGTTGACACTCAGCATTTTGACTGATGACATTTCCTAGTAGCAAAAAAATTGTATTGCTTTAGGTTCTAAGTCAGATGCGACTTCAAGGAAAAAAAATCTTCCCTACTTGTTAAAGAGAGGATACTCTTTGTGTAGCTGAAGGTTACTTACTTGTCTCAATTCCTAAACAAGATTCAGATCTGCTCTAGGCAGCAGCATTGCCTACAGTACATGGATTAGTAATACTAGTAGGGTTGTGGCAGAAAACCTGCATCAGTCTAACATTACATACTGTAGGTGCACAGTGACATTTTTTTGCAGATTCATTTTACTAAGCACGTAGCTTTTTTAGGCTAACAAAGACTGTTATACAAGGGATCTGATGACCTGAACAAGTAAATATGGTTTCTTTATGGGATGCTGACTGACTGGAACCATAATTGCAGTCAGTGTAGTGAAAATCAGTGCCTCAAGCTGCTCGGGTAAGGAAAAAACACTTTGGTTTTAAGAAATACAAAAGAAAAAAGTATTTGACACCCTACTGTATTGTGTCACATCACTACTGTAATGGAAGCAATGTGAGAGAAACTGCATTTATTTATCCATGAATGATTACATTAACAAAAGGAGCATATTTTGTCTAAATGCAACACACAGAAATGTAAACCGCTTAATATGGTTCAACTGAATATGTCTGCTGTTAGTGGTAGGTTTATTCAAGCTCATACAATAATCTGTGTGTATTCCAAAGTCAGGCTTCTAGCTTCTACTTGTTCTGTTGTAATGCAGAATGTCTCCATAGAAAGGCCAGGTCATGTTAGGACCCACAGTTATACTAGAGCTAGAACAATTAATGAAGACATGTAGGGGGCTGGATATGCAAGGGGACATGTGAAATGGTGTAGGATTTGATAGGGTAAAAGAACTGGAAATGCATAGAGAGGGGGAGAAGGTGTGTGTGTTTGTGTGTGGGGGAGCATACAGGAGAAGGACAGTAAACATAAATTAAAGCTGGCTATGGGTAACAGAAGTCTGGAATAGGTTGCATGACCCACACAGAAGTTATAAATAAAGTTACACAATAAAAGTAAAACATTTTCTCCTAGCTCTGATGAGTTATATTAATTGCCCTGACCCCTAATTAATCTTGTTTATCTCCAGTTGTTTGGCTTCTTCCCATCTCCCAAAAATTTACTAATTTGAGTAGATCCAATAAACTGTTCATATATATTGCATTTGCCACTACCTTTGCAGCCAGTGTTGTGGTTAAAAAGGGTCCAAGAAGGTCCAGTTTATTTACACAGTTAACAACATTAACAAAGTTAACAGTTAACAGCATTTTAATCCATTTATTTCTTCTCTCTCTCTTTCTGGCATTTGTATATGAGCATCTTCTGTTTAGATCATATGGGTATACTCCATGTTACTGCAGATGCCAGAAGCTTTGCATATTCATCAGTATGTATCTCAGCAGCCATGCCGAGTCAAGCCCTTCCCCCAGTAATGTAATGTAATACTTGTAATTTGTTTTATATTAAAATACATCTCAGCAGCCATGCCAAGTCAAGTCCTCCCCCTGTAATGTAATATAGTACTTGTAATCTGTTTCACATTAAAATACCTTAATGAATTTGAAGCATTCTGACTCATTCAGTCTATATGCACAAAGCTGTCACCAGACCTTTGTGCACACTCATTGATTCAGTGTAAAATGACAAATTCAGCACACACCCTTCAGGCTAGTGTAACAACTTAAACATTTACTGTGCCACTCCCAGCGTAGAACTGAGTGAAAACCGTGGATGGATGCTGCAAAGGTAAGTGCAGCAGGAACAACGCAAGTTAGTATCACTTGTAAATGGAAACTGGTGGTCTGACTCAAGGAGGAGATGGGGAAGCATCTGTTCTGAAATTCTTATTTACCTGTATGGATACACATTATTTAATTTCAAATCGTTTAATCTGTGTAAATGAGATTGTAGCATCAAACAGAAAAGTAATAGCAACAGAAGCCCTTTGGAAATAGTTGTTTGTTTAACAGTATTTGAACATATGCACAGGGCTTCCAGTGCAGCACAGCCTACCAACACTGGAATCGATGTGTGTTTAGCCAGTTGTGTGATATTCCACCATGCCAACCCACCTGTTCCTCTGAGATTTTAACCTGCTAAAGCTCTGCGTCTAGTGGAACATAGTTAAACAAAAGATGCCCTTTATAAATGCTGTTATTATTGGGATACAAACCTGACCGTTTAATTCTTTAAAACCAGGTTCATTCAGGTTTAGTTCTTTAAGCAAAGTCTTCCATTTCCATCCTGTGGTCTTTATCACTTTAGGCAGTGTAAACCTCTTTCAGAGTAAGTTTGATTCAGGTCTGCTAAATGAAAGGGGGGAAAAATGCACACTTCTGCCGTTATGCCCAAAGCTGTGCATTGCAGAATGTTTTGCAACAGCTCCAGGTTAACTGAAAGCATAATACAGCCTATGCTCCACTGGCTGGGGAGGAAGCCCCAGTTTGAAACAGAAAGTTACCTAATGATGTTGGTACATGATTTTAGAGAACAGACTGCATCCATTTTCAGTACTTTTTGAGTTCACTGTGACAGAAGGCTAGAACTTACCTGGCAAACACTGTGGGTAAAGCAGGAAATTGTACAGGATTGGATGCCAGTCCATTTGTAGGACATATGCACATTCACACCACAGACACACACACACACTCACTCACTCACCTGTGTATTTTGGTGAATTGCCGGGTCACCTGGATGAATGCATTTGGGATGTGGGGTGGAAACCAGATACTCTGGCAACCCCCCACAAAAATACTAGGAGAATATGCAAACTATAGAAGGCATCACAGCCAAGACTAGATCTAAAGAACCTAGTGCTGTTCTGAAGCATTGCTAACTTCTGAAGCTGTCTGTAAATGTGATGGTCTAGTTCTACTCGCTGGTCAGAGATTTAGTTTGCTGATCATGAAACTAAGTTGCAGTTGTTCAGGTTAGTTTGATAATGTTGCAGATGAAGAAAGAAAGAAATTAAAAGAAACCATCATGCATTCAGTAATGTCTGGAAGCTGGGTTGGGGTTGTGGCAGGTATGGGGGCAATTAATTGGCAGAAGAGTGGAGGTCTTGAAAGAAGGACAGGTACCAGCCAAGTTTTTTTTTTTTTTAGGTGTGTCATTCAGTTTTGGCTTCCCAATGTGTCTTTTTCACTCATGCTAGTGCAGAAGAGATGATTACGGTGAGCTGTTTTGAGGAGCCTCCTCCTTAGTCACTGTTGTTGAACCATGGAACTGGAATATGCAGCTTTGGCTGGTTTGATGATGCAGAAGGCTTCTTCCAATTCACAAATGCATTTCTTTTGAAATAGCTCATTACACACAATTAGCAGGCACCTTTAGAGGTATTATGATCAAGGAACTGGGATACATGAGATTGAAATTACCTGTCATAGTAGAAGGTTCACTTGTTATTGGCAGGGTTTTGTACCAATATATTACCACCGCCAGTTTTCATTTTTTTTTCTATTTTGTGCCACTAACAGCTTTCAGATATTCTGACTTTATATCAAATGAATGTCACTCATATATTACC